>NC_088422.1:49608134-49917509 GCF_034236695.1 Oncorhynchus nerka
ACTCTTGTGGTGTTTGCAACAGTTTATTTACACACATACACAAACAGTAACAGAAAAAACACCGATGTACCACATGAAAACACACACACCGGAACACCTATAGTTTGCTGTGGTTTAGGGTATATTGGTTTGGGCTGTGGTGTGGGGAGCTGGTGGTGTGGGGAGCTGGTGGTGCCCCCCCCCCCCCCCCCCCCCTCTCTCTCTCCCTCTCTCTGTCCCAGATAGAGCAGCCTCATTACTCTCTGTCAGAGGGGGACTCTAATAATGGGCTGCTATCCCCACTGGCCCCTTCTCTCTCTCGCTCTGCAAGGCTACTGTGCTGTAGACCTACTGTAGCCTAACACCACTCTACACAATAGAAATGTGTCACCCTATTCCCTTCCCTTAGTTCCCATTGCTCGGATGTTTGCAGATCTGAAGGGACTGGATAGGTATAAAGGATGACTTCTGGCATATTTACTTCACCTAGATAGTGCCTCACGCTCTATCATACAAACTATCTAGCTCAGACACACATTCTCTGTTACTTTCCTCGCAAACACACACACACACACCCGCCTGTAGAGAGTGTGTGAGGTATAAACACTGTGTTAACAGTGTCACTGCTGACCCGGCATTGCAGCCTGTCTTCCTCTTTATGTCTCATTATTACACCCCCCCTCTTCTCCCGCTCTCCCTCATCCCTCCACCTCTCTACCTAACTTGTTTGTAGCCGTAATAATACTGACTTATGCATTTTCTTTTTCTTTTTTACCTTTATTTAACTAGTCAGTTAAGAACGAATTCTTATTTTCAATGACGGCCTAGGAACAGTGGGTTAACTGCAGACCGATAGATTTTTACCTTGTAAAAATTCGAACTTGGATTCGAACTTGCAACCATTCGGTTAATAGTCCAACGCTCTAACCACTTGGCTACCTGCCGCCCCAAATGAGGCAATAACAACAAAACTTGGGCTCTGCGCTGCTCGGAAGCAGAGGAGAGAGAGAGAACAGAAGGAGAGAGAGAGAAAGAAAGACCTCAAAAGAGAGAGAAGGAGGAAGAGGGAAAAAGAGAATGAAAGCGAGACAGGGAAAGAGATAGAAGAGAGCGAGAGAAAGAGAGCGAGTGAGTGAAGGGAGAGATAGAGAGAAACAGCAAAAAAGAGAGCGAAGGAGTGGGAAGAGAGAGAAAGAGAGTGAGGGCAAGGGAGAACGAACGAGAGAGGCGGTTACCTTACTTGGTGTCATACTTGGTGTCATCTTCCCCTCAGCCACATCACAGCCTTAACTCCCGTATCTTGCCTCATTTGCACTCACTGTATATAGACTTTTTGTTTTCTTTTGTTCTACTGTATTATTGACTATGTTTTGTTTATTCCATGTGTAACTCTGTGTTATTGTTTTGTGTCGAATTGCTATACTTTATCTTGGCCAGGTCGCAGTTGCAAATGAGAACTTGTTCTCAACTAGCCTACCTGGTTAAATAAAGGTGAAATGAAAAACAAATATGATTCAGGGTTTACTCATTTGTATGGAGAAAGTTCAAATTTGCCAACACTGCAAGCACTAGGATAATCCCTGCTATGATTGTGGGTGGATTTCAGATTAACTACAAGCACTAGGATAATCCCTGCTATGATTGTGGGTGGATTTCAGATTAACTACAAGCACTAGGATAATCCCTGCTATGATTGTGGGTGGATTTCAGATTAACTACAAGCACTAGGATAATCCCTGCTATGATTGTGGGTGGATTTCAGATTAACTACAAGCACTAGGATAATCCCTGCTATGATTGTGGGTGGATTTCAGATTAACTACAAGCACTAGGATAATCCCTGCTATGATTGTGGGTGGATTTCAGATGGCACTTAATCC
Source organism: Oncorhynchus nerka (assembly GCF_034236695.1). Classification (NCBI taxonomy): domain Eukaryota; kingdom Metazoa; phylum Chordata; class Actinopteri; order Salmoniformes; family Salmonidae; genus Oncorhynchus; species Oncorhynchus nerka. The sequence goes on from NC_088422.1 coordinate 49,609,994, forward strand.
CTGCTAGATTGTGGGTGGATTTCAGATTAACTACAAGCACTAGGATAATCCCTGCTATGATTGTGGGTGGATTTCAGATTAACTACAAGCACTAGGATAATCCCTGCTATGATTGTGGGTGGATTTCAGATTAACTACAAGCACTAGGATAATCCCTGCTATGATTGTGGGTGGATTTCAGATTAACTACAAGCACTAGGATAATCCCTGCTATGATTGTGGGTGGATTTCAGATTAACTACAAGAAGGATAATCTACTATGATTGTGGGTGGATTTCAGATTAACTACAAGCACTAGGATAATCCCTGCTATGATTGTGGGTGGATTTCAGATTAACTACAAGCACTAGGATAATCCCTGCTATGATTGTGGGTGGATTTCAGATTTCAGGCACTAGGATAATCCCTGCTATGATTGTGGGTGGATTTCAGATTAGCTACAAGCACTAGGATAATCCCTGCTTGATTGATTTCAGATTAACTACAAGCACTAGGATAATCTGGATTTCAGATGAACTACAAACACTAGGATAATCTACAAGCACTAGGATAATCCCTGCTATGATTGTGGGTGGATTTCAGATTAACTACAAGCACTAGGATAATCCCTGCTATGATTGCGGGTGGATTTCAGATTAGCTACAAGCACTAGGATAATCCCTGCTTTGATTGCGGCTGGATTTCAGATTAACTACAAACACTAGGATAATCCCTGCTATGATTGCGGGTGGATTTCAGATTAACTACAAGCACTAGGATAATCCCTGCTATGATTGTGGGTGGATTTCAGATTAACTACAAGCACTAGGATAATCCCTGCTATGATTGTGGGTGGATTTCAGATTAACTGCAAGCACTAGGATAATCCCTGATATGATTGTGGGTGGATTTCAGATTAACTGCAAGCACTAGGATAATCCCTGCTATGATTGTGGGTGGATTTCAGATTAACTACAAGCACTAGGATAATCCCTGCTATGATTGTGGGTGGATTTCAGATGAACTACAAGCACTAGGATAATCCCTGCTATGATTGTGGGTGGATTTCAGATTAACTACAAGCACTAGGATAATCCCTGCTATGATTGTGGGTGGATTTCAGATTAACTGCAAGCTTCCAATAAAAAGATTTCAATATCCAAACACACAATGTCCAGGCCACGCGCACAAACACACAATGTCCAGGCCACACGCACAAACAAACAATGTCCAGGCCACGCGCACAAACACACAGAAATTCAACACGCGCAGACAGACAGACACGGAGACAGACAAACATCTTTCTCTGCACATCGCATAATAGCAGCCCTCTGCAGCAACACACAAGTTCCTTCCCGCCCTTCCTCCTTCCCTCCACACACACACACACACACACACACACACACACACACACACACACACACACACACACACACACACACACACACACACACACAATAAAGTGGGTTAGGTGAGGGAATGCGAGTGTGAGAGATTGCGGTGCTGGAGAGCAGTGAGGGCCTGTGTGTGGGTGTTTGGGATGGAACGATTCCCAGCTCTCTCTCTCTCTCTCTTTCTCTTTCTCCCTCTCTCTTTCTCCATCTTTCATTTCGCAGGAGTAGAGTGGGAGCTGTTTCAACATTCCAGACATGGCTCTATCTGCTTAGATTCCTTCTGAGGGAGTGGAGGAGAGGAGAGAGAAGAGATGCAGCCAGACAGACAGGCCTCCATTGAAATGGCACTCCAATTGTGAAACTAGAGACTGGGTTAAGTCATTTAGCCTAATTTCTCTGTTTTGGGACTTTAGAAGAAACATATCAACAGAACAGTGTGCCTTCTTTGTAGTCGTGCTTTACTTTTCACACTAATCAGTTATTCATAACTGTTTGGTGGTCCCAATTTGATTTGTTATTTGCTGATTCGCGCTTCCAAGATGGGAGTGTTCTTCTCGCCACTCAGACACTCCCAGAGGTTGTCCTCAGTCATATCACACTATGGCCTACTGGGTGAATTGCCCCAGTACTGCCGGACTGTAACCTGATAGGTGTGGCCGCTAAATTAAAAAAATAGCCACAACAGTTCTGATAAACACAACACTACTTGAAGAGGAATGCTGCCACAGTCCGGGGGCCTGGGTATGCCACTGGCATTAGCATAAAAGGGCAATTCCATGGAATCCAACATGAATTTACATTGGGATGCAGTCGCAACCACAAGTCTCACAAAACCCCATTTTGGACGAGACCGACTTTATGACCAAAATGATCCTCTTTACACTTTGTAGTCAATGTTGACAGTATAACACATGTTTATGACTCACAAATATGGCGGAAAGTGTTCAAAGTAGTCCTTGTGCAAAGAGTTCTATGGTTTATTTAACTTTGCAATCATTGGTTTTTATTTTACATACATTTTTAAGTGAATAATCGGAGTCTCAGCATCACTCTGTTACTGTGGAATTGGCCAGAGACTACAGCGGCAGACTAGCATCATGCAAAACAAGGTATAGCTATAATAATAATAATATAATAATAGTTATAATAACACACAAGCTTGCTCACAGACCCCCAAGCATACACACAGACACACAGGATAGGACAGAACAGGAAAGGACTGCCCTGACCGCAAGCCAATCACAGTAGACTCAGTAAACGGCAACCGCTTCTGTTGCGGTAGTTTCATCTATAAATACAGTCTCACTGGAAGCTATACAACTCCATTGGAAGCACCATAGAGACAAATCAATTGGACAAAGCGATTGCCATTTAGAAATCCATAGGCTATTGGGAAACAGAATAACATGGGGCTAATTTTAATACAGCAGCCTAGGCTGAAGAGTAGAGAAACAAACCCTGTTCCAAGGGAGGTCCGGCATAGTACAGCATGGCATAGCATAGCTTAGCAAAGCATAGCAGAGCCATCAGTCAGCTGGCGTAACAAGCACGCATATTGGCATTCTCCACAGACTAGGAGAGGTGCTGTTTCAACAAGAGGACAGGAAAGAGAGGGTCTGCATTTGGCAAGGGTTAAAGCTGCTGTTTCAACAATAGGAGAGAGATAGGGGAGCAGCATTTGGCAAGACATAACCAGATAGGCCAAAGGTCACAGAACACATGGTGCAGAGAGAGACGGTGCTAAAGTAGGTGGAGAATCTGACCTGAAAACAGGAGACTGACCATGGCCAACTGACTGCTTTTGATTGCTTTTTAATATGCAAACTAATGGGTAGGCCTGACAAGCTACAGCATAACAGAAGAGACAAAATACTTATCTAAAGCTACAATCCAAACAGTGATGCTGGAAAACGTCACTTACACCAACACACGAATAGAGGATAGACACACCTATACACACACTAGACACACGCTGAACGGGCAACAGTTACACACACGCACACATTGGACACACACAGGAGACAACATACAGGCAGTAAGGTGATACCTGTCACTCACCTTCAGGTCTCGGTGCACCACGCCCATTTGATGGCAGTGTAGCACCGCCTCCAGGATCTGCTGGATGCAATGACTGCATGCAAACACCAGGGGGCGCATGTTAGTCTGAACAGCATTGCTACATTCCCGTGCAAAGGCCAGGGGATGGGGGGGATGGGGGTGGGGGACTTCTATCACACAGACACACCTTCTTGCGGCCCATGGCCAAGTTAATCGCCCAATGGTTTGGCAATAAGAGTGACCAATAATCTAAAAGATTAGCTACCAATTAGGTGACCAATAATCTAAAAGAGTTGTATAGATGTGAGCAATATGGTGGTGCCTTGTGGATTGGAGTTCCCACCATATAACTGGTCTTCACCCATCCAATAAATGAATGATCAATGGTCAACTTTCAAGTAAAAAGGAGAAGTCAACATCAAATGTATGACGATTTCATGAAAAGGTATGAGAATTTATGAACATGGATCCATGTGGGGAGGAGACAGACATATGGTAGGAGGCCAGGTACATGTGCGCATAGATAGGTAGCATTTATATTATCGTGATCCAACACAGGGAGGTGTGCTGCTGCATGCACACGCGTGTTGGGTTGGAGGGGCTGTGTGAGAGAGAGGGAGTGTGTTGAGATGCAAGAGTGTGTGTGTGTGTGTGTGTGTGTGTGTGTGTGTGTGTGTGTGTGTGTGTGTGTGTGTGTGTGTGTGTGTGTGTGTGTGTGTGTGTGTGTGTGTGTGTGTGTGTGTGTACGCGTGTGTACGCGTGTGTTTTTTTGGGGGGAAGGGAGGGTAAAAAAGGTTCAGTGGTTGGTTGGGTTCTTTGTCTGTCAAGCAAAATGCCAAATAAAAGTAGAAAAACGACTTAATTCTAAGAGCCAACTCTCAGTAAAACGATCTGCAGTGTGTAGTTATTTCAATCTGTTGATGCAATATCCTTATCTAGCAGTGACACCTACAGAAGATGTGTGTTGAAATAGACTGCAGTAAATCATTATTTGTGTCTAAAATATACAGTACATAGAATATTGACTTTTCACTATGCAGTAAAGAAATCATATACTGTCTATGAGATATAATGACACGAAGTGAGAGAGAGAGAAAGAGAGGAATATTAGAGCTTAAACAAGGGAGAAATAGAGTTTGAGAAAGAGAGAGAGGGAAGGAAAGAGAGGATATTATGGGAGTGTCTTGGTGTCAGCGAGCTAGCTGATTGACTCCGGCTTGGACCGGCCTGGCAGTAAAGTTCAGGGCTATATATTACGATCCCTAGTCTTCTCCAAATGAATAAATACTAGCCAGGTCACATCCGCAGGCAGCACAGTGTGTGTGTCAAATTAAATTTTATTGGTCACATACACGTGTTTAGCAGATGTTAATGCGAGTGTAGGGGGGAGGGGTGTGTGTGTCTATTCACATAGACAAAGATATCTACCTACAGTTGAAGTCGGAAGTTTACATACACTTAGGTTGGAGTAATTAAAAGTTGTTTTTCATCCACTCAAACTACAGTTTGGGCAAGTTGGTTAGGACATCTACTTTGTGCATGACACAAGTAATTTTTCCAACAATTGTTTACAAACAGATTATTTCACTGATAATTCACTGTATCACACTTCCAGTGGGTCAGAAGTTTACATACATTAAGTTGACTGTGCCTTTAAACAGCTTGGAAAATTCCAGAAAATGATGTCATAGCTTTAAAAGCTTCTGATAGGCTAATTGACATCATTTGAGTCAATTGGAGGTGTACCTGTGGATGTATTTCAAGGCCTACCTTCAAACTCAGTGCCTCTTTGCTTGACATCATGGGAAAATCTAAATAAATCAGCCAAGACCTCAGAAAAAAAATTGTAGACCTGAACAAGTCTGGTTCATCCTTGGGAGCAATTTACAAACACCTGAAGGTACCACGTTCATCTGTACAAACAATACTACGCAAGTATAAACACCATGGGACCACGCAGCCGTCACACCGTGCTCTGTCTCCGAGAAATTAACGTACTTTGGTGCGAAAAGTGCAAATCAATCCCAGAACAACAGCAAAGGACTCTGTGAAGATGCTGGAGGAAACAGGTGCAAAAGTATCTATATCCACAGTAAAAAGAGTTCTATATCGACATAACCTGAAAGGCCGCTCAGCAAAGAAGAAGCCACTGCTCCAAAACCGCCATAAAAAAAGCCGGTTTGCAACTGCATATGGGGACAAAGATCATACTTTTTGGAGAACTGTCCTCTGGTCTGATGAAAGAAAAATGGAAATGTTTGGCCATAATGACCATCATTATGTTTGGAGGAAAAAGGGGGAGGCTTGCAAGCCAAAGAACACCATCCCAACCGTGAAGCACGAGTGTGGCAGCATCATGTTGTGGGGGTGCTTTGCTGCAGGAGGGACTGGTGTACTTCACAAAATAGATGGCGTCATGAGGATGGAAATTATGTGGATATATTGAAGCAACATCTCAAGACATCAGTCAGGAAGTTAAAGCTTGGTCGCAAATGGGTCTTCCAAATTGACAATGACCCCAAGCATACTTCCAAAGTTGTGGCAAAATGGCTTAAGGACAACAAAGTCAAGGTATTGGAGTGGCCATCACAAAGCCCTGACCTCAATCCTATAGACAATTTCTTGGCAGAACTGAAAAAGCTGGTGCGAGCAAGGAGGCCTACAAACCTGACTCGGTTACACCAGTACTGTCAGGAGGAATGGGCCAAAATTCACCCAACTTATTGTGGGAAGCTTGTGGAAGGCTACCCGAAACGTTTGACAATTAAACCATTTAAAGGCAATGCTACCAAATACTAATTGAGTGTATGTTAACTTCTGACCCACTGGGAATGTGATGAAAGAAATAAAAGCTGATATAAATAATTATCTCTACTATTATTCTGACATTTCACATTCATAAAATGAAGTGGTGATCCTAACTGACCTAAGACCAGGAATTTTTACCAGGATTAAATGTCAGTAATTGTTTTAAAAAAAAGAGTTTAAATGTATTTGGCTAAGGTGTATGCAAACCTCCGACTTCAACTGTACATCTCTGTCTCACTCCAAGACAATATATATGACATTATATATGACACTGTAGAGTACAGTATATAACATATGAATACAGTAAATAACATCCTCCACATACAACACCCATCCTGCCAGTCACATTCTGTTAAAGGTCCCCTGAGCACACACATCCCTTGGTCGCTCCTCTTTTCAGTTCCCTGCAGCTAGCGACTGGAATGAGCTGCAACAAACACTCAAACTGGACAGTTTTATCTCAATCTCTTCATCCAAAGACTCAATCATGGACACTCTTACTGACAGTTGTGGCTGCTTTGCGTGATATATTGTTGTCTCTACCTTCCTGCCCTTTGTGCTGTTGTCCGTGCCCAATAATGTTTGTACCATGTTTTGTGCTGTTACCATGTTGTGTTGCTACATGTTGTTGTCATGTTGTGTTTTTACCATGCTGTGTTGTCGTGTGTTGCTGCCTTGCTAAGTTGTTGTCTTCGGTCTATCTTTGTGTGTGCTGTGATCACGTCATCTTGTCGTGATGTGTGTTTTGTCCTATGTTTATATATTTTTATTTATTTTTATTTTTAATCCAGCCCCCGTCCCCGCAGGAGGCCTTTTGCCTTTTGGTAGGCCATCATTGTAAATAAGAATTTGTTCGTCATTATCATTTATAAATGCTGCGTATGCACAAAATATGTGCCAAAACATGCGTGTGCCAGTTTTCATGCAAAAGTTAGCATTTATAAAAACTGAACTTGAGGTGAGAATGTGCTTATCCTCCCGAAAACTTCAGACCATGCGTACGCACAGTTTCTACTGGTTGAAATATTGCATTGCAAGAAGGCAAAAGTAGCCTAGTAGTAGCCTTGTGTAAATGGGAAATATATGTTGACACTCTTATTCATGCAAAAAAACAGAGATAAATATAATAAGATGTAATCATTTGCCATTAGTGAGAAGAGCAAATATCTATTTATTTTATCTTTGCATTGGAAAATAATTCTAAATAGTCATCTATTCCCTATTATTTATTTCATTTCCATGATCATGGAATACATTCCTCACCTTTTCTGACTGTGATATGGTTTCATACTAAATAGCCTACCAGGCCTACAACAAGTTAGGTTTCCATTAGACCCTTCTCTCATTTAATTGGACCCACTTCGCAGAAGTAAATAGATGAGCTATTTCAAGTATTTTGCTCTATGCGATCCGATCCCCAAGCGCAGTTTAACAGTAGAACCCTTTTCCATTGACGTTTGTAGGCTCTCTGAATATTTCTCGAGTAGACAATGTTTCATTTGTAAACCTAATAAATATATCTTAACCAGTGCAGAATAACTTATTACAACAGATTTCCACGCGCATCTGTCATTTAATTGGGCCTATTGATAAGCTATAACCATTTCAGGTCAATGCTCCATCTATTAGAAAGTGAGCACAGTTTATAACACAGTAGAATTTAACAGGTGAACAGACAGTTGATCATTTGCATTGAAGTGTGTAGACTACTGTAGTATAAAAAAAAATCAGAGTAGACAATGTTTCAGATTTCCCGGGCAGTGCAGCATATTTAGGTTAGGTTCAAAGTAAACACAAAACATTATTGAATTCAAACAATCTGTTTACAGGTCCACAATCATTTTTGTCTTTCGGAAGCATTTCGGATTACAACAAATGTCACAGCAAAAGAAGACATTCTGCCAACAAGAAATTTGATCAAGTTCACCATTGATATTTATTTTAGATACCGTCTCGGCCTAATTCCAATACGTCCAAAGTATACAGCAAACGAAAGCATTATTGTCACCATAAAAGGTGAAAGACGGCTGTTTTTCAGGCGGTGCCATTTGGGACGCATCCTTGGGAGTGAGAAACGGTCGCAGAAGCCTGAGAAGCTGGGCAAGTGCACTGGTGGGGGTCCCGGGTTGAGGGGGTTGAGGAGGTTGGAGGGGGGGGAGAGGGATGAGGGGTCAAAGGTTTAGGGAGGAGGATGGAGGGCGAAGTCAGACAGTCAGTGCAACAAGAGCAACATAGAAAGGCAAATGCAGGAACCTCAGAATAAAATAAACAAGCACATCGAGACGCAGCAGAGCAACAGACAGACTGATAGACTGAACGACTGACAGAAACACACACGAACAGACAGGGAGACTGAGACGGAGGGGGCGAGGGTGCAGGCAGAGGTGCAGGGGGTGGAGATGTCAGGCAGAGGAAGGGGTAGGAAGAGGAGTGCAGCTGGTCTCTACACATACTGACCTTCAGGTCCCTGTGCACTATGTCATGTTGGTGAATGTGATGAACACTGTCTAGAATCTGAGTGATACAGTGACTGTGAAGACAAAACAGAGAGGAGGAGAGGGAGAGATGGAGGGAGGCAAGGTGGAAGAAGAGAGGATGGGATGGTGGAGGAGAAATGTGGACAGGTGAAAAATATTGGCAGGTGAACATGATTTTGAAAAGCAAGAAAAACAGTGAGATGGACAGAATATTGAAGAGTGATAAAAGAATGCACATTTGATGGAGAGAACAGAGAAATGGAGTAGGAGAGATGGAAGATATGTTGGAGAGCGATGGAAGGAGGAGATGAAGTGGATGAATGCAGTGAGGGGTGAGGAGACAAAACCGTTTTCAACATGATGAAACACAAGACTACCATCAACAGCACAGCCAGATGTGCTCACAACATAGAGAAAGAGAAGAGAGGGAGGAGAGAGAAAGGGAGGAGAGCAGCGAGAAAAGGAGGGAATAAGAGATGATAGAGGGCAAGAGAGAAGGGAGAGATAGGGAGAGTAAGAGACTGACATGAGAAAGTGAACAAGGCAGAGAACAGAAAATGAGAAAGAGAGAGATAAAGGAGAGCAGTGGATTGATGTGTAACTGTTATTTCAACCAACGAGTGGATGGAAAATATTGCGCAGTGAAGGGGTTAATGTGCCTTTACCACTGTGTGTGTGTGTGTGTGTGTGTGTGTGTGTGTGTGTAGTGAAGGAGTTAAATGTGCAGGATATAATGTGACTAATAGCAGAACAGGAAGACAGCCTGCAGGATGGATACTGAGTGGGAGGACACACACACACACACACACACACACACACACACATACGCATAAGTGGACATGGCAAGCACTTAAGTACTTAAGTTAAAATAAAGCACTAATTAATTCGTTTTTTTCTGTACCAATATACCACGGCTAAGGGCTGGTCTTTGTCACGACGCAACGTGGATTGCCTGGATACAGCCCTTAGCCGTGGTATATTGGCTATATAATCACAAACCCCCAAGGTGCCTTATTGCTATGATAAACTGGTTACCAACGTAATTAGAGCAGTAAAAATAGACGTTTTGTCATACCCGTGGTATATGGTCTGATATACCATGGCTATCAGCCAAATCAGCATTGAGGGCTCGAGCCACCCCATTTATAAAGTAGTTTATACCAGGGGATTTCAAAATGTTCTTGCACAGGAACAAACAGGCAACCCAGGAACCCCCATCATGTTAGCGACCCCCCAATTCATGTGAAGAGGAAGTGTAAACTCTGACTTCGTCTATTAGCTAGAAAGGTATCCTGGCAGCGTAAATAACATGTTGCTGTTGTAAAGCAGATTCTCCCTGACGGTCTAGCTTTTATTTGATTGACGATTCTCAAAGATGGTATAAAAATCAAATATATATAATACCAGTCAAACGTTTGGACACACCTACTCATTCAAGAGTTTTTATTTATTTCTACTATTTTCTACATTGGAGAATGCCAAGAGTGTGCAAAGCTGTCATCAAGGCAAACGGTGGCTACTTTGAAGAATCTCAAATATGAAATATATTTAGATTTGTTTAACACTTTTTTGGTTACTACATGACTCCATATGTGACCCGTTTCAGGAAACTAGGCATACAGTGGGGCAAAAAAGTATTTAGTCAGCCACCAATTGCGCAAGTTCTCCCACTTAAAAAGATGAGAGAGGCCTGTAATTTTCATCATAGACTTCAACTATGACAGACAAAATGAGAGAAAAAAATCCAGAAAATCATATTGTAGGATTTTAATGAATTTATTTGGAAAATAAGTATTTGGTCAATAACAAAAGTTTATCTCAATACTTTGTTTATATACCCTTTGTTGGCAATGACAGGGGTCAAACATTTTCTGTAAGTCTTCACAAGGTTTTCACACACCAATTGGTGGCTGACTAAATACTTTTTTGCCCCACCGTATGTCACGGGTCACTACTTCACAGGAGAGCAGTTTGAATGTAAACTTTTTGGGGGGCAGAAATGCCTTCTCGAACATGTGAACTTTCATGTGCCTTCAATAACACACTTGTATGCCACCTGTAAATACGAATAGCATTTTTAAATGACGAGCCTAGTTGGTTTAGCCACAGAACAAGCCATGATTGGCTGAGATAATGAGTGAGCTGGAAATGCTGAGAGATAAGTTTGGATTTGTCTGCCATATAGCAGGCTTCTGTCTATTTGAACTTAGTCAGTATGTCTAGGTAATCCTGTCTAACGCGGCTTTTATTTTTTATCGTGTAGTAAAACTGCAAGTGTTGCTCTCCAATTTCTGAGGGCCGAGTTTTGAAATCAGTGGAATTTGAGTACGATAGCTAAACACCTGTCTCTGGATTACATCTTCAAACTAAGGGCAACCATGGTATCCGACAGGAGACCCGTCCATCCGAGAATGATATTCTAGCTAGCTACATTTTCAGATATCACACGTTTCTAATATTGACAGAATGGGGTTTCATTTACGTTAAAGTATGCTGTTAGCTAGCTAGCTAATGTTAGCTGGCTGACTCGCTAGCTAACATTTCGTGTATGATCTTATTATTCATATCGCAGAGCCATTTGCTTGGCTAGCTATAGCCTAATGTTAGCTAATGAACATTGAACCTGGTTGGTTAGCTACCTTCAGATTCATGCAGGGTAGTAATGTCATGCGTAGGGATTATGGTTCATTGTTTACCTTGCTAGCTAGCCTCATGTCTTAACAAAAGACAACACTATGCAAGTCACCATTTCGGGTGCGTTCGTAAATTCAGTCTGGCCATCTACTCCAATTTCAGAGCACTCTGGCCTGATTGTGTCAAAGCGCAGGATAACTGATGAATTTATGAACGCTCAATACCCGTTGAATTTGCCGGTGTCAGTAAACATCGGCAAAACAATCGGAGTTAAATTGTTGCCAGCAGCACAGTTACAGTCACCAACGCTCTGGATAACATGAAAACACCCTAACCAGCTCGGCTAGGGTGAGTAAAATGGTCAAAGTGTGGTGTTCTCTCATTGTGTGTCTGGAAGTAGCTAGCAAGCTAGCCAGTTAGCTTGGGTGCTTGACTGCCGTTGTGAGGTCAGAACGTTCGAATCAACTCTACTCATCGGCCAGAGCGTCCAGTGTGCACTCAACGCAATTTCTTTTTTTTTTTTGAACAGACAATCTGACAGCACAGTTGCAGTCATCAACGCTCTGGATAACATAACAGCCTAACCAGCTCTGCTAGGACGAGTAATGTTCAGTGAGCTGTTCTCTAATTTGTGTCTGGAAGTAGTTGTCAAGTTAGCTTGGGTGCTTGACTGCTGTTGTTAGTACATAACGTCCGGATCTACCCTTAAAGAGATAGATGGTGCTAAAACTTAAGACGGTGTGAATGATGCTGATTTGGTGTTGACAAAGGGCTCTCCAGAAGTAGTACCAAAACATTCAAAGGCCATTTTCTCAAAAGTGAGTTTACAAGTTTATCAACTTTCAAAGCAGAATTATTTTCCCATTGTTCCTCAAATTTACATTTACATTTAAGTCATTTAGCAGACGCTCTTATCCAGAGCGACTTACAAATTGGTGCATTCACCTTATGACATCCAGTGGAACAGCCACTTTACAATAGTGCATCTAAATCTTTTAAGGGGGGGGGGTGAGAAGGATTACTTTATCCTATCCTAGGTATTCCTTAAAGAGGTGGGGTTTCAGGTGTCTCCGGAAGGTGGTGATTGACTCCGCTGTCCTGGCGTCGTGAGGGAGTTTGTTCCACCATTGGGGGGCCAGAGCAGCGAACAGTTTTGACTGGGCTGAGCGGGAACTGTATAGCAGTGTATGTAGCTCGGAGTCTCTAATTTTATCCAATGTAAAAACACAATTTCAAATTATGCTACATAAGACTGATTTGAGCCGGTCGGTCACGTGTTATTTCATATTTTTGAGGTCTTCACTATTATTCTACAATGTAGAAAATAGTCAAAATAAAGAAAAACCCTTGAATGAGTAGGCGTGTCCAAACTTTTGACTGGTACTGTATAGTTCAATATCTTTTCTGCATGCTTTCTATCTGGTTTTGGTGGGTTTACATTGGCAAACTGTTTTTCCATCTCAAAAATTAGCACTTAGACAGCTGGCCTAAGAATTCTCTACACAGAAACAACTTTGTAATTGGCTCCAACGACGATTTCCTCCATATTAAAGGGATAGTTCGAGATTTTGGAAATGAAGCCATGTATGTACTTCCCCAGAGTCGGATGAACAAGGAACAGCTAGCAGACTAACTGTTCCTGTACACTTCCAGTCATTGCTAGTTAGCATTTGCTTGTGAAACTACCTCTAACTTCCTTCATACTGGACGCAGTGACATACAAATGGTATTCTGTTGCAGCTAGGGAGGTTTATAAAATAAAAAATGTTCACATAAAAAATACCCCCCCCCCAACAAATTGCAGACCCCCTACAGTGGCTCCGCAGATTTTGCAACCCTAGAGTGGAATAATGCTCTGTTATGGATCAGCTCAGTGAGTTTATTGGTGACGGTCTGTGGTTATTAGATAGGCCGTAAGGGGACATTTAAGTGCTTTTTAATCCGTGAGTAGAGGGGAATTTTCTGATTACATTCCGTGCCCATTTGACTCTCTCTCTCCCTCCCATGGACTTCTCTGTTTACTAGGTCCTATGGAGGACAGAGAAACCCCAGTCACACTCTTCACACTGCCCATATATGTGACTGGTTCAGCAGTTTGAGCCACAATCGCACTCTTGTCTCAGAAGGACAGAAAACAGAATGTTGATTTGGGGTGAATTCATATTCCTTGAGCTAACAACGTCGAAAACATTTAGCTTCTGTCTAATGCCAGAAAAACAATTAATGTCCTGTTTTGTGTTCTGCCATGGCAACTCCAGCACATGACAGAAAAAAATATATCTACAATTTTAAGCTATACATTTTTTTTTGTGTGTGACTAATTATGTCAGCTAATTAAAAGGCCCAGTTATTGCTGGTCTCCTAGGAAACAGGGGGCAAGGCTGACCTGGATGACTGACACACACACCTACTCTCATCATCTTCATATTCACACATTGACATTCAGTGCATAGACAGATGCACACTTGTCTTTACACATACTTTGTTTCACACACACCCCAACTTTCACACACAGGTCCAAACACACACACACTCTCCCTTACCAATTCACACACTAACCAATGTGTGTGATGTGCCTCCTCCAAACAGCCATTGTGTGTGGGTTGTAATATCAGGAGTGAAAGACTGGCAGAATACTCACTGGAGATAAGGCAGTGACCTTGCCCCACCCTGCCCTGTGGTGTGTTTGTTTGTATATGTGTGCTAGAGTACTGCTCTGATAGGGTAGCTGTAGAGGTAGCCACACTGTGTCAGTGAAAGGAAGAGAGAGATGACAGAAAATGAGAGAATGTGGGACAGGGGGAGAGAAAATGAGTGACAGAAAGTGAAAGAGAACGAGAAAGAGAACGAAAGAGGGAGAAGTAAAGAGAGAGAGAGAGAGAGAGAGAGAGAGATCGAGGAGGATAAAGGAAGCACAGAGAGAGGCTGCAGAAGGACAGGGTGTGTATAGCTTCACTGTTCTAATATCCGTCTCCAGATCAGTGCTTATAGCTCATATCTGACTGGACTAGACAGTATGGCTACTGAGACACAGATGGGGTCAATTTCAATACTCTCCACTGGCTTCCTTCCCTTGGTCCGATGTCCTTATTATCGCATAGCTAGATATCTGACAGCGATGACATTCCACTTCTCTTTCCCAGAGCCTTTGATAATAGTGCTTCTCTTGCACCTTATCAAACCAAGTCAGACCTGAGAATAGGAAGCTGCTTCAATGTACTGACAAAGACAGTACAGTTTGAAGATAGGCAGAAAAACTGCCTCTCAAATCCCTGATCACACTTGTAGGCGATGTCATGGCGACGTTAGTTAGCTAAACTCATGTGCAGAAACACGTCACCGGGTCTAACGGTCGTGTTGCCCCAAAATGCGCATGTGCAAACCGTTAAATCAAAGACACTCCTTTGATATAAAGTTGATGAAAATGAAAACTTGTTAAAAAGAAAAACGAGAAAATTAACAACTATGTACGGATTTTTTACTTCTCCCATTGGCTTGCCAAACCCCAAACCCTGGTCTAGTCTGCAGTCTACTTCGCAAGCGGCCCCGGAAGTCTAGCGATGTTGCGCCTCTGGTTTTCGAAACACTGGTGTATTGAGATTCAGGGTGTGGACAAGAAACAAGGCAGAAGAGGATGGAAGAAGCAAAAGGAGAGTGGGATAGTGAAAGGAGAGCAAGAAAGGGAGATGGAGTGAGAAAGCGATAGAGAAAGAAAGAGAGAGAAAGTGGGAGAGAAACTGAGAAAAAGAGAGAGCGAGAGCAGAAGAATGAAAAAAAGAGAGAGAGGGAGAGAGAGAGACATGTACTGTATGTGCCAGTCTTACCTGGCATCAGCCTCACTGTAGTACTCTCTGGCTACGATGTCCTCGAACAGCTCCCCTCCAGTCACCCTGTCAACAAATCAGAGACAAGCTCATTAACCAATCAGATCAGCATTCCGCTCAGTCAGGTCTGAAGCACCTCTCGCTCCGGCTTGCTACACCAGGACTCCCGTTACCCTCGGCAACCCTACTCTCTCTCATCCTCTCATCCCCAGTGCCAGCTGTTACCATGGAAACTAGAACTAGTACTGTTAACCGGCAGAATCTCATGGGAGAGAGCGAGGGAGGGTATAAGAGAGGAGAGTAGTGTAAAAGAGTAGGGGGATTTTAGTGAGTGGATAGACAAATGACAGAGGTGTAAAGAGGTAAAACATTTGTAAAAAAGGAGAAGAGAGAGAACTTACAAGTCAAATAGGAGATAGTGGAAGCCTTCCTCTGATATACTGTCATGAAGACGAACTGAAAGAGAGAGAGAGAAAGAGAGGGAGGGAGAACTAAGCCATGGAGGGGTCAAATGAAATCTGTATACATTCACACTTGGTCATTTAGCAGACACTCTTATCCAGAGCATCAATCAGCAATCGGTGCAGTCAACCAAAATAGCTAAGACAACCACATATCAAGATCGTTGCAAGTAAAACCTTTTTCCAAATAGCTTTCTGATTTCAAACACATCATGGCATTTGGATTAAAGTGTACAGTATAAGGCACAATGAAACAGTGGAAGAGTGCTTCTTTGATACTAAAGTAGCTGTCCGAGAGCTGTACGTTCATGTGAAAACAGGGGGATAAAGAATGACTTGGAACAAGCAACAAGAAGAAGTGCGAACAATCAGGTAGTGCGAACACTGCAAAAGCATTAGGGGGCAAAAAACTCCCCAAAAAATGTCAACTCAAGGCACTCTCACGTTAAAAAGCCTTTTATTCATACTTGGCCAGTAATAATGCATGGCAACGGAAGGATAAATCAAAACGCACCGAGGCCAGACCCAGGAACCTGAGCCTTCCGTCGCCATGGTACTGAATGTGGAATAGTCAAACAAGACGCAGATATCAAAACTTTGTGCCGGCTTAGAGATTCATATAGACTCATTATAGATGATAGATCGTTGAATCAGCAAACTTTATATTGCAGAATATATGTATACATGTATGTATATAGATATATATAGATATATTGAAGATTGATAAATGGCAGATTGAAGCAGCATATTGCAGCATACTGTGTAGGTAGGTGGACAGTGCTTTGGTGCGTTGGTTAGTTACAGAAAGACTCACCGATGTTGGAGTGCTTGAGCAGGCGACAAATACGGGCCTCTCTCTCTAGCTTCTGGTGATCTGAGGAGGGAATAACAAACACTTACACACACAGGCCTGAATACTGTAACAGATGCAATATAAAGCTATATACGTTGACGGCACTTTATTTTGGTGTAATACACAAATGCACATAAGTGTAACAGAACAAATGGATACAACTTGTCAGCATCTCTTTAGTACAGCGCCACTGGCTGCTTGGATGAGGGAGGGACCCAGGCCTAAAAACAGTGGAGTGACTGACTAACTGCCATGGAATGCAAATTGGAGATTATGATAAAAGTTACGTAAACTTGTACTAGGGTTTGGCGGTAAACAGATGTTCAAATCGTCATACCGTTTCTGTACCATACTGGGGTATACGTGCACCCCAATTTTTTTTGGGGCAACGGGGATCTTGATCCAGGAGAGGATTGAATGTCTCTAGTCTGGGTACCAGTCTTTTTAGCTAACATTCCACTCCTTGCCACTCCATGTCATTGCCAAAGAAACTGGCTTTTCGGCAATTTCAATGTTCAATATGCAGATGGGTTTATGGCAGGGTTGCTCATTGGTTGTTGGTAATAACATTCATATTTTCCATGACAACATCATGAGCCTCGAAAATATAATTATAACAAAGTTAAAAATAAACATTTAGCTGTTAAGTAAGCAAGATAATGTAGACATGAGCTAGCACATTTTGACAGATTGGTTTCCTCTGGACAAACAAAAAATGGATGCCAACATGTTCTGTGGAGAAAAAAAAGTGATATAGTTCCAATTAGGTGATAATACCCGAAAAATCTATGTTTGGAGGACATATTGGCACGGGTGTTGTTAGGCGCGGAAAAATATGCCAATATACTGTATCCTCTAAACACCGGCTTCGAGAGCATTATCACTTTTATACAATAGGTTATCAACATATTCAAATAATGATTTATGAAAAAATGATTTATTCATACGATTTCATCCTTACACAAGAAATAGTCCCAACACAAATCTAGGGTTGCTACCCAAGCCGGCTTGTTGTTGGTTCTATCAGTTCGGTTGCCAGAAACGCGACCCATTTGTTAAGTATTTTTGTTCTATATCAATTCAATTCAAGGGCTTTATTGGCATGGGAAACATGTGTTAACATTGCCAAAGCAAGTGAGGTAGACAACATACAAAGTGAATATATAAAGTGAAAAACAACTAAAATTAACAGTAAACATTACACATACAGAAGTTTCAAAACAGTAAAGACATTACAAATATTATTATATTTATACAATGTACAAATAGTTAAAGGACACAAGATAAAATGAATAAGCATAAATATGGGTTGTATTTACAATGGTGTTTGTTCTTCACTGGTTTCCCTTTTCTCGTGGCAACAGGTCACAAATATTGCTGCTGTGATGGCACACTGTGGAATTTCACCCAAAAGATATGGGAGTTTTTCAAAATTGGATTTGTTTTCGAATTCTTTGTGGATCTGTGTAATCTGGGGGAAATATGTCTCTCTATATCTATGGAGGTGATCCAGTCGTTCTTTCTAAATGTTCTATTGCCATACTGGCTGGCAACGTTCTTATTCCTTGCTTGCTAGATAGCCAACTACGGCTAACCTACAGTTACTTCAAACAGTACAGCCAGAACAACAACAAAGTAGCTGCATTTGCATTTGTTTAAGCTGTTTTCAAGTGACATTTAACAATGAGCTAATGACGCACAATTTTACCTGGCATAGAAAATGCTCTCTCGTCAGGACACTATTGTTCAGAGGAGCTAGCCAACAGCACAGCTAGCTAACACGATCACTTCAAACGGAAGCTGAAAATACTGCCAACCAGCTGCAATTTGTTTCGTTTGACCTGTTTTCTATTGATATTTCTTTCTGTATATCCATAAAGATTATGCTGATTTTGACTGGCTGAGAAAAGATGCCTGCCTGCCAGTATGGCTCATCCTGACTCCCGACACGTTCATTACTATGCGACAGCTGGAGATTGAATTTGTATATTGAAGCAATGTTGCAAATGTTTGAGGGACAGACATCAAGGTCGACACAAATCTCCACTGTTGAAAACTAAATGTTAGTCTAAAAGAAATCTGAGATAATGTCTAGATGCTTTTTATAGTGGAGATCAAATGTATAAATTGCCTGTCAGCTGATAAAACAGTGGATTGCACAGTCAGACGGAACAAAGTAAATGGGCATATGACCATGTCACAGATTAAGCCGGTGGCAATATGTGGTGGAATAGACACCAATCAGCATTCAGGATTAGACCCACCCCACCCATTGTATAATATTTGGATAGTCATTTTGATTGGAGGATAGCTGTGAGGGTTATCGAATCAGGATCAACTCCTCTGTTCTCCTGAGGCCATTAATGATAGAATGTTCATACTTGAAGATGACAGAAAGGCCAGTGTCTTTGGAAATTACAAAGAATGGAATGTTAGCTAAAGAGACTGGTACTCAGGCTCTCTGCTGTAAACGAAGAAGCTTGAGCTTCACATTTTTTTATTTAACCATTATTTAACCAAGCCAGTTATGAACAAATTCTTATTTACACCGGCCAAACCATAATCCGGATGACACTGGGCCAATTGTGCACTGCCCTATGGGACTCCCAGTCACGGCACGGTGTTATACAGCCCGGGATTGAACCAGGGTCTGTAGTGATGCCTCTAGCACAGAGATGCAGTGCCTTAGACCACTGCGCCACTCAAGAGCCCATAAATCTAGCCAGTTACCTAACAAGTTAGCAAACCAAATGCAAAGCTGGAGCCCTGAGCTGGATATCATTTATTTGACACATCTTACATTTTTATAGTTATACTTAATGTACAGCTATAAGCAGTGACATAGCATGCACCCCGCAGCCCCCAACCACCCCAAATAAGAAACGGTATTGAAAATCATACCGTCTGTATTTCGAATCCCAGTGTTCTTTCACCTCAAGGTGAACTCCACACAATTGGCTGGCCTCCTGGCCCTCATTTGAATATTAAGCAACACCCCCCTCTCACTGTCCAACAGTCTATCACATTCAAAACCTATTCAAATTGGAACAGTCACTTAGCAATAGGTCACACATATAAGGTGTATCTCAATAATCAGA
Organism: Oncorhynchus nerka; assembly: GCF_034236695.1. NCBI lineage: Eukaryota > Metazoa > Chordata > Actinopteri > Salmoniformes > Salmonidae > Oncorhynchus > Oncorhynchus nerka. The sequence goes on from NC_088422.1 coordinate 49,629,580, forward strand.
AATCAAATCTAATTTTATTGGTCACATACACATGGTTAGCAGATGTTAATGCCAGTGTAGCGAAATGCTTGTGCTTCTAGTTCCAACCATGCAGTATCTAACAAGTAATCTAACAATTTCACAACAACTACCTTATACACACAAGTGTAAAGGAATGAATAAGAATATGTACATATAAATATATGGATGAGCAATGGCCGTGCGGCATAGGCAAGATGCAGTAGATGGTATAGAGTACAGTATATACATAAAAATGAGTAATGTAGGGTATGTAAACATTATATAAAGTTCCATTGTTTAAAGTGACTAGTGATACATTTATTACATCCCATTTTTAATTATTGAAGTGGCTAGAGATTTGAGTCAGTATGTTGGCAGCAGCCACTCATTGTTAGTGATGGCTGTTTACAGTCTGATGGCCTTGAGATAGAATCTGTTTTTCAGCCTCCCAGCCTTGATGCACCTGTACTGACCTCGCCTTCTGGATGATAGCGGGGTGAACAAGCAGTGGTTGTTGTGGTTGTTGTCCTTGATGATCTTTTTGACCTTCCTGTGACATCGGGTGGTGTAGGTGTCCTAGAGGGCAGGTAGTTTGCCGGTGATGCATTGTGCAGACCTCACTACCCTCTGGAGAGCCTTACGGTTTTGGGCGGAGCAGTTGCCGTACCAGGCGGTGAAACAGCCCGACAGGATGCTCTCGATTGTGCATCTGTAAAAGTTTGTAAGTGTTTTCGGTGACAAGCCAAATTTCTTCAGCCTCTTGAGGTCGCTGTTGCGCCTTCTTCACCACACTGTCTGATGTGTACGCCAAGGAACTTTAAACTTTAAACTTTCCACCTTCTCCACTACTGTCCCGTCAATGTGGATAGGGGGGTGATCCCTCTGCTGTTTCCTGAAGTCCACGATCATCTCTTTTGTTTTGTTGACATTGAGTGTGAGGTTATTTTTCTGACACCACACTCAGAGGGACCTCACCTCCTCCTTGTAGGCCGTCTCGTCGTTGTTGGTAAATCAAGCCTACCACTGTAGTGTCGTCTGCAAACTTGATGATTGAGTTGGAGGAGTGCATGACCACGCAGTCATGGGTAAACAGGGAGTACAGGAGAGGGCTGAGAATGCACCCTTGTGGGGCCCCAGTGTTGAGGATCAGCGGGGTGGAGATGTTGTTTCCTACCCTCACCACCTGGAGGCGGCCCATCAGAAAGTCCAGGACCCAGTTGCACAGGGCGGGGTCGAGACCCAGGGTCTCAAGCTTAATGACGAGTTTGGAGGGTACTATGGTGTTAAATTCTGAGCTGTAATCGATGAACAGCATTCTTACATAGAACAGGGCTCCGGGCAGCCGAGCGGAAATGGAGGAAAACTCGCCTCCCTGCGGACCTGACATCCTTTCACTCCCTCCTCTCTACATTTTCCTCTTCTCTCTCTGCTGCTAAAGCCACTTTCTACCACTCTAAATTCCAAGCATCTGCCTCTAACCCTAGGAAGCTCTTTGCAACCTTCTCCTCCCTCCTGAATCCTCCTCCCCCCCCCCCCCCCCTCCTCCCTCTCTGCAGATGACTTCGTCAACCATTTTGAAAAGAAGGTCGACGACATCCGATCCTCGTTTGCTAAGTCAAACGACACCGCTGGTTCTGCTCACACTGCCCTACCCTGTGCTCTGACCTCTTTCTCCCCTCTCTCTCCAGATGAAATCTCGCGTCTTGTGACGGCCGGCCGCCCAACAACCTGCCCGCTTGACCCTATCCCCTCCTCTCTTCTCCAGACCATTTCCGGAGACCTTCTCCCTTACCTCACCTCGCTCATCAACTCATCCCTGACCGCTGGCTACGTCCCTTCCGTCTTCAAGAGAGCGAGAGTTGCACCCCTTCTGAAAAAACCTACACTCGATCCCTCCGATGTCAACAACTACAGACCAGTATCCCTTCTTTCTTTTCTCTCCAAAACTCTTGAACGTGCCGTCCTTGGCCAGCTCTCCCGCTATCTCTCTCAGAATGACCTTCTTGATCCAAATCAGTCAGGTTTCAAGACTAGTCATTCAACTGAGACTGCTCTTCTCTGTATCACGGAGGCGCTCCGCACTGCTAAAGCTAACTCTCTCTCCTCTGCTCTCATCCTTCTAGACCTATCGGCTGCCTTCGATACTGTGAACCATCAGATCCTCCTCTCCACCCTCTCTGAGTTGGGCATCTCCGGCGTGGCCCACGCTTGGATTGCGTCCTACCTGACAGGTCGCTCCTACCAGGTGGCGTGGCGAGAATCCGTCTCCACACCACAGGCTCTCACCACTGGTGTCCCCCAGGGCTCTGTTCTAGGCCCTCTCCTATTCTCGCTATACACCAAGTCACTTGGCTCTGTCATAACCTCACATGGTCTCTCCTATCATTGCTATGCAGACGACACACAATTAATCTTCTCCTTTCCCCCTTCTGATGACCAGGTGGCGAATCGCATCTCTGCATGTCTGGCAGACATATCCGTGTGGATGACGGATCACCACCTCAAGCTGAACCTCGGCAAGACGGAGCTGCTCTTCCTCCCGGGGAAGGACTGCCCGTTCCATGATCTCGCCATCACGGTTGACAACTCCATTGTGTCCTCCTCCCAGAGCGCTAAGAACCTTGGCGTGATCCTGGACAACACCCTGTCGTTCTCAACTAACATCAAGGCGGTGGCCCGTTCCTGTAGGTTCATGCTCTACAACATCCGCAGAGTACGACCCTGCCTCACACAGGAAGCGGCGCAGGTCCTAATCCAGGCACTTGTCATCTCCCGTCTGGATTACTGCAACTCGCTGTTGGCTGGGCTCCCTGCCTGTGCCATTAAACCCTACAACTCATCCAGAACGCCGCAGCCCGTCTGGTGTTCAACCTTCCCAAGTTCTCTCACGTCACCCCGCTCCTCCGCTCCCTCCACTGGCTTCCAGTTGAAGCTCGCATCCGCTACAAGACCATGGTGCTTGCCTACGGAGCTGTGAGGGGAACGGCACCTCAGTACCTCCAGGCTCTGATCAGGCCCTACACCCAAACAAGGGCACTGCGTTCATCCACCTCTGGCCTGCTCGCCTCCCTACCACTGAGGAAGTACAGTTCCCGCTCAGCCCAGTCAAAACTGTTCGCTGCTCTGGCCCCCCAATGGTGGAACAAACTCCCTCACGACGCCAGGACAGCGGAGTCAATCACCACCTTCCGGAGACACCTGAAACCCCACCTCTTTAAGGAATACCTAGGATAGGATAAAGTAATCCCTCTCACCCCCCCTCCCCCTGAAAAGATTTAGATGCACTACTGTTCCACTGGAGGTCATAAGGTGAATGCACCAATTTGTAAGTCGCTCTGGATAAGAGCGTCTGCTAAATGACTTAAATGACTTAAATGGTATTCCTCTTGTCCAGATGGGTTAGGGAGTGTGCAGTGTGATTGCGATTACATCGTCTGTGGACCTATTGGGGCGGTAAGCGAATTGGAGTGGGTCTAGGGTGTCAGGTAGGGCGGAGGTGATATGATCCTTGACTAGTCTCTCAAAGCACTTCATGATGACGGAAGTGAGTGCTACGGTGCGATAGTCGTTTAGCTCAGTTACCTTTCTTGGGAACAGGAACAATGGTGGCCCTCTTGAAACATGTGGGAACAGCAGACTGGGATAGGGATTGATTGAATATGTCCGTAGACACACCAGCCAGCTGGTCTGCGCATGCTCTGAGGACATGTCTAGGGATGCCGTCTGGGCCTGCAGCCTTGCGAGGGTTAACACATTTAAATGTTTTACTCAAGTTGGCTGCGGTGAAGGAGAGCCCGCAGTTTTTGGTAGCGGACTGTGTCAGTGGCAATGTATTGTCCTCAAAGCGAGCAAAGAAGTTGTTTAGTTTGTCTGGGAGCAAGACGCCAGTGTCCACGACGGGGCAGGTTTTCTTTTTGTAATCTGTGATTGACTATAGACCCTGCCACATATGTCTTGTGTCTGAGCCGTTGAATTGCGACTCTACTTTGTCTCTATACTGACGCTTAGCTTGTTTGATTGCCTTGCGGAGCGAATAGCTGCAAATAGCTGTATTCGGTCATGTTTCCGGTCGCCTTGCCATGATTAAAAGCAGTGGTTCAGATTGGTCGGACCAGCGTTGAACAGACCTGAGCACGGGCATTTCCTGTTTTAGTTTCGGTCTCTCTCTTGTCTCCTTTCCTTCATCCTAATTGGAGTGAAAACACTGGACAGGTGAAAACACGTGTAGGCTGGTGGTGTAGGCAACCACCATATCAAATCAGTGCAGATGAAGGAAAACAGAAGAGGAGAGTATTAGATTATTGAGATGCATCCAATAGTTTCTGAGATGAAGAGAGTTGAGACTGCTGAGATGTACCCAAAAGCTTCTCCATCGACAAGCAACAAGCCAACCAAAGACAGCCAGCACTTGTAAATAAAGTTATTTTTATTTATTATATAACAGCTGTCTTTTTCTTTCTAGCTGGTCTTTGCCAATAGCAAAGCCTCTTCACATAAGCGCTGCTAAAATACAACTGCACTGTGTACCTACTACTCACTGCCCACTTCCACTCAGACAGGGAAGATCTTATTTAGTCTTTTACCACCTTCTGTCAATCGATGAAAGCTAAACCTGTAGCAGACAGACATTGACTCAAACTGCTTGTTCAATCAATAGACAGATCTGGTCTCATAATAGTCCATGTTTTACTCCAAAATGGCCCATACAGATGTAGGATCTTAATTTTAGCCAGTTTTCTACAGCAGGAAAATAATCCTGCAGCAACAGGAAATGTGATTTATTATGTGTATTATAATTTAATTTAAGGAGTTTTCTTTAGGGGGTGGTGGATTTTTTGTTCGGGCAAATCAAGCCTGACATTTTGCATTTCCTGCTATGCAGAAAAATTCTCAGCAACAAAAGAGTGATCAAATTAAGATCCCACATCTGTAGGCCACAGATAGAGATACTTGTTAGGAAACCAGCTACCTAAATCCCGATATACTGAGGACCACAGGATTACCAATACATTATACAATTATTTATGTGTGCTATGTGTGTTACTACAGCAGGTGTTTGTGTGTAGACATTAGGGATGCAACGGTACACAGTATTTACATTTACATTTAAGTCATTTAGCAGACGCTCTTATCTAGAGCGACTTACAAATTGGTGCGTTCACCTTAAGACATCCAGTGGAACAGCCACTTTACAATAGTGCATCTAAATCTTTTAAGGGGGGTGAGAAGGATTACTTTATCCTATCCTAGGTATTCCTGAAAGAGGTGGGGTTTCAGGTGTCTCCGGAAGGTGGTGATTGACTCCGCTGTCCTGGCGTCGTGAGGGAGTTTGTTCCACCATTGGGGGGCCAGAGCAGCGAACAGTTTTGACTGGGCTGCGCGGGAACTGTACTTCCTCAGTGGTAGGGAGGCGAGCAGGCCAGAGGTGGATGAACGCAGTGCCCTTGTTTGGGTGTAGGGCCTGATCAGAGCCTGGAGGTACTGAGGTGCCGTTCCCCTCACAGCTCCGTAGGCAAGCACCATGGTCTTGTAGCGGATGCGAGCTTCAACTGGAAGCCAGTGGAGAGAGCGGAGGAGCGGGGTGACGTGAGAGAACTTGGGAAGGTTGAACACCAGACGGGCTGCGGCGTTCTGGATGAGTTGTAGGGGTTTAATGGCACAGGCAGGGAGCCCAGCCAACAGCGAGTTGCAGTAATCCAGACGGGAGATGACAAGTGCCTGGATTAGGACCTGCGCTGCTTCCTGTGTGAGGCAGGGTCGTACTCTGCGGATGTTGTAGAGCATGAACCTACAAGAACGGGCCACCGCCTTGATGTTAGTTGAGAACGACAGGGTGTTGTCCAGGATCACGCCAAGGTTCTTAGCGCTCTGGGAGGATGTTTGACAGTATGTTGTCGAACCGTTCGGTACGCCCCCTATGGTTCAATACGCACACATGAACCGCAGAATTAAGAAATGCCTGTCATTTTCCTAGAATTTCCGAAACTTGTTTATTGCGCTGCAGACTACACGCACGTTGTACATTCAGATCCACAGAACCATACATGCAGCTTGTGAACAGGTTTGGCAGGCCACTGCTTGAGGCCCCAGGCCATTAGGGGTCTCCTGAGGGCTGACAAACTTTACTCCACAGCAATGTCTCAAAATGTGGCAACTGCAGTGAGCGCAACCCCCTCCCCCTTAAACAACCAATGGAAGATTTGCAATGACATTTCAGTAGGAAACTTCTCTAAAGGGGCCCCATGAAGAGAAGGGAAACTAAAAACAAATATTCTCTCAGCTCAGCTCCAACATGACAATTGTGAGCGCTAGCGAGACAGAGAGAAGCAAAATTGAAGAGGCACCGCCGTCTTTCAAACCCGCTATGTGGGAACATTTTGGATTCAGCGTTCAATACGATGACGAGGGTAAGAAGACCGTAAACAAACAAAGTACAGTCTGCGAGCATTGCTTTGCCACTGTCGGCTACTCGAGTGGAAACACTTCTAACATGATGTGTCATTTACGTCGCCATCACCCAGCCGTATCCCTTGCAGGTGGAGCTGGAGCAAGGAGAGTCCACCCGTTAGCAAAAAAACAACAATCACTCGCTGCTGCCTTCCAACAACAATTTGCGACAAATTCAGAAAAACATAAAGAAATAACGAAAGCAGTGGGAGTATTCATAGCCAAAGATTTGCAGCCCTATTCGGCGATGAAATAAATTGAGCCGCGTTACAATGTCCCCTCCAGCACACATGTCAGCACCAAAATAATTCCCACACTCTATGAAACATCACGGAGATACATTGAAAACAAATTGACACAGACACCCTATCTAGCTCTCTCCACTGATAGTTGGACCTCCAGAGCAACTCAAAGCTACCTCACTGTGACGGTTCGCTATGTACGGGAAGCTACCTCACTGTGACGGTTCACTATGTACTGGATGCTACCTCACTGTGACGGTTCACTATGTACTGGATTAGGAGATGAAGAGCTACGTGTTGAAAAACTCGTCCCCTGTATGAGAGTCATACAAGCACACACTTTTCTTCAATATAAAGATACCGAAATCGGGCCATGGCCCACAAACCGTGATACATACTGAACCGTGGGCCCACTGTTGTACCGTTGCATCCCTAGTAGACATACAGTAAAATGTCAGACGAATGTCACATTCAGGATGGGTTTGTCTTTGGACTCACAGTACATTGAGAGTGTGGGTTAGGTGTGCTGGGCAGGGTCAAGATTTCCACACCAACAAACCAAATACCATAGCGAGCTGAATTTTATATGAACCGTGTGTATTTAGGTTAAACTACGGTCAACCGTAAGCTAGGCTCTTCCAGTACATCTCTGCCTCTCTGTCACCATAGTAGCTGTAGCTGTTTTCTGTTTTGCCGTGAAGCAGCTAGCCTATATCCACCCAGCCTTCCCTTTCTGTGATGCAGCAGAGTAAATAAGAGATGAGAGGAGAGGGAGAGGAGGAGAGAAGGAGGTGGAGGACGGGTCCTGAGGGGATGGAGGGGGAGAAGAGACCATGAGCAATGTGTTCACTGGGTGAGAAAAATCCACAGAAACGACCTCGCTGCTGCCCAAAAACCCCACAGCGATCGATGAACTCCACTCTGTGCGTGTGTGTGTTCATGCGTACATGCGCATGTGAGAGTGAATGAGAGCAAGACAGAAAGTGTGACTTTGCCCTTGTGTGCATACATTTGTGTGTGTTTCTGTGTGTGGGCATGCATGTCTGATACTGTGAGTAAGTCTATGATATTGAGTATGTGTAAACATTATTTTGGTGCTCTCTGTCTGAGGTTTTTGCATGCTTGAGTGTGGGAGGGAAGACTGAATATCTGCGACTCATCATGTCACTGAGGAAAGGAGAAGAAAGAGGAGAAGACTATGTTATGGCATGACTGCAACAATAAAGGAATACATTAAACACACGCACTTGTATCAAACACATCACCACATCTCATATTCCACCAGATTGACATGGGTTTCAAGGAATACCAAACCAAAATATGACCACTTGTCATTTTCATTATGCCAAGACACAATAGCCATAAGAAGCATATGGGGAGATGATACAATTTGGCCATTTTCTCCCAGTCAGTCATTTTACACCCAGATAATGACATAAATAGGCCTAAGTACAGGTCATCCTACTACAACTGTATTGCAGGTGATTCTGAAACAGCACACACACCACCCTCACGCACACTTTCTCCCTCATCACCAATCTCTATCATCTCCTAAACAGTGTCTCATATTCCCATTGAGAATATATTGGCCCAATAGCTGACCTCCTGCAACACTGTCCAGTCTTCACATCAATAAACAAGCTCTCGGATTGGCTGCGGGCTGTGCCAACAGCCCCACCCCACTACCCCTGACATGTGGCAGCTGACATTAGCTGTTCGTCTGCTGGACTGGACAGTTTAAACCAAGGGTTGTAAGTGAAATTATTTTCCAATTGTTTCGTTCTGAACAGAAACACTATTCTTTTCATTCCATTCAACTGTTCCGACCAGAAAAATACAATTCTGAACTCGTTCGACCCCCCAAAAAGTACTATATTGTTATATATTGGTATATATTGTTCCTTTCTGTTCCTTTTTAACCTGTGAAATCATTATTGTTTTAAACATTGAGCTCATTACATTACTTCACCAATCAGCGCAGATAGAGCAGGAAAGCTAGTTCTTTACATGCGTGATGGACAGACAAGAGTAACCTATGGTGCAAGATGGGACTGACATTTTGTGGGTGGGAAGAGAGCGAGAGAGGTTTGAGGAGGCCTGAAGCGCTGGGCATCTTGTTATGACATCTGAATTAGGTCCACAGAATTACAGTGCAAATATTTTCAGCTTGCAGACAGACATTGGAATAAGTTTCTGAGTGACAGAATAAATGATCTATTAATTCGGTCTCTTCGCAGCTAAATCTACAGATCTGATTGTTGTATGCCCCATATTATATAAATATATTTTATATTGGCGGCAACAATTCTATATAATAATTTAAATTGAAAAACTCTAAGTGTTGAATCAAGTGTAGTTTTTTTGTACCAGTTCATAAACCAAATGCCATGGAATTGGTACATCGAAAATCTCTTCCCATTTATTTTGCAACCTGTATGGCACAGCTGTCAATATTACACCTGCATTGCTTGCTGTTTGGGGTTTTAGGCTGGGTTTCTGTACAGCACTTTGAGATATCAGCTGATGTACGAAGGGCTATATAAATAAATGTGATTTGATTTGATTATGTCCTCAAATGAAACTGGTATATGTTTCTATTTATGCCAGTTCCTTTCAGCCAATTTGTATCTTTAATATATGACAGGCAAACAAGTTCCCTACCTTCTCCCTTTTCCATTTGCCACCTTCATTTTTGTGGTAGTGCTGCAATCAGATGGTTGTAAGTTTAGATTGAACAGATATTCCTATATATTTTCGATAACTGCAAATGTGACATAAAACTCCTCGATTTCTATTCATAATATCACTAACAAATATAATACTTTTTTTGTCCATTTTTTTTATTAATCAGTATATTTGAGTTTAACTATAACATTTGTTCTATCTTTTCTGTAGGATAAAACTGAAATTGTAAAAAGCTTTGTATGGCTTGTTTTAGAAAGGGCGATACTTTAAACAAAATGTAATTTTCAATTAGTCGGAAATGATCAATTGTAATCTGTATGAAGGCAAAAAGGCCATTTTTGAACAAAGAATGAGCCTTTCTTAATAATCTACTGGAGAACCATTTTGGGTTTAAGTATAATTTATGTATGAGTCAAGCTTTTAGTGAGAGGTTTGAAGCTTTAATATTTTAACATGTTAGCCCCCCAAACTCATATTCATTATATAAATAGGCATGTTTAATTTTGTCTGGTTTAGCATTCCAAACCAAATGAAATATTTTTTGCTCATATTATTTAAAAAACAAATGATCTGGAGTAGGCAGTGCCATTCGTAAGTAAGTAAACTGTGATAGGACCAAAGAGTTAATCAATGTGATTTTTCCATAAATAAACAAGTATTTACCTCTCCATGGTTGCAGAACCTTATCTATTTTTGCTAACTTTCTATTGCGATTAATTGTGGTAAGTTAATTTATATTTTTTGAGATGTCATTACCAAGTGCGGCTAATTCACCATCCGCCCATTTTATTGGTAAACTACAAGGTAGTGTAAACACTATTTTTTAACGATCCAATACGTAATATGATACACTTTTCATAATTTGGTTTTAATCCAGAGAGGCTAGAAAAGTGATCAAGACTGTGCAGGGATCCATATTGTGGATTTAAGAAAAAACTAGAGTCACGGCATACATTGAAACTTTAGTTTTTATCTCCTGGATTTCTATCCCCTTGATGTTCTTGTTGGATCTAATTTTAATAGCTAGTATTTCAATGGCCATAAATAGATATGGAGACAACAGACAGCCTTGTTTTACTCCTCTTAAAAGCTCAATACTTTCTGAGAAATAACCATTATTTACCATTACCACTATTTTACATCTGGGGTTGATGTACATAACTTTAACCAATTGTATAAGAGATTCATCAAAATTAAAGTAATCCAGGCATTTATATATAAATTCTAGTCGTCTTTATCAAAAGCCTTTTCAAAATCTGCTATGAAGAGCAGGCCTGGTTTCTTTGATGTTTCATAATGTTCAGTTGTTTCAAGTAATTGTAGAATATTCTATGTTCAGACTTGATTTGCCCCTACAAAAAAATCATCCATCCACATAATAATTCACAGTTCCAGTTGCTGCAGAATTATTTTCCTGCTGTGAGAAACTGGTTCAAATTAAGATACGGCATTTGTAATGTACGACTGAGTTTGTTCTAACCTAATGGTGTCTATGAGAAGAGTTTATGACTGTGACTCATCATGGTATTGGATTGGAAGGCAACCATATTTTCCACCTTACTCATGAATAAGGGAATAAGGGACAGGCCGAATCTTCTACTGTATCCAATACAAGTCGAGTAGGCTAGCATTAGGACTCTCGGTGGGTGGGTGTGTGTGTGTGTGTGTGTCAGATGAGAGTCCCGTGCTAAAGGCATGTAGAAGCACAGACGCATGGCCCCCAGCTTCCAAGTGCCTGGGGTGCCTTCTCTATCTCTATCCCCCCCACCCCCTCACACACATTCATCTGTCAATCTCACTCTCTTTTCCTCGAAATCCTCCTGCTCCATTGCCTATTTCATCATATCTTGCAACATTTGATTTGAACAAAAACATAAATACGATTTGACAAGTCAAAATCATGTTCATGTCCATTTGTTTCACCGAAATGAAATGTATCTTTGAATGGGTAATATGTTGACTAAAGCCCATGTAGTGAAACATCAAGAACAGTAGCCGTGAAGCACCCCCTCATGTGCATTTTACCAGTAGGCCTATGGTCTCATGAGTCTTCTCAAGTACCACCAGGGGTTCTAGTACCGCTGTTTGAGACCACTGATCTAAGCCTGTAGCCTACATCCCCTCAACTCAAATACTAGGACATTGAGGTACAGTAGATACATAACACACAGCTAGCTATCTTCTGCCATATAGGTAGAGAGTATATACACTGTGTACACAAACTATTAAGAACACTTGCTTTTTCCATGACATAGACTGACCAGGTGAATCCAGGCAAAAGCTATGATCCCTTACTGATGTCACCTGTTAAATCCACTTCAAATCAGTGTAAGGGGAGGAGACAGGTTGAGACAATTAAGACATGGATTGTGTATGTGTGCCATTCAGAGGGTGAATGGGCAAGACAAAAGATTTAAGTGCCTTTGAACGGGGTAAGGTGCCAGGCGCACCAGTTTGAATGTGTCAAGAACTGCAACGCTGCTGGGCTTTTCACGCTCAAGAATGGTCCACCACCCAAAGGACATCCAGTCAACTTGACACAATCGTGGGAAGCACTGGAGTCAATATGGGCCAGCATCCCTGTGGAACGCTTTCGACACCTCATAGAGTCCATGCCCTGAGGAATTTAGGCTGTTCTGAGGGTTTTGTACACGCAGTAGTACAATACAGCACAATTAGACATAATGTTTCATTTCTTTTCAAACTACAGTGCATTTAAGCAAGTATTCAGACCCCTTCACTTTATCCACATTTTGTTACATTACAGCCTCATTCTAAAATGGATGAAATTGCCCCCAAATGTACACACAATACATCATAATGACAAAGCAAAAACAGGGTTAGAAATATCACCTTTACATAAGTATTCAGACCCAGTACTTTGTTAAAGCATCGTAGGCAGCAATTACAGCCTCAAGTCTTCTTGGGTATGACGCTACATGCTTGGCACACCTGTATTTGAGGAGTTTCTCCCATTCTTCTCTGCAGATCCTCTCAAGCTCTGTCAGGTTGGATGGGGAGCGTCACTGCACAGCTATTTTCAGGTCTCTCCAGAGATGTTCAATAGGGTTCAAGTCCGGGCTCTGGCTGGGCCACTCAAGAACATTCAGAGACCTGGCCCGAAGCCAATCCTGCGTTCTCTTGACTGTGTGCTAAGGGTCATTGTCCTGTTGGAAGGTGAACCTTCGCCCCAGTCTGAGGTCCTGAGAGGTCTGGAGCAGGTTTTCACCAAGGATCTCTGTACTTTGCTCCATTCCTCTTTCCCTCAATCCTGACAAGTCTCCCAGTCCCTGCCACTGAAAGAAAATCCCACAGCATGATGCTGCCACCACCGTGCTTCACTGTAGGGATGGTATTGGCCAGGTGATAAGCGGTGCCTGGTTTCCTCCAGACATGACGCTTGGCATTCAGGCCAAAGAGTTCAATCTTGGTTTCATCTAACCAGAGAATCTTGCTTCTCATTGGCCTGAGAGTCCTTTAGGTACCTTTTGTCATAGTCTAAACGGGCTGTCATGTGCCTTTTACTGAGGAGTGTTTTCCGTCTGGCCACACTACCATAATGGCCTGATTGGTGGAGTGCTGCAGAGATGGGAGAACCTTGCAGAAGGACAACCATCTCCACAGAGTAACTCTGGAGCTGGCTGATTGACCATCAGGTTCTTGGTCACCTCCCTGACCAAGGCTCTTCTCCCCTGATTGCTCAGTTTGGCAAGGCAGCCAGCTCTAGGAAGTCTTGATGGTTCCGAACTTTTTCCATTTAAGACTGATGGAGGCCACTGTATTCTTAGGGACCTTCAATGTCACAGAAATGTTTTGGTACTCTTCCCCAGATCTGTGTCTCGACAGAATCTTGTTTCGGAGCGCTACGGGCAATTCCTTCGACCTCATGGCTTGGTTTGTGCGCTGACAATCATTGCCAACTGTGGCATCTTATATCGATAGGTATGTGCCTTTCCAAATCATGTCCAATCAATTGAATTTACCACAGGTGGACTCCAATCAAGTGGTATAAACATACCAAGGACAATAAATGGAAACAGGATACACCTGAGCTCAATTTGGAGTCCCATAGCAAAGGGTCTGAATAGTTATGTAAATAAGGTATCTGTTTTTTATTTTTAAAACATTTGCAAAGAAAATTACAAAACTGTTTGGCTTTGTCATTATGGGATTTTGTGTGTATATTGATGAAGATGTTCATTTATTTAATCAATTTTAGAACAAGGTTGTAACGTAACAAAATGTGGAAAAAGTCAATTACTTTCCAAATGCACTGTATATAGAGATGTAGAATCTTAATTTGAGCCAGTTTTCTACAGCAGGAAAATAACCCTGCAGAAACAGGAAATGTGAATTATTATGTTGATTATAATTGACCTTTTCACATGTACCAACAAACGTGTGTGATCATTCTACAGTGGTCCTTGCAGCATACATTCAAACCCGTAAGATAAGAACGCTTATTTAGAACATTCAGTTTCAGTTTCAGCAGTCAGGATTTGAGCTAGCCACACTGTTTTTTCACAGAAACATTTTGCACAAACACAGTCCTTACAAAGTTATGTCCTGAATGCGACCAGTTTATTTTTGGATGCAATGTTCATTCATTCACAGACGTAGCGACAGCACACACAATCAACCAAACCGGAAAATGTAGGCAACATGAGTCCTAGTGCTAGTGCTAACTGAAGAAAGATTGATGTATTTAGATAACTCTCGGCTGTCAGAAACCACAATATGAATTAGCTAATAGCAATTACTATTTGCAATTCATCACATCATGGGTGAGCTTACCATTGATCTAAATAATTGAGTAAAACACTTTCTAGTAATCAAAAGTAATCCAGTGGTTCCTCCTTTAAAAGTTGCAAGCTTACACCGCGGGACTTAGAGGTACCCAGTGTCACGGCTTCATTGCTCCAGACCACCACAAGGGGGAGGTAGAGCACTCAATATGCATTTGGGTCCCAATATTTTTACATGGCCAATCATATTGAGTGGTTCCAATGACGAATTTGACTCCAGACACCCATCCGTGGTGACTTTCTTCAGCAAAGATGGCTGACAAAACACTATTGGGGAAGCAAATGTAAGTAGTTATAACGTCATAACGAGTCAAGCAAAACATTTACAACTGAGAGGAAAATGTTAGTTCATGTAGAGACCAACGATTGTGTATATTTTTTGGTCATAAAGTAAATTACGAAAATTACTATTTAGCGATATCAGTCATATCCAATACCAGGTGTATCAAATTTCATTATTTGAACGATGCTGTGCCTTCATGTATGTATTACAATTATACACTTCAACAGTATTTACCACTCTTGCTCCTGGGACATCAATGATTACACATTGTAACTATGCAATAGACTAGAAACCTGATTTAAGTAAAGGCTGATTTGTAATTCATATATACAGAATAAAAAACAGTACATCCTGCCAGCACGCCCACAAGCGTGCTGAATGACGAGTGGAAAAGAGCGAAGAACGAGATGGGAGTAACAATCCAGTATATTTTCTCTGAGACCGGCATAATAATGTAATGAAACAAGCAGGAAGCAGGTTTTGAACCCTCAACATTCTAGATCTATGTCCAGCAAGCTATCGATTGTGCCCAAATGTATTAATTGGGGTTGGGGCCAATTGTGGCTAAAAACACTTTGTCAATTGGAATCTTTAACATGTGGAAAAAGTGTTATTATTAGTTTTTCACAAGCATAGCAGGATAGGCTATTAGCTGAAAAATAGACCTTTACTAAAGAATTGTCTAATAGCCAAGCTAGGTATGACCCCCCCCCCCCTCCCCAATTTGAGCTACAGTTGAAGTCGGAAGTCACTAAAAATCATTTTTCAACCACTCCATACATTTCTTGTTATCCAACTATAGTGTTGGCAAGTCAGTTTGGACATCTACTGTGTGCATGACACAAGTAATTTTTCCAACAATTGTTTACAGATAGATTATTTCATTTATAATTCACTGTATCACAATTCCAGTGGGTCAGAAGTTAACATACACTAAGTTGACGATGCCTTTAAGAACAAATTCCTATTACAAGGACATCCTACTCCTTCATCGTGCCCTGCGGGGATTCTTTAGCTAAATAGCCCAGTATTGTACAGCCGACCGTCACGTTGTACAGCACCATATTTTCCATTCCAGCAAGTACCAGTCAAAAGTTTGGACATACCTACTCATTCCAGGATTGTTCTATATTTCTACTATTTTCTACATTGTAGAATAATAGTGAAGACATCAAAACTATGAAATAACAGATATGGAATCAGTTAAGAACAAATTCTTATTTACAAATTCTTATCTACTCCTTTGACAAGTTGACAAGTTGAAACATAGCCTGGTCCTGCTGTTTTGACTTTCTCTCTCTCCCCCTTTTTCTCTGCCCTGATTAAAACTTCTGGTGTGTAACAGTCTCATCAAGTCAATCTGCGTGACTAGTGTTAGCCGGGGCCTTATGGTAATGCAGGCAGGATAATCTGGTCATGGCAGTAATGTCATTACATTCACTAATGTGTCCCTAGATCCCCAGGCCGACTACGAGGAAGGACAGACAGCCAGAGCCTTCACAACAAACTGTTGCCTAAAATGATTGGAGATAAACAAGTCCTTGTATCTTCAATTCAGCTACTGTATAGACAACAACCTGGAAATGAATACCAAAAAGATTCCAAATCAAACTAAATCATTTGTATCAAAATAGATCTATGACATCTGATCATCCTGAGGCAACACAACCATTTAAAATGGACAAAAAAAAATTGTCAAGCTGAGTGGGGGTCAGCCATTTTAATTCCCAAAGTCAAAAGTGGAATTGACCCCAACGACTCAGATTCAAGTCCCTGTTGTGTCATTCTAAAACTAGTCCGACAGTTGCCACCAAACAAAGAGAGAGAGAGAGAGCTAACACCGTCCTCTTCAAGTTCCAGGAGGATCCCCTCCACTAAAACCTGTTGAAATGTTTGTTCACCACAATTACAACTAGCCCTCATCTGTCTGGCTGTCAGACCTGGGTTCAAATACTATTTAAAATCAATTCATATACTTTAGCTGTGCTTGACTGAGTTTGCCTGGTGCAATGGAACCAATTAAATAGTTGTAGAAGAACACTGCAAACTCCGCACCAAAGGCAGGCTCATGCAAATGCTAAAAGTATTTGAAAGATTTCAAATAGTATTTGAACCCGGGTCTGCTGACACCTGGCGGGGCAGAGCCGCCTTAGGGCTCCAGTTACGAGGCAGAGAGGGCAGCAGGAGATTTACACTGTGCAGCTGGAGGCATGAAACACACCCTGCAGTCATTGTGGACCTAGAGGCCCTGAGTGGATCTCATGGCCATGGCATTTGGCCTTGGCTTTTTCTAAAACAGTTACCCGACACGTGTGATACTGATTAACATTACGACGAGTGGCAAATACGAGTGGGAAATACAGGCCATTGCTTTTTCATGACAATATACAGTATACTGTACGATACGTCTTTTTAATGCTGATGAATATAAGGTGTTTGTAAATAGTATTAATAATAGGGGTCCCCCAAGGTTGACCAACCCTGGATCATGGCCTATTCAGATGGTTCATGGATAGTAGGATACAACAGTGCAACCTAAATGTAAACATTAAAAAAAGATAGCACAGAGCTTAAAATTGCTTACCTCTTGCAGATAGCTTTTTGGTGTTGATTATTTTGGCGGCATATTCCTGTCCAGTACACAGCTTGACACATCTGCGCACCACTGAAAAGGCTCCCCTGTAAACAAAGAGAAAAGGAACAGAACATCCGGTCAGAAATATTATGATTAGATTAAGCTAATCATGTAAACTTTAATTAACTAGGAAGTCGGGGCACCACGTAAAGTTTTTATAGTCTCTATTTCCCGAATCGACTCTTCAGATATTTTTTATATCTTATCGAGTACAGTCTTCTATTAATTATTATTAATCTTTACCTCATTAGTCTCATTCCAAATGTAGTAACATTCTTGGTTATCTGTACGAATCTTAGTTTCCATAATGAATCAGCAATATACAAATTGGCTTAATTATTTATTTACTAATTAACTAAATAATCACAGAAATGCATCACAAACAAACAGTAGATATTAGTTACTAACAATGATAGAAAAGCCCGTAGTGGGCTAAGCCGATATGACGGCTTGGTAGTCAAAGGAAATGGGTGGGGACTGAGAAAGAGCGGGGAAAACAAAATTGATTCACTACACAAAGTTTATAATTATATTTATTGAAATGCTAATCCTTTGTACATGAACGGCCGCTCATTTGAGAATAATTGCAATGTATATATATTTACGCCCGTCTGTCGATGTTGTCTTCTCTGTTGAAATCCTCGATCGTCCTGTAGGGTTCATCAGTCTCTGGTTAACTTTCCCAGAAGACACAATGTATTTCGTGACTGTAGATGGTTAGAATGGATGCTTCAGAGTACCATTCAGAAATGTTCTCATAGAACAGATGCTTCATCGGTTGTCTCTATTCTCGTTCTAGACGTACATAATGTCTAGCTGCAGACTAGTAATTATACATCTAAGATTTTCTCTTATTCTGTAGTGATCTATAGTCTCAGAGATTAACCATTTCCAGCTGTGTAGCCAAAGCTCCACGTGGTATGGTCTTGTCCTTTGGTAGATTTGTAGTGCCAACTATTTCAACATGTCGCATCAGCTGCATGTTTTCTACTCTGGTGCAAATTTCTTCAGGAGAGGGTTTTATCCTCGGTCAAAGAAGGTGTGGTTCTATGATGCTAATCTGATGTCTGGGCTCACGGGGGTGTGGCCACTGACTAGTTAATCTTTATATGAAAATCCATACTCTCATTTAGAAGGTGAATACCATTACATCTTTTCACAAATAGTTTCATGTTTAATCACATACGTTTCACAATATTTAGATGTAAACCTGACAGCTGGGACATGTACACGTCATAAAACTGTGGAGAGAGAGAGAGAGAGAGAGAGAGAGAGAGAGAGAGAGAGAGAGAATGAGAGAGAGAGAGGAGGGGGGGCTATGATCCTCCCCCCAGGGCACATCATGACAGTGTATAACATTAACATTGCTATGAAGGAGCCATAGTTTCTCTGAATGTTATACAAGGGGTCTTTTCTAATATCATTTTCTGCCAGCACAGCAGTGTGTCTGCCTTCTGTCCTTGGCTGGCGTGCTAATGGTGGTAATAGAATATACTATAAGTCTGAATAATAGGTTCCCCTGAGGTTCCCACCACAAAGTCAGCAAACACTGTCAGATCAGTGTGTGAGTGTGACACGTGAGAAGGTAAAAACACAAAAGCATTTGTGTTGTTTTGTTTGTTGTTGTTTTTTAAACCAAGTATGCCGCTTTTCATGTCAATATTACTGAAGTATGAAAATCCACGTTCAAAAATAATCAGAGCAGTTTAGTTACAAATATTTGCTTTATCAGTTTGAACTAAATCAAACTGTACTAACTGCACCAGTTCACAACATTCCTTTCTCCTTCAAATAAAATGTTATTAGTCACATGAGCCGAATACAACAGTGAAATGCTTACTTACGAGACCCTAACCAACAATGCAGTTTAAAAAAATATGGATAAGAATAAGAAATAAAAGTAACAAGTATTTAAAGAGCAGCAGTAAAATAACAATAGCGAGACTATATACAGTGGTGTACAGGGTCAATGCGTGGGGGCACCGGTTAGTTGAGGTAATATGTACATGTAGGTAGAGTTATTAAAGTGACTATGCATAGATGATAACAACAGAGAATAGCAGCAGTGTAAAAGAGGGGGGGAGGGGCATTGCAAATAGTCTGGGTAGCCATTTGATTAGATGTTCAGGAGTCTTATGGCTTGAGGGTAGAAGCTGTTTAGAAGCCTCTTGGACCTAGACTTGGCGCTCAGGTACCACTTGCTGTGCGGTAGCAGAGAGGACAGTTTGACTAGGGTGGCTGGCGTTTTTGACTATTTTTAGGGCCTTCCTCTGACACCGTATAGAGGTCCTGGATGGCAGGAAGCTTGGCCCCAGTGATGTACTGGGCCGTACGCACTACCCTCTGTCAGACAGTGATGCAACCAGTCAAGATGCTCTTGATGGTGCAGCTGTAGAACTTTTTGAGGATCTGAGGACCCATGCCAAATCTTTTCAGTCTCCTGAGGGGGAATAGGTTTTGTTGTGCCCTCTTCACGACTGTCTTGGTCTGCATGGGCCATGTTAGTTTATTGGTGATGTGGACACCAAGGAACTTGAAGCTCTCAACCTGCTCCACTGCAGCCCCGTCGATGAGAATGGGGGGCGTGCTTGACGTTATCACTGATATTACACCATTTGGAAAATATTACACCGTTGGAAAAGGGAAAGCCAGGGTTAAACTTCAGCTATTCAGAGATGAATATTAACACTTTCACAGACACACACATACACACATTCATGTTGTCACATATTTCAACAAACAATTCAACAACACATCCATAAGGAGGAGCGAGTGAAGCCCACACTCCTTGCATGTCTTCCCTGCCTTGAGCACAGCTGGTTTGTGTGTGCAGGTGGGCTAGGCAGAGCTCCCAGCTACCAGAGTCAATATCTTAACACAGTGCTCTTTATTTTTTCCTGTATCTCTCTGAAGAGACGTTAAAGTGATTTATCTTGTCAGCCGACTGGGGCATGGAGGGGTGGAGGGGGAGGGGGGCCGTGTGGCCTTTCCCCTCCTCTTCTGGGCCACTCGCACCTCGCCCCGCATAGCTGGAATGACTGAAGGCTGCTGGGAAATCAGAAAGCTACACACTCAGTGCATGTAATGGGGCCTGGTAGAGACACATGGACGAGCACACACACACACCCTACATATAATGGAGAGGGACACACTGAGAGACACACTCACACACTGAAATACACACATTTTACTCTTTTTCATTTTTCACACACACACACACACACACACACACACACACACACGCACACACTTATTTGAGACTCACAGACACCACAACCAACAACAACTGCGCCTGGAAAGTACACACTCGGCCAGGTCTCTTTTTGGGAGGCTTAAACACACCACAGAGAGAAACAGCATAGGCCTACGTAGCCTATTCCATAAGACAGTTAGAAAGCTACAAGATAATGGATGTGAATGGGTTTTTTTCTTCTATTTTTTTTATAGTTTGACATCCTGTTTGTAAACTTTGAAAAAAATATCAATCTCAACCGTTTATCTTTTCCAGTGATGAAGACATGGATGTCTCATGATATGGAGAGGTATGCAAAATGGGTGAACTGAATGTTTTGGCATTCAGGTCCAAAATGTCACTTTCTAAGCACTTCTAATATGTATGGAAGGTTTAGTTCAAATCAAAGGGGATGCTGTCAAAAAGGGATTGAATTAAAAGCAACACTACAGTCAAAACTCAAGTAGAAATGATGCGCCAATATTAAAAATCTGTTATACTAAATTAAGTGCACTTCAATATAGTCCACATGGAGAATTCAATTAAATTCAGCATTTTGACATGTCCCTCTGTCAACCCTGTGTCACTTTTAGGAAGAGTTCAGTCAAATGAATCCAAAGATTACTAAATTTCCCCATCATTGTAAAGGCCTAGTGATTTTGCTGTTTCGACAAAGTAATTTCAGAAGATTATTATTTGTATTAATGTGATTAGCGCAAACATTTTACCCCTTTAAAATAACATACCATTCCCACAAGAGAAATTATTCACAGCAGGTTACATCATTTGGAGAAGTGACAATATGCACGTGGAGAGGTATTAGCCCACTAAAAAACACTTAGCACCTCGAGTGATGGAGTAGCCACTATTAATCACGAAAAATGAGTGATGTAGGCGAAAACAGTGGCAGTGATAGCCATGGAGAAGGAGCAGCTTCCAACGAAGAAATTATTGATAAAAAGGGTTAAACTGTTTCAGTCATTTGGAAGTGGTTTGGCTTTTTGAAGTCCGTCAAAAATCAGAGCAATGTTTTGGTGCAAATTGTGCCGTAGAGGGCTGGCTACGAAGTCTGGTAATACGACAAACCTATTTCAACATCTGAAGCAAAATCACTCTTTGGAACATGGAGGAAGTTTGAGTTTGTGCCATGGTATTGAAAGACGTCCCTCAAGCACCAGCCAATCTAGGGATGTTTGCTTGAAGCAGTCAACGTTTATGCACTACAAGCAAACACCGAGAAGACAAAGACATCACAAATTTTATTATGCATTGCATTGCTAAGGACAAGCTACCAATTAGCACAGTCGAAAAGGAAGGTTTCAAGAGGCTTATCAATTTAATTGACCCCAGGTATGTGCTCCCTGGCCGCAAACATGGAACAATTTTCCTTCAAATATAAATGTAAGTGTAGCTCACATAATTTAAAAAAATGAACCTTTATTTAACTAGGCAAGTCAGTTAAGAACAAATTCTTATTTACAATGACGGCCTATCGGGGAACAGTGGGTTAACTGCCTTGTTCAGGGGTAGAACGACATATTTTTACCTTGTCAGCTCAGGCATTCGATCTAGCAACCTTTCGGTTACTGGCCCAACGCTCTAACCACGGATTGTTCAGGCATTCTTGAGTTTGAAGAAGACATACACCTTTTAAACATTATTTGATTAATATCGTGATAATTATCGAATGAAAATATATAGATAGTGATAATTTATTTGCCATATCGCCCAGCCCTAAAACATATAAATAATTCCTAATTTGATGAACACCATGTGGTCCCATGCTCTTCACCACATGAGTAATGGCCGATCTTCACCTAAAACCTCTTATTGTCAACCCTGTTAGAGGCCTAATGGTAACTTTATCAGGTTGACATTATGTTAGTTTAAATTGTACAAGGGATA
Organism: Oncorhynchus nerka; assembly: GCF_034236695.1. NCBI lineage: Eukaryota > Metazoa > Chordata > Actinopteri > Salmoniformes > Salmonidae > Oncorhynchus > Oncorhynchus nerka. The sequence goes on from NC_088422.1 coordinate 49,651,814, forward strand.
CTTAAAGAAATATTAAGAAAAGAAAAATGTAAATCACAAACATGCGTTTATTAAATAATAGTTGGGAAGTTACATACACCTTTTTCACAATTCCTGACATTTAATCCAAGTAAAAATTCCCTGTCTTAGGTCAGTTAGGATCACCACTTCATTTTAAGAATGTGAAATGTCAGAATAATAGTAGAGAGAATGATTTATTTCAGCTTTTATTTCTTTCATCACGTTCCCAGTGGGTCAGAAGTTTACATACACTCAATTAGTATTTGGTAGCATTGACTTTAAATTGTATAACTTGGGTCAAATATTTTGGGTAGCCTTTCACAAGCTTCCCACAATAAGTTGGATTAAATTTTGGCCCATTCCTCCTGACAGAGCTGGTGTAACGCAATCAGGTTTGTAGGTCTCCTTGCTCGCACATGCTTTTTCAGTTTTGCCCACAAATTTTCCCTGAGATTGAGGTCAGGGCTTTGTGATGGCCACTCCAATACCTTGACTTTGTTGTCAATTTTGGAAGTATGCATGGGGTCATTGTCCATTTGGAAGACACATTTTTGTGACCAAGCTTTAACTTCTTGACTGATGTCTTGAGATGTTGCTTCAATATATCCACATACTTTTCCATCCTCATGATGTAATTATTTTGTGAAGTGCACCAGTCCCTCCTGCAGCAAAGCACCCCCACAACATGATACTGCCACCCCCGTGCTTCACGGCTGGGGTGGTGATCTTCGGATTGCAAGCCTCCCCCTTTTTCCTCCAAACAAAATGATGGTCATTATGGCCAAACAATTATATTTTTGTTTCATCAGACATTTCTCCAAAAAGTACAATCTTTGTCCCAATGTGCAGATGCAAACCGTAATCTGGCTTTTTTATGGCGGTTTTGGAGCAGTGGCTTCTTCCTTGTTGAGCGGCCTTTCAGGTTGTGTCAATATAGGACTCGTTTTACTGTGGATAGAGATACTTTTGTACCTGTTTCCTCCAGCATCTTCACAAGTACATTCATCTCTAGGAGACAGAACGCGTCTCCTTCCTGAGTGGTATGATGGCTGCGTGGTCCCATGGTGTTTATACTTGCGTACTATTGTTTGTACAGATGAACGTGGTACCTTCAGGCATTTGGAAATTGCTCCCAAGGATGAATCAGACTTGTGGAGGTCTACAATTTTTTTCTCCGAGGTCTTGGCTGATTTCTTTTGATTTTCCCATGATAAAAAGCAAAGAGGCACTGAGTTTGAAGGTAGGCCTTAAAATACATTAACAGATACACCTCCAATTAACTCAAATTATGTCAATTAGCCTATCAGAAGCTTCTAAAGCCATGACATAATTTTCTGGAATTTTCCATGCTGTTTAAAGGCACAGTCAACTTAGTGTATGTAAACTTCTGACCCCCTGGAATTGTGATACAGTGATTTATAAGTGAAATAATCTGTCGGTAAACAATTGTTGAAAAACGTACTTATGTCATGCACAAAGTAGATGTCCTAACCGACCTGCCAAAACTATAGTTTGTTAACAAGAAATGTATGGAGTGGTTGAAAAACGAGTTTTAATGACTCCAACCTAAGTGTATGTAAATTTCCGACATCAACTGTAAGTGTCAGTAAGAGGGTATTTATTTTGGACATATATTTTGGTACCGTATAAGTGCAGATCAAATAAAATATTCTTAGTTAACAGGATTTAATGCCTGAGATATTTTTTCTTCTTCTAAGTCTGTAGGCTAAACATATCCACCATGCAACTGAAATGTTGAAGGAAGAGATATTTTGAAGTTAATTTCTTAAACAGTTTGCATGTCCAAAAAGCACCAATTTTGTGGAACGACCCAGCTACAGCAGGCCTACGTAACAACCCACAGCAGCACTACAGTTAGAGCTACGGAAGGCAAGTCTGGTGGTTTACGATTTAGCTTCAACAGTGTAATTGCACGTCCCAAAATAATCCACGGTGCTGGACCTGAGTGAGAAAGGAAAGGAAGCAGCTCCTGTGCTTTATGACAAGGTTTCAGTGGGCTTATACTGTCGCTCAATGCTTTATATGCTCTGCGTTGGAGACATACAGTATAGACAGCTTTACAACACCATCCATGCATTAGATGTTGGATTTAGTGTGGCAATAACCCTCAGAGTCTATTGACGCATTTGTCAATATAAATAACATAACGGTGGTCTCCGTTTTGCTCTACGACCCCCCCAAAAGTGTCACGGGACTCGTCTGAAAGTAACTGCTACCCGGTTTATAAAATGAATGGAAATAGGGAGGTAGTTTTCTGCATACCCAAAAAAAGGGGTTAAATATGTGTATTAAAAATATTAATTTCCTGAGCTTTCCTGTAGCTCCTAGATATAGGACAGATACTTCAAAACCTTATTTAAAAATAAAATAAATATGCCATTTATGAATGTGATATTCAATGTGTTTCTATGGGAATTGGTAGTAAAGGCCAAATTCAATATCTTAAAAAAATTATTATTTTATATATATTTTTATACCTAAAGGGGTCCTAAATATACATTGTCATATTTATGTGGTAAAAACGATTGCCATTTAAAGTGCCGGTTCGTCAACATTTCATCCATTGATCCTAAAAGACTATGACCAAAAATATAGCTTAGTTTTCTTTATTTACTTACTCCATAGCCAGAATTAGCATTGCTGCTAGTGAAACAATAGGAATGGTAGAGCCTATGGTAGGATGCTTAAAACACCATGCCCAAATCCTCGGTCCCTTCAAACCAAATGGTATAGCAACACAAATACCATAACAAGTTTCACATATAGAATATGGATATTATAGGATTTCTGGTATTTATAGAACGTTTCCTGTAAAATAACTATTTTCAGAGAATACACACACACTGCACTATGTGTACATATAGAGGGTAGCTGGTTTCTGAATTACAGTGAAGTATTCATACCACTGACAGACTTTTATGAGCAGTTTTGACTGCAACTAAGCTTAGAATCTTTAATGGATTAAAAACAAGTTGATTGATAAAGTCATGAAAAATAGGAAGAATTTAATAAACCACCGTTGGTGCTAATGATGACAAATATACCTCTGTGGTCAAAATGACCCCAGTCGGTTGTATGAAGGTGAACACAAGCAGGTGATCTGTCTATCTGGTCAAAATCATTCCAATAGGTACCCCTTCGCCCTCTGGTAGTATGGATAACTTAATATTATGTCTCAAATAAATACTTTAGCATTTCTCTAGAAAGACTACCTTTTAGAGCATACACACCAATACAGCTCTGGGTGTAGATTCAGGGCATATATGTGTTCTGTATTGCAGTTCTATCAAGCCTTTACAACATTGGCAGACGTTGTACACCATTGGCAGATTTTTATATGCACTTAAAATAAGATTAGTTTGGTTTTGAATACAGCCATAAGATACGTGGTATAGAAAAGTACAATCTTAGGTGAGTACATGGAGAGCTATATCTATATCTATATATATATATATATATCAGCTCGCTGGTCACCATAGCATCTCCCACCTGTAGCACACGCTCCAGCAGGTATATCTCTCTAGTCACCCCCAAAACCAATTCTTTCTTTGGCCGCCTCTCCTTCCAGTTCTCTGCTGCCAATGACTGGAACGAACTACAAAAATCTCTGAAACTGGAAACACTTATCTCCCTCACTAGCTTTAAGCACCAACTGTCAGAGCAGCTCACAGATTACTGCACCTGTACATAGCCCACCTATAATGTAGCCCAAACAACTACCTCTTTCCCTACTGTATTTTATTTATTTATTTATTTTGCTCCTTTGCACCCCATTATTTTTATTTCTACTTTGCACATTCTTCCATTGCAAATCTACCATTCCAGTGTTTTACTTGCTATATTGTATTTACTTTGCCACCGTGGCCTTTTTTTGCCTTTACCTCCCTTATCTCACCTCATTTGCTCACATCGTATATAGACTTGTTTATACTGTATTATTGACTGTATGTTTGTTTTACTCCATGTGTAACTCTGTGTCGTTGTATGTGTCGAACTGCTTTGCTTTATCTTGGCCAGGTCGCAATTGTAAATGACAACTTGTTCTCAACTTGCCTACCTGGTTAAATAAAGGTGAAATAAAAAAATATAAAAATATCTCTGCAGATTATCTGTTTATCTGATCGAAATCACTGTTACAGGTCCCCCTTCACCCTATGGTGGTACACACAAAATGTTTTCGAAAAGGGTTCTTCAGCTGTCCCCATAAGAGAACCGTGTTTGGTTCCATGTAGAACCCTCTCTGCAAAGGGTGAATGTTTAGAACCTGTAAGCAAAAATAGTTACTCAAAGGGGTTGTCCTATGGGGACAGCCAAATAACCCTTTTAGGTTCTAGATAGCACCTTCTTTTCTAAGAGTGTTTGGACAACCTGGTATTATGACTCGAGAAAAACATACACTGAGTATACAAAACATTAACAACAGATTTTTCCATGACAGACTGACCAGGTGAAAGCTATGATCCCTTATTGATGTCACTTGTTAAATCCACTTCAATCAGTGTAGATGAAGGGGAGGAGATTTTTAAGGATTTTAAAGTCTTGAGACAATTGGCACATGGATTGTGTTTGTGTGCCATTCAGAGGGTGAATGGGCAAGACAAAATATTTGAAAGCCTTTGAATGGGGAATGGTAGTAGGTGCCAGGCGCACCAGTTTAAGTGTGTCAAGAACTGCAATGCTGCTGGGGTTTTCACGCTCAACAGTTTCCCGTATGTATCAAGAATGTCCACCACCCAAAGGACATCCATCCAGCCAACTTGACACAACTGTGTGAAGCACTGGAGTCAACAAGGGCCAGCATCCCTGTGGATTGATTTCAACACCTTGTAGAGTCCATACCCTGAGGAATTGATGCTGTTCTGAGGGTAAAAGAGGGGGAGGTTCAACTTAATATTAAGAAGGTGTAGATTCAAATAAAAGGTCCTATCTATCAAATTGCAATAGGTGGAATTGGGTGTTTTTGGCTGGGGTCCATATTGATACCAACACTACCAAAACTAGGGCTGGGCGGTATATCGTATTTTACTATATACCGGTATAGATGAACGGACTGGTTTGAGTTTTTACTTTACTTTCTATGATGATATTTCAATGTTTGGTTTGTTAAATGTGATACACAACTCCAGCACACATAATGTCTGTTTGTATGGTTTTACTCTGTTTGCTACTTCTCTCTCCTACGTCTATACGTCTCTCTCCTGCTTCTGCATTCCGCTAACCTTCGCCCAGTCCTGCACCCTGTCACTCAAGAAGAGAGCCGTTGCTGGACCACGGAGTCACGAGCACTTTATAGATTACCATTAGCTGCTAACACAAATCATTTTAGCAATAAACAGGCAAACAGTCGTTTTAAGACAGTAAAGTACACACACTAATAGTGTAATTATAGAACGCTTGTGGAAATCAGCATGTCACCAACATTGCTGCATCCCTCTGACCATGCAGAGGGAACGTCAAGAAAGTAAGAAAGTGCTTGTGACTCCGTAGTTCAGCAACTGCTCTCTTCTTGAGTGACAGATTTGTTGCCCATATCATGCAGCATGGTACAGTGTGGAAATGATAGTAAAAGTGCAGGAAATGCAGAAATGTATGAAAATGCTGAAAATTATTTTTGGTTTGGGGTTGGATTGAACAGTATAAATGGAAAAAGACCCATTGAAATTAATTTATGTGTTGCCACATTAGGGTCAGGGGATATTCCGAAAGCATATTTAGAACTTTTAGTATTCAAAAACATAAAATACCATCAAAATTATAGATATTTGACATATCTGACAAAATGATTTGATTGATTGACAAAGTCAATTTAATAAACCACTGTTGGGTTATGATGACAAATATACCTCTGTGGTCAAAATGACCCCAGTCGGTTGTATGAAGGTTAACAAAAGTCCCCCGGGAAGAGCATACCATGGGTGCTAAAGGTAGTTTGTGTCTATGAATGGCCTACTGACATAATATGCATCAAACTCAGAGGTTCAGGTTGTGAAAAAAATACATGAAAGTTAATTTGAGATTCATTTTCAATCGGTGGCCTCTTTTTGGTGAATGTTAAGAACCGAATCTCATCGGTGAAAGAAACGTTCGCTCCCTGATTTGAATACTGCTAGGACTGCTTCTTGAGCTGCAAACAACAATTATCTGCAAATAAATGACACAATCGTTGTCTGAATTTGGTGAAACGTCCATGCAGAAACATTAGTAGTGGGGCGAGCATGTCATTCTGGTCCATGCTATTTATTTAAGTACTTAAAAACATTAATTTCGAATTACAGCTTTAAAACTGCAACATTTTCTCTAAACCGAATGGCAAAATGTGTAAAATAGCATGAGATTAGCAATGAAACTTCACATTTTTCTCTGCGGGAGCTTGCTCGAAAGTTGCAGCGCAGCAAGACACCAAACAGCCGCCCCTTTATATACAGCTCAAAATGTCAGTCTCCCGGACCGCTACCTGTGGTTGTTGCCTTCTGATAGGGTGATAGGGGGGAGCCAGGGAGAGAGAGCTCGCAAACCAAAGCAATATTACCCAATGCCTATGGAGAGCTTTGTTTAGACGCATTGACCAACTATTGCCATAATATTTTTAAGAGCGCAGGGAACAAGAATCTCGTGTGTGTGTGTGTGTGTGTGTGTGTGTGTGTGTGTGTGTGTGTGTGTGTGTGTGTGTGTGTGTGTGTGTGTGTGTGTGTGTGTGTGTGTGTGTGAAGAGACAGTGTATTTTGAGCGAGCTGTCACCCTTGTCTTGCGCCGCTGTCACCCCGAAAAAGACCACCGCAACAACACAAACCCGCATCCACACCCACGCAAACGACAAGTCAGCGACTGCAAATTACCAAAACAAACAGGCTTACTTTCCCAGCTCTTCATATAGCTGAAATTCGTCCGTGAATCGTGTACAGGTTGTCACAGCCATGTCTCCGTATCTCGTGCTTCTCTCACGGCTGCTCCTTTGCTTGATATGATCCTCCTGCGCGGTATGTAGCCAAATTCTTCTCAAAATACGAGTGCTCTTTCTGCGCTGCAGGCGACTCAAAGATAACTTATCGGCTGCCGTATAAGGGTATGGTTGTGTGCGTCTAAGGTGGTTGTTTACTCTCGTCTCCCCCACTATTTTTCTACTGTAGTGTACTGTATCGTTCCTCACCAGTTCACTCGACTGTGCAAAGCGAAGCGCTCCAAAGCCCTATAGCTCGATCTGCTCAGCGCTGCCCTCGATTGGGCGCTGCGCTTAACTGCGTGCCTGGGTAACGTAATCGCGGCGCCAGTGCTTCCAAATAGGGACAAATGTAAGACCTAGGTTATTTGTGTTTTGCGTAAGACGCATAATGTAGATTTCACTTCAGATATAAAACGTAATGACAATGTAGTACAAACAATAGCCTAATACATATACTCTGTTAACCCTCCTGCTTGTGCTCCTGTCGAATTATAAATTCTCTCTGAAAAATGTAGTTCGTTTAATATGATTGTCATAAAGTTCCATGACTTTGTCCACACAGGGCATCCGAACACCCCCTCATGCATGTGTGTTTGAACACACACACACACACACACACACACACACACACACACACACACACACACACACACACACACACACACACACCATCTTGGCTTCCATGGCAACCCCCACAGGAACCTTTCCCCAATAGAATCTTTCCCCCACGGGAACCACACCTGTTGGCATTCTCACAAACAATAGCAACATTGTTTCAATAATACATAGAACCTTTCTCGCAGCTCTGGTATATAAAGCTTTTTTGAGGCCTTACTCACAATTCATTCTGTGGCAGCACAATAACCAAACGATATATACTGTATGTGAGGCTCTTGAGCATATCTTTAATCATGACACTTGTGAGGAGAGAGTCCTTGTTAAACTTTGACACAAAGTAGTGTGTGATAAATAGCACAATATATTTCATCTGAATATTTGTTTCGAGTGCCTGGACACAGCCCTTAGAATTGGTATATTGGCCATATACCACAAACCCCCAAGGTGCCTTATTGCTATTATAAACTGGTTACCAACGTAAAACTAAATGTTTTATCATACCCGTGGTATACCATGGCCTTCAGCCATTCAGAATTCAGGGCTCAAAGCACCCAGTTTATAATTAAGCAATAATGCATGAGGGGGTGTGGTATATGGCCAATATACCACAAACCCCCAAGGTGCCTTCTTGCTATTATAAACTGGTTATCAATGTAATTAGAGCAGTAAAAATAAATGTTTTGTCATACCTGTGGTATACGGTCTCATATACCACGGCGGTCAGCCAATCAGCATTCAGGGCTCTAACCACTCAGTTTATAACGCAGTAATGCTGCTATGAAGTCATTTTAAAACAAATAATATCACATAAAACATTTTGTAGATATGTCGTTACAGTCAATGGATAGCCTGCAGGTGATTGTGGTGTGCAACAGTTACAGTAAATCATGTTGCTGTCAAATAACTTCCTTTACACATGTTACAGGAACAGTTTCATTCTGTTGTCACATTTCTAACCAAAGTGAGCTTAACCAGAGAGTTTAGAAAACCTCCTACTCTACTATATTTGACAACTTGCATGATCCACATGGTCCAATCCAGCGGAATAACCCAATTGGGTAATTTTTGGGGAAAACTAACCAAATCCTTATAAAGTTGTTTTTCCTGTGGTTAGCCAGCCTCCACTCACCATATGAGTCTCAAGCTAACATGAAAGAAAAGAAAGTGTTAGAAATAAATGGTAAATAATGTATTGTGTCATTTGATTCATTTTTATTGTAAATAAGAATGTTTCTAAAAACCTTCTACATTAATGCGGATGCTACCATGGTTACGGATCATTCTGAATGAATCGTGAATAATGAGTGAGAAAGTTAGATGCACAAATACAGTATCATTACCCCCCACTCCCACAAATGCTAACCTCTGATTGTAATGCTGAGAGATGTTAGCATGTCTTGGGGTTATGATATTTGTGCGTCTAACTTTCTCACTCATCATTATTCACGATTCATTCAAAATTATCCGTAACCATGGTAGCATATTCTTTCTTATTTACAATAAAAGTGACAGTACATTATTTACCATTCATTTTTATTGGGCCCAACATAATCTGAAACACAACCAAAACAAACAGCAAATGCATCCAACAAATGTGTAGAGTCACAAGCTTGATGTAATTGCATACTATGAATATGGGACCAAATACTTCACTTTAATACACATAAGTGAAATTCCCAATACTTTTGGTCCCCTAAAATGGGGGAACTACATACAAAAAGTGCTGGAATTTCTAAACGGTTCACTCAATATGGACGGAAATACCCTCAAATTAAAGCTGACAGTCTGCACTTTAACCTCCTTGTATCACCCAACATGCTGGAGTACAGAGCCAAAACAAAAACATGTGCCACTGTCCCAATGCTTTTGGAGCTCACTGTATATAGTTTGATGTTGATTTATGTTAAATAATGTCTGTATAAATCAGTTTGATGCAAATCAGGATGGCTGTCCCATGTATTGATTCAATCTTTAAAGGGATAGTTCACCCAAATAACAAAAGGACATATTGGTTTCCTTTTGCTGTAAACAGTCTATGGACAAGGTATGACAGCAAATCAATGTTTTGGTTTCGTTTCACTGGCACCGTTTCCACATGCTAACGTTTCAGCATTTGTGGCACAAATCCCATTCAAGTCATAAGACCAATATGAGCATTTTTCGCACATCATCTCCAAGTCCTTCAAAAAGTATCTACAATTTATTGTAAAGCTCAACAAAGTCAGGTATAGATGTTTTGAACATGATGTGTGAAAAAGGAATTCACTGTCAAAGACACCTCTGGTTAACAGATTTGCATATCAGGTGGTCGGCATCACCAGCCATTCCATTAGAGAAGTATGGGAACAGTCTCACAGTAAACGTGTCTTTATGAGTATAGATGTGTCATGTCTTTGGTGTTGTAGAAGGATACCTCCGCCCTGATAATCCAGCTGCAGTCTGATCCTCTGGGGTATCTTCTTCGGAGCGAAATCTACAGTTACCACTCAGTTGTACAGCCAAGGTTGTGAACCCCTCAGATGCCAGAACCTAGGCATTAAACCTGTTCCTCTCTGGGTAGTCAGGGAGCTGCATGTTTTGGGCTAAGGTGTTTCACACTGGTCAGATCATCAGACAGTGAGAGGCAGGGGCTTGCAGTTTTATATACTCACGGGAGTATATTTGATGATCCCTTGCATCTTGTCCCAGACTCTGAACTGCAGGTTTCCCAAGTGTTTGGCCATGTCTATCAGCGCTCCTGAGACCAGCTGAGGATCTGGCAGTGTGAACTGGGCCCTGGAGCTTGTCTGGATGTGTTTGTAGCTCTTGAGGAATGGCACCTACTGTTTCAGGAGTTCCTGTTTCACCGCAGAAATGATTGGTGATCTGGTCCTGAATGTTCTGCATCTCTGGCGATCATCTTTCCCTTCATCCCTCAGTGCAGCCTGTCCCTCTGTTGGGTGTCTCAATAGAAAACCCACCTAACTTTATATTACTTAAACAAAAGGACTATTGTCAAAAGTTGATTATTACAGTTGATCAGAAAGCGCTTCTCCGTTAAAGAACGACTGCCCCTGAAAACCAACTAATCGCTTCGAAAACAGCCTGTGAGTCAGAAAGATTTATTCTAGTGTCAAAATTGACTAAAGTGTAAAGAGGATCATTTTACTCATAGACAGTCTCGTCTAAAACTGAGTTTGGAACCTGGTTTGGAACCTAATTTAAAGTAAGATTTGGATTGTAATTATGGCAACAATTCAAGACCCCTTTTACCAAGATCCACCTGTAAATCATCCAAACATCAGCCATGGTGGTGAGTATACCAGTAGCTAGATCAAATTGTAATAACATTTTTAAATTAACTAGGTAAGTCAGTTGAAAACAAATTCTTATTTACAATGATAGCCTCCGGGGAATAGTGGATTAACTGCCTTGTTGAGGGGAAGAACGACATATTTTTACCTTGTCAGCTCGGGGATTTGATCCAGCAACCTTTCAGTTACTGGCCCAACGGTCTACCCGCCTCCCGAAAAATTTATTTCAAGCCGGATCAAGGGCCACTTCATTGCTTGACGACTTTTGACGTGAAAAATGAGTGCTACGAAAATGAGAAAAGTGGACTCTGAATGTTGTGTGCTTAAAGAATGGACAGCAAAAGACTTTACTAATATTGGATATAAGGCGGTATATCTGGTATGGCCAGAAAGTGTTGCCGCTTTTAAGGAATATAATCTTGATCGAGGGTTTCAATCTTTTTTCTATAGCACTGGATACAGCTATTAGCCAACAACTTAGGTCTGACTACAACAGTGCACTAACTAGCAGCAACAAACCCAACCCATAACAAAACATGTCACCGTTGGTTGCATAGGGTAACGGTGTCTCCGGCCTGAATCTAATCCAATCTGGAGTCACTCTGCATCTGTAAAGCATAGAATTGGCTTCCAAACGAGATTGTTATTTCTAAAGCTGTGTTTATAATTGAGGGATGATGACAATCGTTGACCCTGTTTTTCTGTTAGACAAATTGCACAGTTGGGTGCCAGACTGATCGTTTGGTCATGAACGGATGCCGGGACTAACCAGAAGGAACAAAGATGGGTAATCGTACCATGTCCAGCAATGTCATTGCAATGGTTTAGTGACCTCCAAAAATAATTGAATTCACTGCTAAACACAGTTTATCACAGCTTATCAGGCAAGACCTCAGAATAAAATTATAATGCGACACAAGTATCCCTGTGCCACCTCCATTTTTGCCAGTGTCCCTCAACTCCTAAGAGAAAGACACTCCATCATGAGGCCTCTGATAGTGACCTGAGGTACTGCCCTGTGACACAGAAGGCTTAATCAACAATGACAGGTAGTGTGTTATGTGAAAAGATGTATTCAAAAAATACCCAGTTTGATAAACTAGTAGGCTAATCCCCCAGCCAAGCAGATACAACTAGACATTTTGGTTGTGAAGTGCATTAGCAAAAAGCTTCAGCCTTTCTTTAGAACAAAATGCAATTTACCACTTGGCTGTCTATTATAATACCCTCACAGGCACTCCTAGTAAACACCACCTAATAATATTGCCTGCTGCAGTTTTTCAAGAGATTTTTTGCAGCAGAACATGCAACATAGAGAAGACCAGCAATGGAGCCCTCATAAGCATCATGTCGACATGCCCTTAGTGTGAGCATTCCTATGAATGGAACAGTATTGCCAAGCATCCGACCAGCAACCTTCACCTGTCAGCGGCAACAGCTTTCACAGGCTCATCATTTGTATAAATACAGAATGTAACCTACTTTGACAAATTAGATAACACTAATCGTGAAGTATAATTATTGTAAGCTGATATTTTAGAGGATAACTCAGCTTTAATATTGCAGATATATTGTGGCATCTGTCACTGTAATTGTCCGCATAATTACCAGTCCCCAATACATATTTTAAATATACAGTATCAGTCAAAAGTCTGGACACACCTACTCATTCAAGGGTTCCTTTATTTTTACTATATTCTACATTTTAGAATAATAGTGAAGACATCACTATGAAATCATGTAGTAATCAAATCAACATATATTACGTATTTTTCAAAGTAGCCACCCTTTGCCTTGACAGCTTTGCACACTCTTGGCATTCTCTCAACCAGTAAACACGTGGAATGCATGTCAATTAACAGGTGTGCCTTGTTAAAAGGTCATTTGTGGAATTTATTTCCTTCTTAATGGGTTCGAGCCAATCTGTTGTGTTGTGACAAGGTAGGGTTGGTATACAGAAGATGGCCCTATTTGGTAAAGGACCAATTCCATATTATGGCAAGACCAGCTCAAATAAGCAAAGAGAAATGACAATCCATCATTACTTTAAGACATGAAAGTCAGTCAACATTTCAAGAACTTTGAAAGTTTCTTAAATTGCAGCCGCAAAAACCATCAAGAGCTTTGATGAAACTGGCTCTCACGAGGACCGCCACAGGAAAAGAAGACCCAGAGTTACCTCTGCTACAGAGGCAACTGCACCTCAGATTCCAGCCCAAATGAATGCTTCACAGAGTTCAAGTAACAGACACATCTAAACATCAACTGCATGAATCAGGCCTTCATGGTCAAATTGCTGCAAAGAAATCACTACTAAAGGACACCAATAAGAAGAAGAGAATTGTTTGGGCCAAGAAACACGAGCAATCGAAATTAGACCAGTAAAAATCTGTCCTTTGGTCTGATGAGTTCAAATGTTTGATTTTTGGTTCCAACCGCCGTGTCTTTGTGAGATGCAGAATAGGTGAACGGATGATCTCTGCATGTGTGGTTCCTACCGTGAAGCATAGAGGAGGAGGTGTGATGGTGCTTTGCTGGTGACACTGATTTATTTAGAATTCCAGGTGAAGCTGGTTGAGAGAATGCCAAGAGTGTGCAAAGCTGTCAAGGTAAAGGGTGGCTACTTTGAAGAATCTAAAATATATTTTATTTTTTTGGTTACTACATGATTCCATGTGTGTTATTTCAGAGTTTGTCTTCACTAATTCTACAATGTAGAAAATAGTAAAAATAAAGAAAAACCCTTGAATGAGTAGGTGCCTGAACTTTTGACCTGTACTGTAAAAATGTGCAAATATTACACTTGTCTTTCATCTTCTATTGTCATTCACAAGCCAATACAGATATGGTACCAATCAGCATTTTGTCTGGTCATTCATGTTAGTCGTTATCCCTTCGTATGATGTCCCATATGTCCCGACTCAATAAAAACAAAAAGACGAAAAGTAAGCATAATCTTTTATAATTTTTATGCTGAGTGCACGGCCTCTCTGTTCAGACATCTGTATATTTTAGTCAGGGGACTCCATGACAAGCTCTCTCTTCTGTCCTTCATCTGTAGAAAAGGTAGAGTTGATACATACAGCACTGATTACATTGTCAATGGTTGTTAGGTGAAAGACAACTGATATCTGGTCGTAGTTTGACATACTCAAATGTGACCAATGTGAAGTGGGTTTGGTACCTGGCCACATACTACCTCAGCCTTTTGCTCCTGATATGGCAGGGAGTTCCCACAACACTACTGAATAAAAATCCACCAGGTTTATTAAGTAGCCTGTGAATTATTATTATTTTTTTTTAAATCACTCAAACACATATTGGGAGAAATTACTTTAGTTTGGAAGTAATTATACTAAGAGTGACTAAGTGCAGAATAGATTGAGGCCAGTAATGCTGACACTGTGACTATGCAACCAGCATTACATTGCTGAGTGCTTGCTGACACTAATTTGTAGCATGTTAGCTAAAAAGACTGTTACTCAGGCTAGACCAATACCATTTTTACATTTTTATTTACTCTAGAAAATACACAATAGACTTATGAGAACAAGCATGTTGTTTTAGTACTAGTAGCAGACCTTATAGGCAGGTGCAAAGTTAGCTATGCAAATCTTCCTCTATGACATTACATCACATAAGCTGTGTTTGAATACTCATACTAACCGGACTATTTGTGACGTGAATTGAGCAGATCGTATGCTTATCGGTCATAGTATGGATATAGTTAGTATACATAAAGTTCCTGGATGTCGTACTAAATTTGCCAATATATGATGTATACACGCAGAAAATACAGGCTGCGGTCTTATGCCCTTGGGGGAATCCCTGTCGCCATCTTGGAGGGTGGTCCAAATGATTAGCCAAGCAATTATGTTCACTCCGGGGCCTGAACCTCCCACAATTTAATTTGCGACGATTCAGTAAGAAAAGTCTGCGAAAACGTACAAACAAGATCAATGGAGAAGTTAACATACAAGTATAACTAAAAGCAAATGCAAATAAGTTAGAAATTGTGCTACTAATACACATGACGGCACAAAAACATTTCGTAAAAAGTAAATATGTTTTTGTTTGGTTCTCTTGGAAAATGTAGAAATAAAACATTTCCCTTTTTCAGAAGTTCCAGCTAGGCAGGCTAACGTTAGTTAGCTAATTCATTTGCTAGCTATAATACAGTAGGATTATATGAATAATTATATATTTAATATAAGTAGACATGCACTCAATTGACTGTAGCACATATAAAATACCCACAAGCTACCGGTGGCTGAAAACAATCATCGCGGGATGAACGAGTAATGAATTTCCGGCCAAGGGTGGTCCATTTAAAAAAAACATTGCCCCTTGCCGTACAAGTGTGGTGTGCTTTACGGAGAAAGCACACCATGCGATTATGTTAGGTCAGCGCCTAGTCACAGAAAACCATACAGCCATTTTCCAGCCAAGTAGAGGGCTCACAAAAGTCAGAAATAGCGATTAAATTATTCACTAATTTGATGATCTTCATCAGATGGCACTCACAGGACTTCATGTTACACAATAAATGTGTGTTTTGTTCGATAAAGTTAATCTTTATGTCCAAAATCCTCAGTTGAAATTGGTGCGTTATGTACAGTAATCATTGTCTCAACAAACAACCGGTGAAAATGCAGAGAGCCACATCAAATTACAGAAATACTCATCATAGAAATTGATGAAAGATACAAGTGTTTAACATTCATTTAAAGATAAACCTCTCCTTAATGCAACCACTGTGTCAGATTTCAAAGAGGCTTTACGGAGAAAGCACACCACGCGATTATGTTAGGTCAGCGCCTAGCCACAAAAACCATACACCAATTTTCCAACCAAGGAGAGGTGTCACAAGTCAGAAATAGCATTAAAATTAATCACTTACCTTTGATGATCTTCATCTGGTGGCACTCCCAGGTCTCCATGTTAGACAGTAAATGTTTGTTTTGTTCGATAATGTCTCTCTTTATGTCCAAAAACCTCAGTTTTGTTGGTGCGTTTAGTTCAGAATGCGCGCTCTCAACATCAACACAAAAAGTCAAAAAAGTACAATAAAAGTTAGTAGAAACATGTCAAACGATGTTTAAAATCAATCCTCAGGTTGTTTTTGTCATAAATAACAAATAATATTTCAACCGGACAAAAGCTTCGTCAATAGAAAAGGAGAAACAAGAAAGGCTCGCTCCCGATCACGCGCTTGGCTCATGTCTGGAAATGTCCACTGTCCACTCATTGAAAGTGGTGTATCTCCCTCATTTGTCAGAGTAAAAGCCTGAAACAATGCCTGACGACTGGCCACATGTAGAGGAAGCCATAGAGATCGGAAACTGGGTCCTAAGTCTTTGTATGGTGGATAGGCATTCAATGGAAAAACAGCCTTTCAAAATAATAGTAATAGTAATAATAATAATAATCCTGGTTGGAAAATAAAAAAGGAAAATAGATTAGTTGCTTTAACTAAGTTGCTTTAACTAATGACAACTGTTAACAAAATGTTGAGTAATGTAATAAATTACTTGTCAAATAAGTTACCTTACACGTCATGTTGGCTGACAATTTATTAGCTACGCTGTCCTTACGAACCACATAGCATATCATCACAGCAGCATGTACCGGTATGTTAGTTGGCTACTTATAAACTCAGCAAAAAAAGAAACATCCTCTCACTGTCAACTGCATTTATTTTCAGAAAACTTAACATGTGTAAATATTTGTATGGACATAAGATTCAACAAGTGAGACAAACTGAACAAGCTCCATAGACATGTGACTAACAGAAATGGAATAATGTATCCCTGAACAAAGGGGGGTCAAAATAATTCAGTATCTGGTGTGGCCACCAGCTGCATTAAGTACTGCAGTGCATCTCCACCTCATGGACTGCACCAGATTTTCCAGTTCTTGCTGTGAGATGTTACCCCACTCTTCCATCAAGGCACCTGCAAGTTCCTGGACATTTCTGGGGCGAATGGACCTAGCCCTCCGATCCAACAGGTCCCAGACGTGCTCAATGGGATTGAGATCTGGACTGTTCGCTGGCCATGGCAGAACACTGACATTCCTGTCTTGCAGGAAATCATGTACAGAACGAGCAGTATGGCTGGTGGCATTGTCATGCTGGAGGGTCATGTCAGGATGAGCCTGCAGGAAGGGTACCACATGAGGGAGGAGGATGTCTTTCCTGTAACGCACAGCGTTGAGATTGCCTGCAATGACAACAAGCTCATTCCGATGATGCTGTGACACATTGCCCCAGACCATGACGGACTCTCCACCTCCAAATCGATCCCGCTCCAAAGTACAGTCCTCGGTGTAACGCTAATTTTTTCAACGATAAACGCGAATCCGACCATCACTCCTGGTGAGAGAAAAACGTGACTCGTCAGTGAAGAGTATTTTTTGCCAGTCCTGTCTGGTCCAGCAACGGTGGGATTGTCCCCATAGGCGACGTTGTTGCCAGTGATGTCTGGTGAGGACCTGCCTTACAACAGGCCTATAAGCCCTCAGTCCTGCCTCTCTCAGCCTATTGCAGACAGTCTGAGCACTGATGGAGGGATTGTGCGTTACTGGTGTGCTGGCGTTACTGGTGTAACTCGGGCAGTTGCTGTTGCCATCTTGTACCTGTCACGCAGGTGTGATGTTTGGATATACCGATCCTGTGCAGGTGTTGTTACAGGTGGTCTGCCACTGCAAGGATGATCAGCTGTCCACCCGGTCTACCTGTAGCGCCCTTAATTGACCTTAATTGCCTACCGTCTGTAAGCTGTTAGTGTCTTAACGACTGTTCCACAGGTGCATGTTCATTCATTGTTTATGGTTCATTGAACAAGCATGGGAAACAGTGTTTAAACCCTTTACAATGAAGATCTGTGAAGTTATTTTGATTTTTATGAATTATCTTTGAAAGACAGGGTCCTGAAAAAGGGACGGTTCTTTTTTTGCTGACTTTACATCAAACTTGCCAGTATATTAACTATAGGCTAACAACCTACCCAACGTTTATTGACTTGATCATTCCCGTCATTCTTAGCTTAGCTAAATGGTATAGTCATCGTGCGCTCTCAATGGACATTCGGGTGCTTTCGTAAATTTGTTCTGGCTTTCTACTCCGATTTCAGAGCACTAGTCGGAGTTTACCAGAGCGCAGAATAAGGAATTTACGACCTTCCAACACCCATTGAATATGGCTGGTGTCAGTAAACGTCAGCAGAAAAGCAGAATTAAATTGTTGCCAGCAGCACAGTAGTCACCAACGCTCTGGATAATATGAAAACTGCCTAACCAGCTCTGCTAGGGCAAGTAAAATGGTCCGAGTGGTCACTCTCATTTGTGTCTGGAAGTAGCTAGCAAGTTACCCAACATTAGCTTGGGTGCCGTTGTAAGGTCAGAAAGCTCAATTACAATAGCCAACTGTTTTACAACTTTATACTTACACCATCAACACCACTTTTCCCCTGTACCCATTGCCCGACAGGTGGTAATCCTCTGTATGCCATGGGCTACCCAGTGCTTATTTAAAAAAAAAAATTTTTTTATTTAACCAGGCAAGTCAGTTAAGAACAAATTCTTATTTTCAATGACGGCCTAGGAACAGTGGGTTAACTGCCTGTTCAGGGGCAGAACGACAGATTTGTACCTTGTCAGCTCAGGGGTTTGAACTCACAACCTTGCAGTTACTAGTCACACGCTCTAACCACTAGGCTACCCTGCCGCCCCAATTTGACAAACCAAGTGAAATCTGTTTGGCAACATCAATAGTAATATGTTTTTGCAACAAAACATATTTCACTAAACTTGCTGAAGAGTGATTAGTAATTATGTTCCGGCACCCAGACCATCCGCTCAACAAAAAAAACTATAATAATCCTGCCTTGGCTGAATTTAGTTTAGTTGATGATCCCTGGCCTACGGCTATACGTTCTCTCCCAGACTCATGGATAGATATACACACATACACACTTTGGAGCGTAGCATAAGATAATCAGTCCATCCAGGATGCATAATACAGCCCACACTCAAAGGCGATTACTCAAATTTGTTTAATTTTGGAGTCTAGGCTAGACCAATGATAGCTTAAATCAGTTTTGTTTAATGTTTTTCCGCCATGCGTAATATGCGGTAGGCTATAATTTTAATTTAGGTCATTTCATTTTTTTTCAGGCCTGGGCTCATAAGCATAAGCTCTAACATATGCATATGAGTGTTTTGAATTAAGGCCAGATCATTCAAGATGTTCATAGATAACCAGTTGGGTCAACTAATAATCACAGTGGTTGTAGAGGGTGGAGCAGGTCAACACCTCAGGAGTAAATGTCAGTTGGCTTTTCATAGCCAGGCAGAGGTCTAGACAGAGTGGTAGAGAGACAAAAACAGCAGGTCCAGGACAGGTCAGGGTTCCACAGCTACAGCTAGAACAGCAGAAACTGAATCAGCAGCACAACCAGGTGGACAGCCAGGAGTCATCAGGTATGGTCCTCGGAGAGAGCGAGAGAAGGTAGTTATGGGAGGATCAAAATCGGAGAGATAGGTAGGAGAAAGTCCATGTAATGCTTTGTGGGTTAACAGTATAACCTTGAAATCAGCCCTAGCCTTAACAGGAAGTAACTGGTCATGTTCAAGTTTTAAATTGACACCACCTGTTAGCTAGAGATGACATGCAGGAGCTTGTAATTTTGCTTGTCTGCTTTGGTGCTAATTAGCATTTCCAAATCTGAGTATAAGTAGAGCCAAATATATTGATAATTCCTTGTCAGAGAGAGATTTACATGGTTATCAAAATGTCACGCCCGGGTAATGCTACACGGAACAGCCCATAATAAGTGTTTCTAAAATCCTCTATGGGGAAAATTATTGGTGGAACAAAAACTGGAACCATTTCCATTTGACCGCTAGGTTTTATTTTACCCCCACTGTGGGGCTCTATTGGACATCAATGGCAAAAGTGTCATGCAAGTAATCCATACCGGTCTTAATGCACTCACTTCCAAATCTAGTTTTGGATTAGAGACTGATCAAAATGATCCTATTTACTCTTTATAGTCAGATTTGACACTATAATTAATGTTTGACTCATATTGATCACACATAGGCTTTTAAAAACAGAAGTTGGTTTGAGGCCGGTCCCATTTAAGACCTAACCAATCAGGCGAGGTCCTAACTAATCAGTTAATTGATCAATCAAGTACAAGGGAGGAGCGAAACTCAGAAATTCACACCAATAGAGTTTGGCACCCCTGCTCTGTGGTGACCTCTCAATAGAGACGGAACCTGTCTGATACTCAGGGTACTCATAATTCTAGTCCAGTATCCAGTCTGGGTTTGTATTTATCTTTTTGGTCAAACATTATGAAATAAAAGGAATATTCTAGTTGATCAGAAGATGTCTCAATTCAAAATGTACTTTAATCTTGGTCAATTAATACTGATTACCGCAGATCTGATTGAATCCTGGCCTTCCTCAACAAGATGCGTAAAGAAGACCTGCAGTTCCACTGTAACCCCACTAGATGACACACATGTAATAAGACACAACTAGCTGATAAGGGGTAGAATTGCCTGCGATTGTAAAGCACTATAGCTCTTAAAGTAACTCCCCAATATTCAAATCAAATCAAAATCAAATCAAATTTATTTATTTATATAGCCCTTCGTACATCAGCTGATATCTCAAAGTGCTGTACAGAAACCCAGCCTAAAACCCCAAACAGCAAACAATGCAGGTGTAAAAGCACGGTGGCTAGGAAAAACTCCCTAGAAAGGCCAAAACCTAGGAAGAAACCTAGAGAGGAACCAGGCTATGTGGGGTGGCCAGTCCTCTTCTGGCTGTGCCGGGTAGAGATTATAACAGAACATGACCAAGATGTTCAAATGTTCATAAATGACCAGCATGGTCGAATAATAATAAGGCAGAACAGTTGAAACTGGAGCAGCGGCACAGTCAGGTGGACTGGGGACAGCAAGGAGTCATCATGTCAGGTAGTCCTGGGGCATGGTCCTATGGCTCAGGTCCTCCGAGAGAGAGAAAGAAAGAGAGAAGGAGAGAATTAGAGAACGCACACTTAGATTGACAAAGGACACCGAATAGGACAGGAGAAGTACTCCAGATATAACAAACTGACCCTAGCCCCCCGACACATAAACTACTGCAGCATAAATACTGAAGGCTGAGACAGGAGGGGTCAGGAGACACTGTGGCCCCATCCGAGGATACCCCCGGACAGGGCCAAACAGGAAGGATATAACCCCACCCACTTTGCCAAAGCACAGCCCCCACACCACTAGAGGGATATCTTCAACCACCAATTTACCATCCTGAGACAAGGCTGAGTATAGCCCACAAAGAACCCACTAAAACCAAATAAAATACCCCACACGTCTAAATCAAACAGAATATTAACCACTAACAAATATTAATTAATAGGTGGGTTGTTTGTGGGTGCTGATGTGTGTGTAGCAAAAATCGTAGGGTAAACACAAACAGCAAAGCAAGGCCTAGCTTAATTTGGGAGTTTCCTTAACTGCTGAAATCCGGGCACTTTTAACTGCTCTCCTAAGGAAGCCTTTCAAAGGGAGAGATACAGAATATTTGATAAACATTCAAAAAAACTTGGTAGCAGACATTCCATCAGAAAGAAAATAAACATGTACTTAGTTTTCCGTCCTAAAAACTCTTAATCATTTATCAAGTTTACTGCATCTTGGGCAGGAAGTCTCGATAAACCCATGCGTATACAGAATTATACTTCAGACACATTTATACTTCAGACACATCAGATGATAGAGTGTCCCATAAAGCTGAATTGGGCACCTTCTAAGGTAAACAACATTCTTGTAATCGTAATCTTTTGCAGTTGCATTGACATGTAATTCTGTACAAACTGTCCCTAATTTCCCCACTGCGTCGGTCACAGCCTGTTTGAGTTCAGTGTGTACTGGCGGCTATCTATTGTTCCACAGAAAGGTTATCTCTAACCCAAACAACAGATGACTTAACCACGAGAGCAGTAGACCAGGCCTTGAAGAGTGAGCAGCATCAAATTACTAAGATTATTGCCTTATTGGATTGCTATCTGAAAGCCAATTACCATTCACTTTGTTACTTTCAATAGTCTCCATAATCTATTTACTTCTACTAAAACCGTCTCTTTCCAGTAGAACAAAAAAAAATCTCAATCACTGCTCCTAATTTACACGGATCACACTCAAACAATGTTCTGCTTTTCCCCCTATTGCAAAGTTTAAAACAAACATGATAACTTTCTCCATATTGGAAGGCATTGTTTTCATTTTAGTATACCTTCAAAAAGTTACTCTATATATATTTTTTTACCAATCTCTGTCGGATATTCACTTTCTGCTTCAATATTTATTAAATGTCTATTATTTTAAGATTCCTATGTAAAGCTTTGGAGGGATCAATATGTATTAACTGGGTTGGCACTTTATCAGTCCCCAGTAGATGTCATGCTCTGTCCATAATAAGTCTCTACCTAACACTTTAAACAGTTGAGTAGGTGAAGACAGAAAATCATTGGTTCTAATTTAACAGGATACGGGCTTATTTAAAAATGTCGTACCAGGGTGGAGGAAATCACATAAGCATGTATAGTTTTATTGGTTAGTGGTAAATCAAGTCCCGTTCAATGCTTTAACCTCATCTTCATCAAAGGATCCATAAAGGGACCACTCTGAACAGAATACCTTTTACACCACTTACGAACATCTGCATGTGGGTGTGCAAGCTGTATATATGTATTTAGTCTATTCTTACTTCATCAGATCATCATCGTAATAACCCATTATACAAATATTCTGTTACTTTATCTCTAGTAACCCATTATGCATTTGTATACATTTATAAAGGTATAAATCTTTAGGTTTTCACCTCCGCACTACAGCAACAATCACAGCGCAGCAGCCCGAGAGGTACAAATATCTTTCATTGGCTTCTCCTGTCAGTGCTCACTACCTATAGATCTAAAAACTCAGCTCACACAGAACTGGTTGGGGTATCCATTCTTTCACGCACTCAGTGATCCTCTTTCACACTGGAGCTAGTCCCCTGATAAGCTCTCATTCACTCTGTACAGTCAGCTTAATATCCACATTTCAATCTCTTTAACATTCACATTTCAATCAATCATTTTATTATCCAAATTCCAAGGAGCTTATCACCCAAATGTCAATCAATCAGCTTATTTTCCAAATTCAATACACAACTTTCACATCCACATCCACTTAGTACTATTCCCAAACACACTCGGTACTCTCCCTTATTACCACATGTGCATCTTCAACAAAGCTCTGGTTCATACATTCTCCAATACTGGTTCATAACATGTGATAGATCAATACCTCATGAGGCTTCTTTTCTCTCAGCTGAAACCTTGAAACTGAGACATTTTTCATTTCAAACTGAGACCTCTTTCGTTCTTCTGAAAACAAGGTCTGGGCATACTGCCAAGTTGCAGCTACTGATAGTGAGGATTTGTTCAGTCAGCATTCTTGCATGAACACAGAAATAGGTTTATAGAACAGCACATGAATAGAACACAGACATTTGTTATAAGAAAGCACTAACATAAAAATGTCCATTACAATACATTTATAAAAAATGTAAAGCTGAATGGCTTGAGTCAATAAACATTCAACTCTTTTAAGTAAATAAATAAGTTCAGGATAAAACACGTGCTTAACAAGTCACATAATAAGTTGCATGGACTCACTCAGTGTGCAATAATAGTGTTCACCATGATTTTTAAATGATTACCTCATCTATATACCCCACACATACAATTATCTGCAAGGTCCTACAGTCGAGCAGTGAAATTCAAGCACAGATTCAACCACAAAAACCAGGGAGGTTTTCCAATGGTTCGCAAAGAAGGGCACCGATTGGTAGATGGGTAAAAAGCAGACATTGAATATCCCTTTGAACATGGTGCAGTTATTAATTACACTTTGGATGGTGTATCCCAGTCATTACAAATACATAAACAGGCACCCTTTCTAACTCAGCTGCCCGGAGGGGAAGGAAACAGCTCAGTAATTTCATCATGAGTCTAATGGGGATTTATAACAGTTACAGAGGTTAAATGGCTGCAATGGGAGATAACTGAAGATGGGTCAACAACACTGTAGTTACTTCATAATAGTAACATAAATGACAGAGTAAAAAAAAGGAAGCCTGTACAGAATATAAATATTCCTAAACATGCATCCTGTTTGCAATAAGGCACTAAAGTAATACTGCCAACACAAAAATCCAAAACATCATTGATGACACTGAGTGGCCTAGTTAAAGTTTTGACTTAAATCGGATTGAAAATCTATGGCAAGACATGAAAATGGCTGTCTAGCAATAATCAACGACAAACGTGACAGAGCTTGAAGAGTTTTTTAAAGAATAAATGGGCAAATATTGTACAATCCAGGTGTGCAAAGCTCTTAAATACTTACCCAGAAAGACTCACAGCTGTAATCGATGGCAAAGGTGATTCTACATACAGGACGTTATGCACACTAGAGCTGTCACTTTATTTTCAAATGTCAAATTTCTTCAACGAATCTACCTCTGTTACAGAAAGTTCAAAGATTAAAAATTTGATTAACACACTAGCCATTTCCTGCAGTCAAATGACCTAGTGGCCTTGTGCTGGACATTTGTAATGTTTGTTATTTTCTAATAACACATTTCTGTATTCCATTCATGTGCTTTTCTAATAACCATTACCTGTGTTCCTGCAAGTGACTGACTGAACAAATCCTCACTATCAGTTACCAGTTTTCCTGCAAGTGACTGACTGAACGAATCCTCACTATCAGTAGCTGCAATTTGGCAGTATGCCCAGAACTTTGTTTTGAGAACAAAATATATCTCAGTTTCAAGGTCTCAGCTTAGAGAAAAAGCCTTGTGAGGTATTGGTCTGTCACGATATGAAACAGTATTGATCGGTCACATGAATGAAACAAAATGGGTATGATTAATTAATTATGTTAAATCATGTAAATATAACTTGTCTGTGTATAGCTGTATTGTCACACCCTGACTTTAGATATCCTTATTATTCTCTATGTTTGGTTAGGTCAGGGTGTGACTCGGGTGGGAAATTCTATGTTTTCTGTTTCTTTGTTTTTGGCCGAGTGTGGTTCCCAATCAGGCAGCTATCTATCGTTGTCTCTGACTGGGGATCATACTTAGGCAGCCCTTTTTCCCACCATTAGTTTGTGGGATCTTGTTTTCTGTTTAGTTACTGTTGCCTGACAGAACTCTTCGTTTTCGATTTTGTTATTTTGTTATAGTGTTTTTTAAATTCGAATCATGAACACCTTCCACGCTGCGCCTTGGTCTACTTTTTCTACCACCAACGAGAGCCGTTACATGTATATAAGACAACCTCTGGGACTGCCCCAGCAGAGCTCCTGACAGACAGACGTTCACAATGGTGCATCAAGTTTGTTGGAAGCTCTCCAGCGCGCTGACAATAAACAATGAGATTGACTTTGAGTGTCCCTGTGTAATAATTTCCACAACAGCCTGATGGGTGGAATGTTAATCATATTTTTCACAATTGATTAACATTATTTTTAAAAACCCACAGAATATCCAGTGTTTCTATATCAAACAATTTTGTTATATTTCAGTGTTTTGTGATGTGTTTATAAAGTGCAATATTGGAATGCAAACTCAAAATGGAATACATTTCAACTCTATATCTGACATGGTACATGTGTCTTCTTTTTTTAAGCCAATATTCATGTGTGTGAGGTGTATACTTTTGTTTCAAAGTAGATTTGTTTAAGATGACCAAGAAACACCCTGATTTAGCCCACTGCAGTATAAGGTTAAACGGGAACACCGGTCATTTTCTCCAAATTCATATTGTTCTCGGGGTACAATAACTTTGTAGAAGAAAGATGGACACTTTCCACTGCTCAATTACCTTCCTGTATCTGCAAGTTAAGCTATTGCAGCCTCCTTATCTCCAAGTCCTTTTATTTTAGTCGCACCTGCATCTCCTCAATGTTCTTCTGCAACACTTTATCATTCTACTTTCATACTAGGAGGGGTTTTGCTTTCTTGCATAGCTACAGATGTGATATAGAAACAGTAGAGTTGAAAACAAGCATCTCTTAAATACATTTATCTCAGTCAGACAATCCAAGATAACGAATAAACATTTTCAGAAGCAATAGAAATGACTGCAAAAAAAGAAAGAAGGATTTTGAGTAATCAACTACAATCATTTACATTACATTACATTTAAGTCATTTAGCAGACGCTCTTATCCAGAGCGACTTACAAATTGGTGCGTTCACCTTAAGACATCCAGTGGAACAGCCACTTTACAATAGTGCATCTAAATCTTTTAAGGGGGGTGAGAAGGATTACTTTATCCTATCCTAGGTATTCCTGAAAGAGGTGGGGTTTCAGGTGTCTCCGGAAGGTGGTGATTGACTCCGCTGTCCTGGCGTCGTGAGGGAGTTTGTTCCACCATTGGGGGGCCAGAGCAGCGAACAGTTTTGACTGGGCTGCGCGGGAACTGTACTTCCTCAGTGGTAGGGAGGCGAGCAGGCCAGAGGTGGATGAACGCAGTGCCCTTGTTTGGGTGTAGGGCCTGATCAGAGCCTGGAGGTACTGAGGTGCCGTTCCCCTCACAGCTCCGTAGGCAAGCACCATGGTCTTGTAGCGGATGCGAGCTTCAACTGGAAGCCAGTGGAGAGAGCGGAGGAGCGGGGTGACGTGAGAGAACTTGGGAAGGTTGAACACCAGACGGGCTGCGGCGTTCTGGATGAGTTGTAGGGGTTTAATGGCACAGGCAGGGAGCCCAGCCAACAGCGAGTTGCAGTAATCCAGACGGGAGATGACAAGTGCCTGGATTAGGACCTGCGCTGCTTCCTGTGTGAGGCAGGGTCGTACTCTGCGGATGTTGTAGAGCATGAACCTACAAGAACGGGCCACCGCCTTGATGTTAGTTGAGAACGACAGGGTGTTGTCCAGGATCACGCCAAGGTTCTTAGCGCACTGGGAGGAGGACACAATGGAGTTGTCAACCGTGATGGCGAGATCATGGAATGGGCAGTCCTTCCCGGGAGGAAGAGCAGCTCCGTCTTGCCGAGGTTCAGCTTGAGGTGGTGATCCGTCATCCACACTGATATGTCTGCCAGACATGCAGAGATGCGATTCGCCACCTGGTCATCAGAAGGGGGAAAGGAGAAGATTAATTGTGTGTCGTCTGCATAGCAATGATAGGAGAGACCATGTGAGGTTATGACAGAGCCAAGTGACTTGGTGTATAGCGAGAATAGGAGAGGGCCTAGAACAGAGCCCTGGGGACGCCAGTGGTGAGAGCGCGTGGTGAGGAGACTCTCGCCACGCCACCTGGTAGGAGCGACCTGTCAGGTAGGACGCAATCAAGCGTGGGCCGCGCCGGAGATGCCCAACTCGGAGAGGGTGGAGAGGAGGATCTGATGGTTCACAGTATCGAAGGCAGCCGATAGGTCTAGAAGGATGAGAGCAGAGGAGAGAGAGTTAGCTTTAGCAGTGCGGAGGGCCTCCGTGATACAGAGAAGAGCAGTCTCAGTTGAATGACTAGTCTTGAAACCTGACTGATTTGGATCAAGAAGGTCATTCTGAGAGAGATAGCGGGAGAGCTGGCCAAGGACGGCACGTTCGAGAGTTTTGGAGAGAAAAGAAAGAAGGGATACTGGTCTGTAGTTGTTGACATCGGAGGGATCGAGTGTAGGTTTTTTCAGAAGGGGTGCAACTCTCGCTCTCTTGAAGACAGAAGGGACGTAGCCAGCGGTCAGGGATGAGTTGATGAGCGAGGTGAGGTAAGGGAGAAGGTCTCCGGAAATGGTCTGGAGAAGAGAGGAGGGAATAGGGTCAAGCGGGCAGGTTGTTGGGCGGCCGGCCGTCACAAGACGCGAGATTTCATCTGGAGAGAGAGGGGAGAAAGAGGTCAGAGCACAGGGTAGGGCAGTGTGAGCAGAACCAGCGGTGTCGTTTGACTTAGCAAACGAGGATCGGATGTCGTCGACCTTCTTTTCAAAATGGTTGACGAAGTCTTCTGCAGAGAGGGAGGAGGGGGGGGGGAGGAGGATTCAGGAGGGAGGAGAAGGTGGCAAAGAGCTTCCTAGGGTTAGAGGCAGATGCTTGGAATTTAGAGTGGTAGAAAGTGGCTTTAGCAGCAGAGACAGAAGAGGAAAATGTAGAGAGGAGGGAGTGAAAGGATGC
Organism: Oncorhynchus nerka; assembly: GCF_034236695.1. Taxonomy (NCBI): domain Eukaryota; kingdom Metazoa; phylum Chordata; class Actinopteri; order Salmoniformes; family Salmonidae; genus Oncorhynchus; species Oncorhynchus nerka. The sequence continues at coordinate 49,679,937 of NC_088422.1, forward strand.
CAGGTCCGCAGGGAGGCGAGTTTTCCTCCATTTCCGCTCGGCTGCCCGGAGCCCTGTTCTGTGAGCTCGCAATGAGTCGTCGAGCCACGGAGCAGGAGGGGAGGACCGAGCCGGCCTGGAGGATAGGGGACATAGAGAATCAAGGGATGCAGAAAGGGAGGAGAGGAGGGTTGAGGAGGCAGAATCAGGAGATAGGTTGGAGAAGGTTTGAGCAGAGGGAAGAGATGATAGGATGGAAGAGGAGAGAGTAGCGGGGGAGAGAGAGCGAAGATTGGGACGGCGCGATACCATCCGAGTAGGGGCAGTGTGGGAAGTGTTGGATGAGAGCAAGAGGGAAAAGGATACAAGGTAGTGGTCGGAGACTTGGAGGGGAGTTGCAGTGAGGTTAGTGGAAGAACAGCATCTAGTAAAGATGAGGTTGAGCGTATTGCCTGCCTTGTGAGTAGAGGGGGAAGGTGAGAGGGTGAGGTCAAAAGAGGAGAGGAGTGGAAAGAAGGAGGCAGAGAGGAATGAGTCAAAGGTAGACGTGGGGAGGTTAAAGTCGCCCAGAACTGTGAGAGGTGAGCCGTCCTCAGGAAAGGAGCTTATCAAGGCATCAAGCTCATTGATGAACTCTCGGAGGGAACCTGGAGGGCGATAAATGATAAGGATGTTAAGCTTGAAAGGGCTGGTAACTGTGACAGCATGGAATTCAAAGGAGGCGATAGACAGATGGGTAAGGGGGAGAAAGAGAGAATGACCACTTGGGAGAGATGAGGATCCCGGTGCCACCACCCCGCTGACCAGAAGCTCTCGGGGTGTGCGAGAACACGTGGGCGGACGAAGAGAGAGCAGTAGGAGTAGCAGTGTTATCTGTGGTGATCCATGTTTCCGTCAGTGCCAAGAAGTCGAGGGACTGGAGGGAGGCATAGGCTGAGATGAACTCTGCCTTGTTGGCCGCAGATCGGCAGTTCCAGAGGCTACCGGAGACCTGGAACTCCACGTGGGTCGTGCGCGCTGGGACCACCAGATTAGGGTGGCCGCGGCCACGCGGTGTGGAGCGTTTGTATGGTCTGTGCAGAGAGGAGAGAATCAATCAAGAGTAATGAAAGCCATGCCTCTAAACTAACTCAGTGCCAGCGTCTACCTTTGTTGACAACAATGTAAAAGTACTAGAATGCAAACAATTTCAAATGGGATCCTTATAAAACAACTTGTATGTGTCTATCATTTTGGGGGAGACTTTTTGTGCCTTGGCACAGGAGTTACAAGTTAATCTGACTCTAGCTACATGCACTGAACAAAACTATACATGCAACATGTAAAGTGTTGGTCCCATGTTTCATAAAAGAACCCAGAAATGTTGCATTCACACAAAAATCGTATTTCTCAATGTTATGCACAAATTTGTTTACATCCCTGTTAGTGAGCATTTCTCTTTTACCAAGATAATTCAGTCTTCTGAAGCTGATTAAACAGCATGGTTATTACACAGCTGCACCTTGTGCTGGGGACAATAAAAGTCTACTCTAAAAAATGTACAGTTTTGTCACACAACACAATGCCACAGACGTCTCATGTTGAGGGAGTGTGCAATTGGATGTTAATTTCAATACCATAAGCCGCCTCCAACGTCCTTTTAGAGAATTTGTCAATATGTCCAACCAGCCTCACAACTGCAGACAATGTGTATGGCATCGTGTGGATGAGAGGTTTGATGATGTCAACCTTGTAAACAGAGTGCCCCAATGTGGCGGTGGGGTTATGGTAACAGCAGGCATAAGCTACGGACAAATGCATTTTATTGATGGCAATTTGAATGCACAGAGATACCGTGATGAGATCCTGAGGCCCATTGTTGTGCCATTCATCTGCTGCCATCACCTCATGTTTCAGCATAATAATGCACGGCCCCATGTCGCAAGGATCTGTACACAATTCCTGGAAGCTGAAAATGTCCCAGTTCGTCAATGGCCCGCATAATCACCAGACATGTCACCCATTGAGCAAGTTTGGGATGCTCTGGATTGACATGTACGACAGCATGTTCCAGTTCCTTCCAATATCCAGGAACTTTGCACAGCCATTGAAGAGGAGTGGGCAACATTCCACAGGCCACAATCAGTAGCTCTTTGCGAAGGAGATGTGTCGAGCTGCATGAGGAAAATCATGGTCACACCAGATACTGACTGGTTTCTTGGTCCACACATTTCGAACAATTTAAATTAGTCACCTGAAGTATTGTCATTATACCCTGATGAAGACAGATTGTCTGTCGAAACGTTGGTTATAAAAAATATTGCGTCTGAGCTCCAAGAGTGTGAGGATCTCCTTTTCTTATTCAAGTGTTCTGCTCCGCTAGCCAGCACCTTTCCTAAACAGGTGTGTGTTTCTTTCGCATCCAGATTTTCCATCCAATTGGTGACACATTTTCAAGAGAATATTCTAAAATCAGCATAAATCAATTATGCGCATTTTCCCATGTTTCCACCAAAAGGAGTTGTGGATAAAAACTAGTGCATGTGATGTAGCGCACACAAACAAGGCAGGATTAAGAAATCACAGGCCCTGGGGACTTTTGTTTTATCTCGCTCAAATGTTGTGCACAAGTTTGTGAGCATTTCTCCTTTGCCAAGATAATCCATCCACCTGACAGGTGTGGCATATCAAGAAGCTGATTAAACGGCATGATCATTAGGGTAACTAGCCCCCTGGGGTAACTGTAACCCCCACCCCCATAATTCACATTAAGTGTCACGAATACCGCTTCCTGAGTCTGTGTTTGCCTGTGTTTCTGTCCTGGAGTGTGTTTCCGGTAAATTAGCTTGTTGGGAGATCGATGTTCACCCGCACCTGTATCCCATCAGTAATCTGCACACCTGTCCTGATCATCACCTCTCCCCTTCAAAAGCTCTGACCTGACATCCATTCCCTGCCGGATCGTTAGCCATGAACATTACTCACCCGGATCATTTACCCCATTCCCGCCTGGTCGTCGGAGGATTCCGCTACCCCATTGGATCCACCTATTTACTCCCATCAACTCACCACCGCTGCCCGCTACGCCAGCTGGATATATCTACCCATTCACATTCACTTGTAAATAAATACTCACCTTCTTCCTACTCTCCTTGTCCTGGTCTGCTTCTGGGTTCGATTTTGAAAGAACGTGACATTAAGACCACAAGATGTCACAATTCTTTCCCCAAAACTTTCCCTGGCTGCCACTGCTCTTGCTCAACAACAAAAAAAATGATGTGTCATCACAACATTTGGAGATATTTCAACAAAACGATTTTGTGGTAAGTTGATCTTGAAATTTGGAAAAAGTTGTAGATATATTGCAATGAAGTTAGATCTATGACTGTTTTTTATATACAGTGCCTAACCCATGAGTTTACCTGTCAAATTACCAAGGTTACAAAACCCTTCTATGGATTATATGTCTATGGTCATAATGTAACAAGCTGTATATTTGGCATGCATGCTGCCCAAACTGCGGCCTTCCCGGCTGTAGGCATATTTGGGCCCCTACGGGCTTGGGCCCAATTCCTGACTCACACAATTGACATGTCACATGTATTTATTATGCAGTTTATTTATTTATTTTCATTTATCATTTACCCAATCAAGGCAGGGCTCCCCAGATACCCACGTGGGCCCCCTACCTACTCTCCTCCCCCCATCTGATGATTCGCAGAGCAGCAGAAGGAAGCAGCAGGCTGTCTAAACTCATTGAGAACGGGCTCCTGAGTCTTCCCGTGGTTGGCGGTTTTATTAAAACACTAAATACACTACTTGGACAAAAGTATGTGCACACGTGGAACATCGCATTCCAAAATCATGGGCATTAATATGGAGTTGGTCCCCCCTTTGCTGCTATAATAGCCTCCACTCTTCTGGGAAGATGTTGGAACATTGCTGCATGGACTTGCTTCCACCCAGCCACATGAGCGTTAGTGAGGTCAGGCACTGATGTTGAACAATTAGGCCTGGCTCGCAGTCGGCATTCCAATTTATCCCAAAGGTGTTCGATGGGGTTGAGTTCAGGATTCTGTGCAGGCCAGTTAAGTTCTTCCACACCGATCTTGACAAACCGTTTCTGCATGGACTTCGCATTGTGCACGCAATCATTTTCATGCTGAAACAGGAAAGGGCCTTCCCAAAACTGTTGGTGACGCTTGTCATTGCGCATGGTGATCTTAGGCTCTTGTGCGGCTGCTCGGTGATGGAAACCCATATTCATGAAGCTCACTGAGCTGTTCAGTACGGGCCGTTCTACTGCCAATCTTTGTCTATGGAGATTGCATGACTGTGTGCTCGATTTTACACACCTGTCAGCAATTGGTGTGGCTGAAATAGCTGATTCCACTCATTTGAAGGGGTGTCCACATAATTCTGGCACAGTAGTGTATATACTACATACTGCACGTAATATATACTGTATATATTTGTAAAACTTGTAATAAGGTACAGTGCCAGTCAAAAGTTTGGACAAACCTACTAACTCAAGCATTTTTATTCATTTTTACTGTTTTCTACATTGTACAATACTCGTGAAAACATCAAAACTATGAAATAACACATATGGAATCGTGTACTAACCAAAAAAGTGTTAAACGAATCAAAATATATTTATATTTTAGATTCTACAAAGTAGCCACCCTTTGATTTGATAACAGCTTAGCACACTCTTCGCATTCTCTCAATCAACTTCACCTGGAATGCTTTTCCAACAGTCTTGACCGAGTTCTGACATATGTCGAGCACTTGTTGGCTGCTTTTCCTAAACTCTGCCGTCCAACTCATCCCAAACCCTCTCAATTGGGTTGAGGTCGGGGGACTGTGAAAGGCCAGGCCATCTGATGCCTAGGTCATCTGGTCACCTAGCACTCCATCACTCTCCTTCTTGGTCAAATAGCCCTTACACAGCCTGGAGGTGTGTTGGTGTCCTGTTGGAAAACAAACGATGGTCCCACTAAGCGCAAACCAGCTGGAATGGTGTATCGCTGCAGAATGCTGTGGTAGCCATGCTGGTTAAGTGTGCCTTGAATTCTAAATAAATCACTGTGTCACCAGCAAAGTACCCCCACACCTCCTCCTCCATGCTTCACGGTAGCAACCACACATGCAGAGATTATCCGTTCATCTACTCTGCGTCTCAAAAAGACAAGGTGGTTGGAACCAAAAATCTCAAATTTGGACTCATCAGACCAAAGGACATATTTCCATCAGTCCCATGTCCATTGCTTGTGTTTCTTGGCCCAAGCAAGTCTCTTCTTCATATTGGTGTCCTTTAGTAGTATTTCTTTGCAGCAATTTGACCATGAAGGCCTGATTTACTCAGTTTCCTCTGAATAGTTGATGTTGAGAGGTGTCTGTTTACCGGTCTTCCTTTCCTGTGCCGATCCTCATGAGAGCCAGTTTCATCATAGTGCTTGATGGTTTTTGTGACTGCATTTGAAGAAACTTTTTTTTTCAAGTTATTGAAATCTTCCGGATTGACTGACCTTCATGTCTTAAGTTAATGGTGGATTGCCATTTCTCTTTGCTTATTTGAGTTGTTCTTGCCATAATATGGACTTGGTCTTTTACCAGAGGACTCTCTTCTGTATACCATCACTACCTTGTCACAACACAACTGATTGGGTCAAACACATTAAGAAGCAAAGAAATTCCACAAATGAACTTTCAACAAGGCACACCTGTTAATTGAAATGCATTCCAGGTGACTACCTCGTGAGGGTGGTTGAGAGAATGACAAGAGTGTGCAAAGCTGTCATCAAAGTAAAGCCATTTTGCTGTACTAACAAATGCCTGAAATAAATGTTACATTCTGTACATAATCATCTTTACTTTATTTAGATGTGATAGGCAATAGGCATACCCTAGGTTTTTAAAGCAACCCATTTAATTAGGGGGAGTAGGGGAGAAAAGGGACATGAGAAAAAGTGAATGTACTGTATAGTTAATGAATTGTATCTATGATGTACAAACACATCTGTCCAATGGTAGCAAAACAGAATTGGCTTTACCATGTTTTTAATATCTAACTGAAGCATTTCCTAATTAGAAGTTAGAACAATCACAATGATGCCAAACTCTAAAAGGTTATTGGCTCGTAGGCTGAGTCTGCCAACTGACTTTGCCGACCCCCCCAGATCCCTTGATGACATAGTGATAATCCACTAGTTTGGAAACGAGAGAAAAGATGCATCCGAAATATCACCTTTTTAATTATATAGTGCACAACTTTTGACCAGGGCTATGGGCTCTGGTCTGAAGTAGTGCACTATATAGGGAATAGGGTGCCATTTCGGACGCAAGTAAAGACAGAAAAGCAGCAACAATGAGTCATAGAGCTCACTAATGAGGCTTCGTCACATTTTTCTGCCTTACGACCCTTTCCTGCAGTCAAATGACTAAATCGCCATCTAGTGGCCTCATGGGTGGAATATTATTTCTTTATTCTTAAATTTCATAATTAATAAGAATTTTTAAATATCATATGGTTTTGTAATATTTCAGTCTTCTGTGATGTATATAATGTGTAATATTGTGAGGCAAACTCAAAATGGAATACATTTCAACTTATTTTTTGTAAGCCCAAAATTATTTGTGTGAGGTATATATATTTATTTCAAACAAATGCGCATGGTTTTGACCATTGCGCTAGGGGTGAGGTAATAAGGAAAATCAAACAGCAAGTTTTTTGGTCTCCATATATGGTGAATTCAAAGCTAGCAGAATGTGAAGTCTGTGCAAAGAAATAACATCAGGAAAGGAATAACGACACCAATTGTTCATATTCCAACACCAGATTAGTAATGGACTATGTGGATATGATAAAACCGGTTAATGGCAAGAGATACATGTTGGTGATAGTTGACAGATTTAGTAGATACAGTGCCTTGCGAAAGTATTCGGCCCCCTTGAACTTTGCAACCTTCTGCCACATTTCAGGCTTCAAACATAAAGATATAAAACTGTATTTTTTGTGAAGAATCAACAACAAGTGGGACACAATCATGAAGTGGAACGACATTTATTGGATATTTCAAACTTTTTTAACAAATCAAAAACTGAAAAATTGGGCGTGCAAAATTATTCAGCCCCCTTAAGTTAATACTTTGTATTGCCACCTTTTGCTGCGATTACAGCTGTAAGTCGCTTGGGGTATGTCTCTATCAGGCACAGTGATCCGGAGTCTTCACTGGCCATGCCAGAACAATGACATTCCTGTCTTGCAGGAAATTATACACACCATGGCTGGTGGCATTGTCATGCTGGAGGGTCATGTCAGGATGAGCCTGCAGGAAGGGTACCACATGAGGGAGGAGGATGTCTTTCCTGTAACGCACAGGGTTGAGATTGCCTGCAATGACAACAAGCTCAGTCCGATGATACTGTGACACACCGCCACAGATCATGACGGACCACCTCCAAATCGATCCCGCTCCAGAGTACAGGCCTCGGTGTAATGCTCATTCCTTCGACGATTAACACGAATCCGACCATCACCACTGGTGGGACCCTGGGCATCTTTCTTTTGGTGTTTTTCAGAGTCAGTAGAAAGGCCTTTTTAGTGTCCTAAGTTTTCATAACTGTGACCTGAATTGCATACCATCTGTAAGCTGTTAGTGTCTTAACGACTGTTCCACAGGTGCATGTTCATTACTTGTTTATAATATATTGAACAAGCATGGGAAACTGTGTTTAAACCCTTTACAATGAAGATCTGTGAAGTTATTTAGATTTTTATGAATTATCTTTGAAAGACAGGGTCCTGAAAAAGGGACGTTTCTTTTATATTAATTCTACCTTCCGAAAATACCTAATCTTTTCTGACAACTGATGTTTCGAACTGCATGTAACTGTGTTGACAGTCATTGATCTACAAGTCATTTTGCATGCTGAACTAACCAAGGCAGTATCACTAGTCAGACACTAGTCATGTTCCTGATCTTGCACATCTGCATGGTGACTGGGAATATGGCAGAGTACAAACAGAGTAGTCATTCCCTCCGCAAGGAAATCAAACAGGCAAAATGTCAGTATAGAGACAAAGTGGAATCACAATTCAACGGCTCAAACACAAGACGTATGTGCCAGGGCCTACAGGCAATCACGGACTACAAAAGGAAAACCAGCCACGTCGTGGACACCGATGTTTAGCTTCCGGACAAGCTAAACACCTTCTTTGCCCGCTTTGAGGAAAACACAGTGCCGCCAACGCAGCCCGCTATCAAGGACTGTGGGCTCTCCTCCGTGGCCGATGTGAGTAAGACATTTAAATGTGTTAACCCTTGCAGGGCTGCCGGCCCAGACGGCATACCTAGCCGTGTTCCCAGAGCATGCGCAGACCAGCTGTCTGGTGTGCTTACGGTCATATTCAATCTCTCCATATCCCAGTCTGCTGTCCCCACATTCTTCAAGATTGCCAAATTTGTTCCTGTACCCAAGAATGCAAAGGTAACTGAAGTAAATGACTATCGCCCTGTAGCACTCACTTCTGTCATCATGAGGTGCTTTAAGAGACTAGTCAAGTATCATATCACCCCCACCTTACCTGTTACCCTAGACCCACTTCAATTTGCTTACCACCCCAATAGGTCCACAGACAATGCAATCACCATCACACTGCACACTTCCCTATCCCATCTGGACAAGAGGAATACCTACTGTGTGTAAGAATGATGCTCATTGACTATAGCTCCGCACTCAACACTATAGTACCCTCCAAGCTCATCATTAAGCTTGAGGCCCTGGGTTTGAACCCCGCCCTCTGCAATTGGGTCCTGGACTTTCTGACGGGCCGCCCCAAGGTGGTGAAGGTCGGAAACAACACCTCCACTTCGCTGATCCTCAACACTGAGGCCCCACAAGGGTGCATGCTCAGCCCCCTCCTGTACTCCCATGATTGTGTGGCCAAGTGCACCTACAACTCAATCATCAAGTTTGCAGACGACACAACAGTAGTAGGCTTGATTACCAACAACGATGAGATAGGGAGGACGTGAGGGCTCTGGGAGTGTGGTGCCAGGAAAATAACCTCTCACTCAATGTCAACAAAACAAAGGAGATGATTGTGGATTTCAGGAGACAGCAGAGGGAGCACTCCCCTATCCACATTGACTGGACAGCAGTGGAGAAAGTGGAAAGTTTTAAGTTCCTCGGCGTACACGTCACTAACAAACTGAAATGGTCCACCCACACAGATAGTGTTGCGCCTCTTCAACCTCAGGCGGCAGAAGAAATGCGGCTTGTCACCTAAAACTCTCACAAACTTTTTCAGATGCGCAATTGAGAGCATCCTGTTGGGTTGTATCACCGCCTGGTACGGCAACTGCTCCGCCCACAACCGTAAGGCTCTCCAGAGGGTAGTGAGGTCTGCACAATGCATCACCGGTGGCAAACTATCTGCCCTCCAGGACACCTACAGCACCTGATGTCACAGGAAGGCCAAAAAGATCATCAAGAACAGCTGCCTGTTCACCCCGCTATCATCCAGAAGGCGAGGTCAGTGCAGGTACATCAAAGTTGGGGCCGAGAGACTGAAAAACAGCTTCTATCTCATGGCCATCACTAAATAGCCATCACTAGCACAGAGAGGATGCTGCCTATATACACAGACATGAAATCAATGGCCACTTTAATAATGTCATTGTAATAATGTTTACATATCTTACATTATTCATCTCATATGTATATACTGTATTCTATACTATTCTATACTATTCTACTAGGCAACACCACTACTAACTGCATCACAAGAGGGGCATGAGTGCTATGTGGAGGTACCCCTGAGGCACGGTGTCAACCCAAACCTGCCCTGTGACATCAGCCGGCCACAGCTTTCTATCCACGCATTCTATCCAGCCATAGTAGGTATACAGACAACACAAGTTCGGATGCTTTCCACATTGAAATATATCATACCATAATCCAGAGGTTAAATGTACAATGTAAGGCTTAGAAATATGTGTATCTGTCTGTAGTGTCCTGGCTAGGCTGATTGCTGTGACGGACCATGTGTGTGACCGTGGAGATACGGTGGTGAGTCCGCTCTACTCAGCTGGAGAGAGTGATTATAGCCTGTGTGTGGAGCTGCTGTTGATAGAGGGCTTTAGGCCAGATGCCCAGGACTGCAGCTCTATCTTTAAACAATGGGACGCCACATCACTGCTCGCCTACACCCTCTCAATCGGGACCCCTTAATCTTGAGGTAGCTTGCATACTCACATACTCACACACACTCGCCGTTATGCATTGCCACACAGCCTGGCCTAATTTCTTCTCTCAGTGGTTCAGCCCGGTTGTTGGTAGTTGCAGGGGCAACTTTTATGGAGGGGATATGGTCCTATATTCTGGCCAACTGTGCAATAGAGGTGCTGAAGTACATCCTCCAACGCAGGGGAATACCTTGACTAGAGCAACCGAACAGGAGCATCTCCAGCCCAGAGCAGCCGAACAAGAGCACGCAAACTCGAGAGGAGTTGCGTGAACTGTTGTGTGAGGCACTCAGTGGGGTTATCTGCGCCTCCTACTGGCTACCCCCACTACTCCAGGCAGGACTGGAGCCCTCCCTACTTCTGCATCACACATCTTACATGTAAGACACACACACACAGACAGACTCTCATTAAGGTGCTGTTTATTGATAATTCTAAGTGTGTGTGTGTGTGTGTGTGTGTGTGTGTGTGTGTGTGTGTGTGTGTGTGTGTGTGTGTGTGTGTGTGTGTGTGTGTGTGTGTGTGTGTGATTGATCCGTTCTGTTGTATGTGATTGGTTCCAGGCTGGCTAAGGCAGACAGCCATGTGCTGAATTACTTGGAGTTTGTGAATTGGTTGACTGTCCCGCCCTCATAAGAACGTACTAGAACAGCGAAAGAAGCAGAAATATTGGAGACCACACGTACACCTTGGTAAGAGTTAGACACACACTGTGACAAACACACGCAATCACACATTTTTTCATTTATTATTCATGTCACGTGTGCTCCCTCTCTGGCCTCTAGGTCACCAGGCTGCTCATTATGGCGCACACGTGTCACCATCACTACTCGCACCTACGCGTCCTCAGACTCACCTGGACTCCATCACTTCCCTGATTACCTCCCCTATATATCTCACTCCTTTTGGTTCCTTCCCCTATTGTTTCTGTTTCAGTCTCCGGTCTGTGTGTTGTTCGTGTTTCTTGGTTTGTTTATTACATTTTGCACTCCCTGAACTTGCTTCCCGACTCCCAGCGCACTCGTTACAATTCATAACGGAAAATACATTACAGACAAAAGACTTTACAATTTACATACCTAAAAAAACAATATGTAGTGTTTGTGTGCATCTATCAGTTACACATACTGTACATGTCAGTACATACACACAACAAGATAGGACTGTCACATGGGGGTCTCAGGCGTGATGTTGTGCCATGAGTTGTTGCCATCATGCACAGATTTACTTTGTTTTTTTCTGAAACCAGGTTTGCTGTTTGTCACCTGTGCTATAATAAGATGGAAGGCAGTTCCATGCACTCATGGCTCTGTATAAAACTGTAGTATTAAAGTTTCTCTTAGCTTTAGATGGCTCCTCATTAATTATTTCCAGTGAGAACAGAGCTGAGACCTCACCTCGCTTATGAAGGAATCATCAAATGCAAATGCAACATGGCAAACTCATCCCATTCAGACATTTCTGGCTGTAAACTATAACAGGGCTTGCCCCTTCCGTCTTCAAGAGAACATCGAGAGTTGCACCCCTTCTGGAAAAACCTACACATTAATACATGATCCCTCCGATGTCAACAACTACCTTCTCCTCACCTCGCTCAGTCCCTGAACAACTACACCCCCTTCTGAGACCAGTATCCCTTCTTTCTTTTCTCTCCAAAACTCTTGAACGTGCCGTCCTTGGCCAGCTCTCCCGCTATCTCTCTCAGAATGACCTTCTTGATCCAAATCAGTCAGGTTTCAAGACTAGTCATTCAACTGAGACTGCTCTTCTCTGTATCAGAGGAGCCTCTTAAAGAAGAAGTTACAGGTCTGTGAGAGCCAGAAATCTTGCTTGTTTGTAGGTGACCAAATACTTATTTTTCCACCATAATTTGCAAATAAATTCATAAAAAATCCTACAATGTGATTTTCTGGATTTTTTTTCTCATTTTGTCTGTCATAGTTGAAGTGTACATATGATGAAAATTACAGGCCTCTCTCATCTTTTTATGTGGAAGAACTTGCACAATTGGTGGCTGACTAAATACTTTTTTTGCCCCACTGTAGCTCTGATACTGTATATCCAAGGACATACATGAAACATAATAAACACAATAAGTTGTCTCACTCTCTCCCTCCTTCCTTCCTTTGAATTACTTTCTCTCCAGGAAGAGAGATGAAGAGAACATGCAAGGAAGAGGAGGGAGAGAGAAAGAGAGAGGTGGATAGGTGCAGAGCAGTGTAGACTCCTCCTCAGAGGAGGAAGAGGAGGACCATCATCCTCAGTGAATTTCATAACATTTTTAATTGTAAAACATTTAAAAATGTGTCATTTTTACATAAAACTATACTAAATACAATCACGTCACCAAATAATTAATTAAAACACTATTTTGCAAAGAAGGTCTACAGTAGCCTCAACAGTACCATGGTAGGGTAGCACTATGGTGTAGCTGGAGGACAGCTAGCTTCTGTCCTCCTCTAGGTACATTGACTTCAATACAAAACCTAGGAGGCTCATGGTTCTCACCCCCTTCCATAGACTTACACAGCAATTATGACAACTTCCAGAGGAAGTCCTCCAGCCTATGTCCACCCAATCAAAGGACCAAAGAATTAATCTAGTACTGAAAGCATAAACTACAGCTAGCTAGCACTACAGTGTATAAAATGTGGTGAGTACTTGAGAAGGACAATAGTTGAACAGTTTTGAACAAATCAATTTCTTCCAAAATGAAGGAGAAGCAAGAGAGAAAGAGAGAGAAAGATTGTCATTTTTTCTCTTTCACTTACTTAGCTAGGAAATGCAGCTAGCTTGTTTAGCCTACAGAAACACCTTGCTCAAACAGAGGGTTGCTATGTTAGCTAGCTACACAACACTGGAATTCTTCCTAGTCAAGGTAAGCTTTTGGTATTACTAATTTTTGCCACCCGGGCCCGCATGGATTTGACTGCTTGTTGACTGTACACTGTAACGTTACCGCATGATTGTAGCGGGTTTACTAACCTGTTAGTTCTATTAGCTATGCTTACTATGACATTACTTTTGCTAACAATGACAACGATGTAGGCTATGTGTAGCGGTTTGGCTTGGAAAGGTTTTTTCGTCCTGGTCACATACAGCTGTTGTGTTGTGCATTGAAGTCCACAAGCGAAGGAAAGAGGTGAGAGGAGGAGCCTGCATAGATTTGACAAGGAATACAATGTGGCTGCTATGAAAGTGATCTGTGTTGACACGTGATCAGGTGTGTATTCATTCCGCCGATTCTGTTGAAAAACGTTTCTTAAATGGAAGCAAAACGGAACAAAACGGGGATAAACATACCTGAATTTGTCCAATAGAAACTCTTGTTTGCAAATGTTGGACTAATGATTATACCCACAATCAGCTAGATGCAGGCAAGAGTGTGCAAAGCGGTATTGAATGTCACTGTCTGTCAACGTGTCACTGTTTGTTACCTCAAATTTGTCTCTCGACCTGTGTGCACCTACGTTGTAATCTTTCATTCATAGGCTAGGTTGTAGTAACCTCATGATGGGCATAGGGAAAATTTGAGTATCATTTAGTGGCCTAAACCTATAACTGTTACATTGAACTGGTTGAATGGGATATGAATGAGAGTCATCCAATATGCTGTAATAGAAATAACGGCATGGTCATGAAAAACAAATAATCCTCCCTCATCTTAAACGGCACTGACCGCCATTGGTGGAGAGGCATTTTTGAGTCCGTTCCCGGAGGGGGGCTAGTGAAAGCCAGGTCATGTTCATGGAAGATCATGGCTCTTTTTAAACATGGCTGAATTATGTTCTGGCTGTTACTGGAGATGCATTTTAAAGGAGCATTGGGAGGCTTAAACCCAGGCCAACAACAATAAATAAAGGTTAAATAATAAAATAAGGGCTCTGCGGTTTTGAGGTAACTCCACAAACAAACACATACACACACATATATACAAAATCCCACACCCATGGACACAGTCTGAATGTTGTTTGGCTCTGGTTGACCGTAGTAGAATAAATAACATTTTGATTTTTCTAAACCACATGAAACCAACATAATCATTTCAGAAAACTTCAGTCATAAATGCAGAAAAAGAACATCTGAAAACTGAACAAGAGATTTTGGAATGTTAATAGAATGCCATAGAAAAGAGCTTTAACTACAACCATGCATGTTTGGGTGCTGGAGTCATTGCTATGCAGACAGCAGGCATAGCGTGTGGTTTGTGGTACAGTATGCTCTGTTACTGTAGGCTCTGGCAGATGCTTGAATCAAACAACAACCTCCTCTGGCCACAGGGGAATAAACAATCACTGGAAAGAGGGACCTACCTGGCAACGCTCTGATCCGGAAAACACACCTTGTGCCTACACACACACACACACACACACACACACACACACACACACACACACACACACACACACACACACACACACACACACACACACACACACGCACGCTTGCACAAACACACTCCCACACACACTCTATAGGGGTCCCTCATGGAAAAAGCTTGTTTGTTCGCCATGGCGACAGGGGAAGTGGAAAAGGACATTTGACCTATATGTATAAGACAATACACACACACACATACACACACACACAGGTGTTTACACCTCATTTTCTCTGAAACATTGTGTCCCCCCGTATACGCTGTGACCTCATCTGTACCTCAACTGATACTGTTAGTGAAACACCCAGTCTTCTTCGCTAATCAACTTCTTTAAGATCTGTGTTTATGAAGAATAAGCTTGTAAATAAATTGGAAAAAGCTACAATTATTGGGAAATTGGTATGTCCAGACTCCCCACTGAGTTCAGTGCTTGACAACAACTCTGGACACACACCCTAGAGGACAGTCGGTAATGGGGCGCGATCTTAACATCATCCTTTCATCATCATTACTGCCGAAAGAGACCAAGAGAAGATCTGCAGTCCCAGCTGACTCCTCACACACACAGACACACACTCATGCACGCATA
Source organism: Oncorhynchus nerka (assembly GCF_034236695.1). Classification (NCBI taxonomy): domain Eukaryota; kingdom Metazoa; phylum Chordata; class Actinopteri; order Salmoniformes; family Salmonidae; genus Oncorhynchus; species Oncorhynchus nerka. The sequence continues at coordinate 49,695,115 of NC_088422.1, forward strand.
CACACCTTTTCCCTCTCTCCATCTCTCTCGCTCTTTTCTTTCTCACTCTCTCCATCTCTCTTTTCTTTCTCACTCTCTCCATCTCTCTTTTCTTTCTCACTCTCTTTCAGGGAGTCTGTCTGGGATGGATCAGTCCCAGTCTTGTGACCAGCTGTCTATTATCATTATCAGGCCAAGCCTCATCCTCATACTCAGCTGTCGGCCAGTCTGGCTGGCTGATTGGACTGTGGATCATTAGGTGCCATTTCATCTTGGCCCATTGGTTAGTTAATGATTCCAGAACCATCCTCAGGGAAATACAGGCCACTTGGTTGGGTGTCTGTCAGCAACTCTGTCTGTGTACACACATGGATAGTGACATCAGCAACTTCTGTGTACACACTGTGGATTTAGCTCATTTTAATTAATGAACATAAAACTTAAAGCCTCACTCTGCGATAGGCTACTTACAGCCGTTTTCAAACCAAGCGGTAGGACTGTCGTTTTGCTGTTTTTCGAATCCTGGATTGTCTCAATAAAGGGCTATTTCACCCAGATTTCAAATGTCACCAGTCGTTAATCTGACTACTTAGCTTGGATGTGATCTGTACAGCAGGACACTGTTCACTTCCTTCAGGAAGGTGGAGTAGAGGGGATGAGAGCCATTACTGCATTAAGAGAAGAATTAAGTCTGAGCTGCTAACCTCTAATAATAATAATAATAATAATTAATAATAATAATCAATGTGGAAGTGGGAGGATACCCATATCATTTACTCAATCCTCTTACTGCTGCTGAGGTAAACGACAACAAAAGCTGCATCCTGGGTTTGAACTCAAATCTGCAACCACCAGAGTAGGTTTAAAGATTAGATCAGAAACACACACACACGCGGTCTCTCACACACACACACACACACACACACACACACACACACACACACACACACACACACACACACACACACACACACACACACACACACACACACACACACACACACACACACACACACACACACACACACACACACAGTTGTTGCTTACAAGCAAAGGTTTGCATTTTAAAGACAAGCTTTTACCTTGAAAAGGACATTGGATGGAAAAGTGGCCTCAACCCCAGTGGTACATCATAAACGCTTTCCAGCTTATACTGTAAACAAGGCTGTGTAAAGTGACATAAAATATAAAAACAACCACAAGGAACAAATCGATAGTTGACCCCTTAGTTGTTCAAGATTTTTCATTAAGTGTATGCTATTATTCTAGGTTGTAACTTGTTGTGTTGTTCTACGAGAGAGAGAGAGAGAGAGAGAGAGAGAGTGTGTGTGTGTGTGTGAGAGTGTGTGTGTGTGTGTGTGTGTGTGTGTGTGTGTGTGTGTGTGTGTGTGTGTGTGTGTGTGTGTGTGTGTGTGTGTGTGTGTGTGTGTGTGTGTGTGTGTGTGGTACATTGAGCCTCGGGTTCTGTCTGTGTGGTTGTGTGATTGAGGTCTGTGTAAATGTTACCCACCCTGACAAACTCAGACCTTGTGAAAATACTTTCCTGCCAACAATTGCTTTTCCTCTCCTGAGTCACATGGCAGGTAATTAGTTTGACTCCCAATCCACACAGACATCCGCAAACACATACACACACCTTCTTACATCACCTGGCTGGCCACATGCAGTATACACACCAGAGGAGGCTGTAGGAGTGCAGGTTCATTGTAATGGCTGGAATGGAATCAATGGAACGGAGTCAAAAGTGGTTTCCATATGTTTGATATTGTTCCATGTACAGTGGGAAGAAAAAGTATGTGAACCCTTTAGAATTACCTGGATTTCTGCATAAATTGGTCATAAAATGTTATATGTCACAACAATAGACAAGCACATTCTGCTTAAACTAATACCACACAAACAATTATACATTTTCATGTCTTTATTGTACACACCACGTAAACATTCACAGCGCAGGCTGGGAAAAGTATGTGAACCCTTGGATTTAATTACTGGTTGACCCTCCTTTGGCAGCAATAATCTCAACCAAACTTTTTCTGTAGTTGTGGATCAGGCCTGCACAATGGTCAGGAGGAATGTTTAACCAAAACTGTTTCAGTTCAGCAATATCCTTGGGATGTTTGGTGTGAACTTGAGGTCATGCCACAGCATCTCAATTGGGTTGAGGTCAGGACTGGGCCATTTTCTTCTGTTGAAGCCATTCTGTTGTTGATTTACTTCTGTGTTTTGGGTCGTTGTCCTGTTGCAATCACTCAATTTTTGTTGAGCTTCAATTGGAGGACAGATAGCCTTACATTCTCCTGCAAAATATCTTGATAAACTTGGGAATTAATTTTTCTGTCGATGACAGCAAGCTGTCCAGGCCCTGAGGCAGCAAAGCAGCTCCAAACCATGATGCTCCCTCCACCATACTTTACAGTTGGGGTGAGGTTTTGATGTTGGTGTACTGTGACTTTTTTTCCACACAGTGTTGAGTGTTCCTTCCAAACAACTCAACTTCAGTTTCATTTGTCCACATAGTATTTTGCCAGTAGCGCTGTGGAACATCCAGATGCTCTTTTGCAAACTTCAGATGTGCAGCAATGGTTTTTTTTTGGACAGCAGTGGCTTCTTCCGTGGTGTCCTCTCATGAACACTATTCTTGTTTAGTGTTTTACGTATCGTAGGCTCATCAACAGAGATGTTAGCGTGTTCCAGAGATTTCTGTAAGTCTTTTGCTGACACTCTCGGATTCTTCTTAATTAACCTAATTGAACATTCTGCTCTGTGCTCCTGCAGTCATCTTTGCAGAACGGCCACGCCTAGGGAGAGTAGCAACAGTGCTAAACTTTCTCCATTTTTACTGACAGTTAGTCTTACCGTGGACTGATGAACATCAAGGCTTTTTTTGTAACCCTTTCCAGTTTTATACAAGTTAACCATTTTTAATCTTGGGTCTTCTGAGATCTCTTTGGTTTTGAGGCATGGTTCCCATCAGGCAATACTTCTTTAAGCGCTGTGTTTGTCTGTTGTTGTGAATTAGATGAAGATCAGATCAAATGTTATGTCAAATTTATGCAGAAATCCAGGTAATTCCAAAGGGTTCACATACTTTTTCTTGTCATCGTATTCCATTCCAGCCATTACAATGAGCCTGTCCTCATATAGCTCCACCCACCAGCTTCCTCTGACACACACATTCTACTCTCTTGCTCTCAACATACAACCACTTGAATATTGTTTTTGCACTATGTCCATGTCAAAGAAACCACCTACAAATGCACTGAACAAGCCATATTCACTCACTGTATGAAATAGTTTGTCACTGCAAGCTAAACAACAATAGCCTGGTCCGAGATCAATTTGTGCTATCTTACTAAATGTGATAGTCATTATAGTTTACAGCAAGACAGCTGGAACCAGGCTAAAACAGTAATGCAACCACACAGCAAATTGGCCAGTGTTACCTAGTAATGATTTTTCAGTGTAACATTTCTAGTGTTACATTAACTCTGTAAGTATTAAATTAACAGTCATTGGTGTAAACAGTTTGTGTTGAGAATCCTTGTTAAACAAAAAAAAACAGCATACTCTATTGCAGGTCGATTTTTTTAAATTGTTTGTTTCAATATCTATGTTTTTGCATGTACATTGATTGATTAATTCATCTTATGCTACTCAAATTTAAATAACATAAATGTTTCTAAACTAATCCAATCTGTTACTTGGGTTTATTGCACCTGTTACTGAAATGGTTGTTCTAGTTTAGATGGTGTAGGTAGTCTCATTTCGTAGTCTTTCGTAGTCATTCTGAATTCAGGTTACAGGTGAATAAAAATTTGAATTGTTGTATATCCCAACTCTGGCTGGATTCCAATAGGAATTACACATCACTTTGCAAGCCATCATAATGTGACTTGCAGGCCTGAAAACCTTGTACTAGAGTAGAACTAGGGTTTTGAAATAATTGTTGTATTCTGTTAAAGAATTACAATATAATTCTACATTAGCTTAGGATCTTAATTGGTGAAGGCCACAGGAAATAAAATGGATGAATGCAACATTCATATCTCTGACACTGTAACACTGAAAAATGCTATAGACACTGGACCAGTGTCCAATTTGACACTGTCAGTAGCTAGGTTTCCATCCAATTTGGAACAGATTTTCATGCAAATATTCTAAAATATGCATAGAACAATATGCGCATTTTTCCACCAAAGATGTTTAAATCGAAATGACTTTTTAAGAATAAAATATTGCGTGATGACGTAGTGCACATAAAAATGGCTTTTGCCGTTTAAATTCCCATGTACCGAATGCAAAAAAACAAGTTAGATGTGTTTCCATTGCATTTTCAACTCTACTGATGGTTTTGTCACAAAAACAGTTGCATTATATAGCAAATGTGCCCACTCTGGTCTTGGAAAATGTGCTTTAGCCAACAGGTCGCAGATACAGTGTGGGTAGGTTACCTAGACTATGAGATTATTATGGATAAGAGCGATATTATTTGCATTTGTCAAACAGCAGCCAAGCATCAAATCATAATGTCACCAGAATAAGACCCTCGATACTTATTGGAAAGGAGCATCAAGCTCATCACCTTGCACTTTCACCACCCTGTGAGGTTCATCATAATTGATTTAATCTGTAGCCTAATAAACTGTATGCTTTCCAGAGTTGTAGTGGGAGGACCACACAACGTATAATCGCGTGACTCCAAGTTTACTTCGATATGATGGTTATTATATCAATATTTGTGCATAAAGGGGTTTCCACGGACATTTCTTGCATGACTCATTTTAAAGACATAAAAAGAAACCACCATGTCGAATGAAGAAATTGTCTGTCGGCATTTGTACCGGCATTCCGGCATTCCATGTTTCCATCAGCCTGGTCGTGACTTCTTTCATCCACATGAAATGGTTGGATGGAAACGTGGTTAGTGTTGAGTTAACACTGGAGAATTTTCTGTGCACCACCAACCAATTTTTCCAGCAACCCTTCACATATGGTTTCCTCCCAGCTCATTACCTCCATTGGAACACACTCAAAGACAGAGGTCCAAACAAGTGCTTTGGCTTGAAGTTCAAACAACGAACTTGATGCAATCACACAGGCCTTAGCCCCATAGGAACCCATCTCCATGGTGACAGGTGGGTCCTCACTTACTTCCTGGGCACATTCACAAACAGGGAGACACAAAAACACCACGGCCTGTATTCATAAAGCGGCTCAGAGGAGTAGGAGTGCTGATCTAGGATCAGGTTCCCCATGATCATATCATCTTATTCATTATTATCTGCAAGGCTAAACTGATCCTAGATCAGCACTCCTACTCCTCTGAGATGCTTTATGAACACAGGCCATTGAGGGAAAGCAGGAGTTCACCCACCCCATCTGGCTGTGGTTACCTAATTACACAGAAATATATTTACTAGAACAGACATTCCCATTTAAGTCAATGTTCTGTAATTCCGTTTCTATGCTTAATTAGGGTCTCTTTTTTAGTTTGGCTCAGCGGCCACGACTACACAAAGCATCAATAGCTAATGAACTTACTTTGGTCACCTTTGAATTCTAAAAAGAACCATAGATGATTCAAAAGAGAACCATATGCCATAGAACTAAGAGACTCCCAACTAGGAGCGGTGCTGCTGTAAGACTGGGCCAAACTCTCTTTGACCAAATGTTCTCAGAGTGGGTTTTGTCTTGTGTTTTTGACTGTTGAATGATCTCATTTCTGATTGAAGAAGAGAAAAGATCATTAGTGCATTCGTACTCTGAGGAGAGAAAATGCTAAGAGTGTAAAGAGAGAAAAAGGGTCCAGGGTCTGTATTCATAAAGGGTCTCAGAGTAGGAGTGCTAATCTAGGTTCAGGCACTGAATGAAACAATGAAATTACTCCTAAATAGTTGCTGAATGGTTGCTTTTCCCTCTCTCCACATCTACTCATGTATTGTCTACTCTAGTCGTAAAACATACCAGCCAAAGCCAACAAAACAATCTTCATAATTCGCACATCCAACTTCTCATCGTTGGTTAACAGCAGCTGGGTGCTGCTACATGGATGGTGGATGAGGTAAATGACAATGTAAAGCACTTTGAGACCCAATGAAAAGGTGCTATACAGTGGGGAGAACAAGTATTTGATACACTGACGATTTTGCAGGTTTTCCTACTTATAAAGCATGTAGAGGTCTGTAATTTCTATCATAGGTACACTTCAACTGTGAGAGACGGAATCTAAAACAAAACTCCAGAAAATCACATTGTATGATTTTTAAGTAATTCATTAGCATTTTATTGCATGACATAAGTATTTGATCACCTACCAACCAGTAAGAATTCCGGCTCTCACAGACCTGTTAGTTTTTCTTTCATAAATGCACGCATAACAGCCAAATGCAGCCCTTAATTAAATTAGGTCTACATTTCATAGTCATGAGGTTATTTTTATTGGAGTAGGCAATAGAGAAACCGAGTGAAGCGATACTTCAGGGTGGAGAAGCAACTTAACGACTATAGCACCTATTCTACTGTCTGACAGTGTGCCATCACTACAGATGTTTTTATAGCACGCACACACATGCACAGACGCATGTACGCACACACACACAACCCTACACACAAACGGCAGGTTGTAAATTAGAGCAGCTCTTGTAGCGGTTGAGTGTAGTGCTTTGTTGTTGTTGTGGGGTTTGCTTCCTGTCTTGCATTATTAATTTCTGATGTTCACAGTTGACTTGTCTTTCACATTATTTTGGTAGACCATCTTTAGATGCTCTACAGACTATCAGAAACATTTCAACTAACTATCTAACCCTAACCTTAACCTTTATTCTAACCCTACACTTAACCCTTAACCTAACCCTAACCCTTATTCTAAACCTTATCCTGCCTTAGCAAGCAGTTGCATATCAACAGACAGTTTGTTGATAGTATGATCATCTGTAGAGCATCTACAGATGGAAAATCCAGGCTATCCAAATAAAGTGCTACCAAAAATAAAGAGGCGTGTGCGTAAAAAAGTGTTTATCATGAAGAAGATAAAAAAAGAAGGGAGGAGGAGGAGAGGGGAGGAGGAGAGGGAGGGCTGCGGGGAGAGAGGAAGGAGATAAGCTAAGAAGTGTCTGGGAAGAGCGAGGTAGACTTCAGACCCAGACACAGTCTGATAAGGAGACAAAGAGGAAGAGAAAAGTTGGAGGCCGTGGAAACTGGGATCAGAGCTCTAGGTAGCTGGAGCATCGGAAGGAGATGAAGAGAGGCGGATGAGATGATGAACTAACAAGGAAAGAAGGGAGGGAGGAGTGGGTGATGAGACGAATGAGGGAGGGAAAGGGGAAGAGAACGAGGGTTGAGAGGGAGGAGTAGAGGAGTGGGGAGTGAATCCCAGGGGTCTAGGATAAGAGGAGCAGGGTTGCTCGGTGAAGTGCACCCCCCAAGGAGAACCTCGACAGTGGTGCAGCTTTTCATTTTTGAAAATCCAGCATAAAATCCCTCCCTCTACCCACACACACACACACACACCAAAAAAAACACAGCAGAGAGAGAGAGCGCAGAGACACAAATAGAGATTAATATAACTGTTGAAAAGGGCATATGCAGCAAATAAAGGGTGTGTGTGTGTATGTGGGGGTTGGGGGAGGTGTGTGTGGGGGGAGATTTTCTGAGATCTCTTTTGTTCGAGGCATGGTTCACATCAGGCAATGCTTCTTGTGAGTAGCAAACTCCAATTTTGTGAGTGTTTTTTATAGGACAAGCCAGCTCTAACCAACATCTCCAATCTCGTCTCATTGATTGGACTCCTGGTTATGTTATGCCGGTGAGTGAGGACCCAAAAGCGGTTTAACAGAAACAGAGTCTTTTAATGTCCAAACACAGGGAAGACATAAATCCTCTTCAGATGTATCGGTTGACAAAATAGACAACCCGCAGAGAGGGCGACAAATAAATCATAAAGTCCTCTGATCTTTACAGGAGAGTCCCCTTCTAGCAGCAGAGGAGAATAGCAGGGTTAGCGGCAACAGACTGCTAGTCTCTCCGGGTAGGCACGGGTTGTAGAGGACAGAGGTACCTGATCACACGTAGCATCTGATGAAGAGGCAGATTACGACAGGACAGGACAAGGGTGAAGCAAACGAGAATCTGACAAAGACAGAAGCAGAAACAGAGAGAGAAATAGAGACCTAATCAGAGGGAAAAAAGGGAACAAGTGGGAGAGAGTAAACGAGGTAGTTAGAGGAGATGAGGAACAGCTGGGGGAAGGAAAGGGAGAGAAGGTAACCTAATACGACCAGCAGGGGGAAACGAAGTGAAGAGAAAGAACAGGAACAAGACATAACATGACAATACATGACAGGTTAGCTGACTCCAATTAGGTTTTGGAGAAGTCATTAGCCTAGGGGTTCACGTACGTTTTACAACCTACACTGTGAATGTTTAAATGATGTATTCAATATAGACAAAAAAGTACAACAATCTGTGTGTTATTAGTTTAAGCACAATATATTTGTCTATTGTTGTGACGTAGATGAAGATCAGATCAAATTTGATGACCAATTTATGCAGAAATCCAGATAATTCTAAAGGGTTCACATACTTTTTCTTGCCACTGTATTAGAAGAACAGATATGGGGCTAAAGCTGAAGAGTGTAATCGGTCCAATGGAATGAGATCAAGAGACCCCTCCAATACACCTGTCTGGGAGTCCCAAAGTCCCAAAGGTCACTTGAGGATCTTACTTATTCAATCGCCTTTCAGCCATGCATGTACTTTGAGATATTACTACGGTAATTTAACAACATACCATTTGTACAGTTTGTATGTTGCCCAAATCAAACCCACAATTCTGTTGATAAAAGCACCATGCTCTAACCTCCAACCAAATCTGAACAATATTAGCGATGTTCACCTAGATTGTATGAATCCAATGAACTCATAATAATCGATGCATTGATTGTCTGTGGAACTTTGAGCATTTTGATAAGTACGTTGGTGATGTGTCTCGATCATTGGAAACTGAGGTGGACTTGGTACATTTGCTGCTCTCATCTATTCTACAATAATTACTACTGCTAATACATTCCTTACAAAATCAAGGAAATGACACAAAGGCTAAGATGTGCTTGCCTTTTCCAAAGCTTTTAACGATCTTGATTGAGGAGAGAAAAAACCTTCAGACCTTATTCATAAGTGCCACTAATTCCACTTTATGTCAAGTGATAAGCGCAATAAACTGAAAAGGTCAAAGATTTTTACTCAAAGTCTCATTCTCAAATAACTGTCTATATTGAATGGTATGAGAAATGGGAAGGTTGAAAAACCCACTCGCATTTGTATTCAAGTAAAATCAAACGCTGTTATATACTCAGCCTTCACCTTCACCTTTAGATGTCTGGATACATCTTGAATGACACACAACGTTGAGGCTTTAAAGACACGTCATCATTTCCCAAGAAATATCTTCACAGTAAGATGTCTCAAGATGTCTTCACAAATATGTCTAAGAACGTCTTAAGGCATAGTTATGGCTGGAAAGAAATCATCAAAATATGCATAGTAACAAAAAGGAGGGAAAGATTCACATGTTAAGTCTTATGTCCCTTCAAAGTGTTGGGATGAAAGATCGACAGAGAAAGTATGTGAAAGACAAATAAATCAGAGAGAAGAATGGGAGAGAGGGGTTGATGGAGAGAGAGCAGGGGGCAGGTGGAAGAGGGAGGAGGGATTTCCCTAAGGGGTCGATGTGTTTGTGCTTGCTTTGCTCTCTCTCTCTCTCTCTCTCTCTCTCTCTCTCTCTCTCTGTCTCTCTCTCTGTCGCTCTCTCTCTCTCTCTCTCTCTCTCTCTCTTTCTGTCGCTCTCTCTCTGTCAGTCGCTCTGACACTCAACGGAATCACACTCAACACCACACTCACACTCACTCACTCTTTTTGACACAGAGGCAGAGACACACACACATTTCCTCAGTGTAACGCGGGGCAAGCACACCACAAACAGCAGAGAATAGGAAAGAGGAAGAAAAGGAAGGAGGGAAATAAAGGAGGAGAGAAGGAAAACATTGAACGGAGTTATCTAACACTTAGATTTTCTCAGAGGCTTTGAAAGGAGATTAGACACAGAGGAGTTGAGAGAATAGGAAAAGAGGAGGAAGACAGCGGAAACCCTAGACACAGGTTCAGTGTCACAGTGACTCAGGTAAGACCTCTCTCTCTCTCTTATTCACACACTGAATTTTTCACACACTTTTAATATTAAGATCCTTTGAAGTATAAAAAAAGATATATACACAATACTTTTTTTTTTTTTTACTTTTAAAATCACTTTTTTTTGTCCATTAAAATAACATCAAATTGATCAGAAATACAGGGTAGACATTGTTATGTTGTAAATGACTATTGTAACTAGATTTTTTTATGGAATATCTACATCGGCATACAGAGGCCCATTATCAGCAACCCTCACTTCTGTGTTCCAGTGGCACGTTGTGTTAGCTAATCCAAGTTTATCATTTTAAAAAGCTAATTGATCATTAGAAAACTCTTTTGCAATTATGTTAGCACAGCTGAAAACTGTTGTTCTGATTAAAGAAGCAATAAAACTGTCCTTCTTTAGACTAGTTGAATATCTGGAGCATCAGCATTTGTGGGTTCAATTACAGGCTCAAAATTGCCAGAAACAAACAACTTTCTTCTGAAACTCATCAGTCTATTCTTGTTCTGAGAAATTAAGGCTATTCCATGCAAGAAATTGCCAAGAAACTGAAGATCTTGTACAAAGCTGTGTACTACTCCCGTCACAGAACAGCACAAACTGTCTCTAACCAGAATAGAAGGAGGAGTGGGAGGCCCCAGTGCACAACTGAGCAAGAGGACAATTACATTAGAGTGTCTAGTTTGAGAAGCAGGCGCCTCACAACGTCAACAGTGAAGAGGCGACTCCGGGATGCTGGCCTTCTAGGCAAACTTGGATTAGCTAACACAACGTGCCATTGGAACACAGGAGTGATGGTTGCTGATAATGGGCCTCTGTACGCCTATGTATATATTCCATAAAAAAATCAGCCGTTTCCAGCTACAATAGTCATTTACAACATTAACAATGTCGACACTGTATTTCTGATCAATTTGATGTTATTTTAATGGACAAAAAATGTGATTTTATTTTTAAAACAAGGACATTTCTAAGTGACCCCAAACTTTAGAAAGGTAGTGTATATTTGATGTTTAATTTGGCCTTAATTGGCTATTAATTTTATTTGGCTATTAGTCCATACAAACGCATTGAATAACAGATTCACTACATGGAAACATACATAGACAGTCCCCAAAAAGTTTGTTCTGAAGTGTCTGTTTAATACCAAAAATAAGTGGTTAAATACATGTAAAAAAATATTTATATAAAACATGTTTGCCGATCTTTACTATATCTCTCAGATATAGGAAAGATCAGGAAACATTTACAAATTATACATGTACTGTATAGTTCCATAAAATGTTTCAACTGGCAAGTACGTGTTTGTGTGTAGGCCAAACTGCTCGGACGCTACAGACAGATGTTGGCAGATTGGCTGTACCGTCTTAAGAGGAGTCCCAAGACGCTTGTGGTGTTCGTAGAGCGTAAGAACACCATTGTGTTCGTGAGAGTCTCATCTTTCTATAGAAGGGTAATTAACCTCTCGGACGCTACATACGATTTTGTGAGAGAACCGTTTTTTTGGGGAAGTCTCATGGTCTAGCAAACACCGCTTTAGCTCTGTCACCACAGATGCATAAGTGCGACATCGGGGGATGCGGTGGATTGAGATGCATCGGTAGCTAAAACAGACAGATTGTTATGTGGATTTTTTTATTATGCTAATTACATTTCTGCAGGGGTCCGGACATCGGCTCTAGGGGTTATCCTAAATTCAATGACATGGTGACATTAATTGAAGTCGGTGGCCAGTGGGAGTGGTCTGTGAATGTCACTTTGGTGTGTGTGTGTGTGTGTGTGTGTGTGTGTGTGTGTGTGTGTGTTCATGCGTGCGTGCGAAATATAGATGCTGGTAGAGAGAGGAAGAGAGAGAGAGAGAGGGAGAGAGGGGGGACAGATAGATGCTCACACAGAGAGAGAGAGAGAGAGAGAGAGAGAGATTTATGACATGGTCTTTTAAGCAACAGCTAGTGGTATGTGGATAGACAGGTAGTGGTGGTGGACACACAGCATGTGTTGTGGGCTGCATATATTACACACCCATAGTGAATCACAACTCCAGCGAAGTATAAACCACAACTGCCTTGGACTCTGAACATCATATTCATGATAGTCATATCCGTCATGTTGTAAGCCAACCTCTCTAACTAATCTGGCATGTGTGACAGTCACTGTACTAGCGGTAGTTCACAACTCCAGGGTAGTGAAAACCAACCACAACAGTCTGATTCAGTATGTGAATATTATGTTCTTGATCCTGTCATATCAATCATGTTGTGAGTAAGCCAACAAACCTCTCGAACTCATTCAAGATTCATTGTAAATCAATTGCCAAAGTAGGGGTTTTTGCCATTCTCTTTTTATGCTAATTTAAAATGAACCCACAAAATGTATATTTTCAGATTTCCCCTTCCCATTTCCAGCAAGCTTGAGGAAACCACCAGCCAAAGGAGTAAAAGTAAAACTATCCAAACAATGTTTGACCTTTGTAATGTTTGGAAAGTGTAGATGTGGTACGAGAGATACGGAGGGAGCGATAATGGGAGGGAGTGACGGAGAGGGGGAGTGATAGGGAGGGGGCGAGATAGAGAGTGGGGGAGCGATAGAGAGGGTGAGAGACATGGTCAGAGTGAATAGAGCCTCTGTCTCTGAATCAGTCACTAACCGGGACAACAGCACCATGTGATGTGAGGAGTTGTGGCTTTATCTTTATCAAGACATCCTGTGGCTCATCAAAACAAAATCCCCACATGGCCGGGTCAAGAGTGCATTATGACTGATTCAGGGATAAACCTTTTACTACGCCAATAGTGGTACCATTAGTTTGTTTTAGCTGTCTTAGAAAGTAATGTAAAAAAAATCACATACAACTGTACTTTGAAAAATAGTTATTTTTATCATACAGAGTGTGCCCTGGTGTACTGTACATTAAAACCTCTCTTCATTCAGACTGCATTCACCTCCTAAGCAGAGTCACAAAGGCACTGTTACATATGGATGAGGTTGACTCTGTCGTAATACCATACCCTGGCTTTGACACACTGTGTCCTCAAGCTAACTGAGTCAATGCTCAGTCAGAAACTATGATGCATGTGTGGGAAAATGGATTGAACCCATATTGATAAAGCTGCTGTTGACATGGAGATATGGAAGCCATAGAGAGGGTGTCAGGTAGCCTACTGTCTCAGATCGTTGAAGAACCCCCTAATTGATCCTGTAAATCACTCTGGATAAGAGCGTCTGCTAAATGACCAAAAATGTTAGAGAGGGACAATGAAGAGATAGGTGATGAGGGGGAGAGGTACAAAGATAAACAGAGAGAGTGAGAGATATACATAAACAAGAGACAGAGAGAGATATACATAAACAAGAGACAGAGAGAGATACACATAAACAAGATAGAGAGAGCGAGAGTAAAAGAGAGAGAGGACAGACAGTTCATACAGTGTGCTTCAGTGGTTATAATTACATACATGAGAGAGAGAGTGAGAGACAGTGAGAGAGAGAGAGAGAGAGAGAGAGAGAAAGTCACCCAGCCTCCCTGTGCACTGGCCTGCACTGTATAAGGGGTCTCTGTCCGTCACTGTGTCACCTGGCCCTGGTCACTGAGTGTCACCTGGTCACTGAGTGTGTGAGTGCAGGCCAGGCTGTGTGGAAACTGTGTGTTTGGGCACATTAGGAGGCATTAGCAGGGGGAGCTTGCGAAGCAGCTGTGAATAATACATGGACATTATTTATGAGCAGAGAGCATGTCCTCTGGAGGGCAATGAGGCGCATGCTACGGCTACACACTCCAAAAAGTTACAGTGGGAGGGGGGACGGGAAGTGTTTGTTTACTTTACACTGTAAATCGATAGAATCGACAATACCTTTCCCAGTATATTTTCTCACCAGAAATAGCCAACTGTTGATAATATGGAGGTCATCTAGCGGAGTGTTATTTAACTAAGTGAGTGTGTATTTAGCTGAGTGCTAACAGTGTGTGTTTACAGGAGCTCAGGGAGAAAGTTCATTCATCTGGCAGTCCTCCACCATGTCAGTTAGAGTTGGGGCAAAGATCCTCTCACCTTACAGTACGGGTGGCACAAGTGCACAATGACCTCAGCTCATCATAGACACACACACACACACACACACACACACACACGCACACACGCACGCACACACTAATCTTTGTGGAGACAGAGTCAGTGTTTGCTAGACCATCACACTCCAGTTGGTTTAAGGAGAGGTGACAGGACCACCCACTGACCACCAGATGGAGGGAGCAGGAGAGGTCCCACATTACACAGACACCAACAGACAGACGGACAGATGGACACACTGACTGTGTTTCTGGGGTTGGGCTAGGTCTGGCTCTTTGGGTCTGGGGTTAGCTCTTTGGGGTTGCTGGGCAGTGGTTAAGATAAAGTGCGATAAAGTGGGGCAGAGAGTCAGGACAGGGAGCTCTGGGTGGGCTGTTTGGGTGGGCCTAGTCTGTGTGGTCATGAAGCCCCTGGGTAGGATTAGGGTCAGGGGAGAAGAGTAGTAGGGTGGAAGGCTGGAGGGAAAAGGGCATCGGAGAGGAAATGCCAATATAGGACTGGACTCTAAAGACCAAGTCCTATAACACACCCACTGACTGAAAGAACTTCCATGCTGTTGTGTCAATCAATCAAATCCAATCAATCCAATTTGTATCATATTTATCAGTTTGTAACTGTAAACTGTCTGTCCCCTAAAATCAGACCAAGGACACCAGACAGTGACATTGGCAAATCTCTGTTGGGCAATACTGTACACTGTACATAGCATTGGTTTGATCTTGATGGTGAAAACACCATAGGAGGGGTTTAAGCTGAAAGCCCAAGGTGGGAGTGAGGGATGAGGGAGGGACTGGGGATCGCACTCATTAATTTCCAGTCACAATGAGAGCCTGAGGACTTGGGGTATGGGGAGAGGAAGGGCGGAGAGGTAGGGTGAGAGGGTGGTGAGCAAGAGGGTGAGGAGGGCGATGGTAATAGTCTTAAGTGCTTGGTCAATCAAAACCCCCACGCTAAAACCCTGAAGTTCTAATGTTTCCACCTCCGCCCCCCTCGTCTCAGTGTGTGTGTGTGTGTGTGTGTGTGTGTGTGTGTGTGTGTGTGTGTGTGTGTGTGTGTGTGTGTGTGTGTGTGTGTGTGTGTGTGTCAGTCTGGAGAAGCAGTGGTGTATACAGCACGGAGGCACACAGGCTATTAGACATGTCACAGAGAACCACTATGAGAATACGAGGGACAGATAGAAGGACAGGAAGCGAGAAGGACACAGAGAGAGAGAGACAGACAGACAGACAGACAGACAGACAGACAGACAGACAGAAAGAAAGAAAGAGCCACCCTCTTCCCTTTTCATCTCACCTGCCGAATCAACTAGCCCTGAAAATGGATGGCGCTGCGGCGTTGGGGCCATACCCGGCCGGGTATATTACTTCTACCACCCCTCTTTCTTTGTCAGTTCCTCTCTCTCCCCCCCTTCCTTCATCTCTCCATCTTAGTCTCATGGTCCCAGGTGAGAGGGTTACAAAGAATGATTTTAGGTCCTTCTCTCCTCATTCCTCTCCTTTTGCTCTCCACCTTACAGCAAATGTTTTTATTTTATTTAATCAGGCAAATCAGTTACAAACACATTCTTATTTACAATAACGGCCTACCGGGGAACAGTGGGTTAACTGCCTCGCTCAAAGGCAGAACAAGAGATTTTTACCTTGTCAGCTCAGGGATTCGATCCAGCAACCTTTCGATAACTGGCCCAACGTTCTAACCACTAGGCTACCTGCCACCACTATCATCTTACTTACTATTTCTCTTTCTTTATTTCTCTCCCTCTTTCCCTCTCTCCTCCTGTCTTCATCTCTTCCGTACCCTCTTCCCATATTAAATCTAGATAGGCAGAGTTCAGGACCCACGTTGGTGGGAAAAGTATCCAAAACCTTAATAGAAAGTGAAAGTCACCCAATAAAATACTACTTGAGTAAAAGTCTAAAAGTATTTGGTTTAAATATACTTTATTATCAAAAGTAAATGTTAAGTATCAAAAGGACAAATAAAAGTATAAATAATTTCACATTCCTTATATTATGCAAACCAGACGACACAATTGTATTGTTGTTTTTTAAATTTACAGATAGCCAGGGTCACACTCCAACACTCATAGTTTACAGGTGAAGCATTTCTGTTTAGTGCTTCGGCCAGATCAGAGGCAGTGTGTGAATTGGACCATTGTCCTGTCCTGCTAAGCATTCGAAATGTAACGAGTACTTTAGGGTGTCAGGGAAAACGTATGGAGTAAAAAGTACATTACCTTCTTTAGGAATGTAGAGAAGTAAAAGTAAAAATTGCAAAAACTATAAATAGTAAAGTAAAGTACAGATACCCCCCAAAAAATACTTTAGTACCTTAAAGTGTTTTACTTGAGTACTTTCCACCACTGTTCACTAGCCCATAATGATATTGACCAGACAGACCTCCCCCATATGTCTACACCCATACGCACATCCCCCAAACCACATACACACACCCTTGCTCATATACAGTACAGTACACAGATGCACACACACCCTGCCCACACACATAGATCCTAATTGACTCTGTCACAGACTCTCGGTGGACACAGACTCTCGGTGGACCCACACACAGACACACACACAGACAGATCAGAATTGACTTTCTCTTGACAACAAACAGCCAGTGAAATGAGTGACTGTAGTTTGGTACCAGGAGCTACACAAGCACACAAGATCCATCACGGTTTATTGAGAAAGAGGAGTAAAAGAGGAAGTGAGAGTAGTCCCCGTATCCTGCTTTCACTCCATCAGTGATCCACGTGTCAAACCTGGTTGTTTATATCCACTGTGATGTAATGTGCCAGATAGTGACAGCAGGCTGTCAGAGCTACAGTACGTTACTGTGTGAAAACCAACATATGTGCTACATTGGACAGTGAGCATGTAAACAAGGGTGTGTGCGTGAGGGGGGGAGTTGTGTGTTTGAGTGTGTGCGTGCACACGTGTGTGTATTGGTTGGCTGATATGTGGGTGAAGGGAGCTGCCTGTATGCATCTGTGCGCTCTTAGCTACCTCTGTGCGCTCTTAGCTATCTCTGTGCACTCTTAGCTACCTCTGTGGGCTCTTAGCTACCTCTGTGGGCTCTTAGCTACCTCTGTGGGCTCTTAGCTACCTCTGTATGCTCTTAGCTTCCTCTGTGCGCTCTTAGCTACCTCTGTACGCTCTTAGCTACCTCTGTACGCTCTTAGCTACCTCTGTGCATTTGTTTCAAGCCTACATCTGTGCATGTAACTGTGTGTGTGATTCAGCATCAGGAGTCAGCGCTCCACACTACACTAGACTGTACCCTGGGACCTTCTGGTGCAGCTAAACAGACTGACAGGCAGCCTGTTATCTTTCTCTTTCTGACTGTCTGTCTGTTTTAACCTATCCAAATCTAAATGGCACAGGCTGCCATGTTAACACACACACATGCACACACACACACATGCACTGCCCTGTGCCAGACTGCCATGAACAGTAAACTCACACTCCAGACATTAGCCTGGGGTGTATGCCAACGCCTGCGCCCAGACACACTTGCATGCCAGAGGCATCTTTAATTAGATCCCAAACACACACACACACACACACACACACACACACACACACACACACACACACACACACACACACACACACACACACTCCCCCGAAACACCCTGTTTTTAACCCAGACACCCCCCTGCCAATCTCTCTGACACACACACACACATACACACATCACCATCCTCATTATCAATGCGCCATACACACACAGACTATAGAGAGCTCTTTTGAGTGTTTGATACGATTGACCCAGATCTTAAAGCGCGAATGGCTGGGGAGGGGGAGAAAAGTGTGTCTGGGGTGGGGTGTGTGTGTGTGAGGGGGGAGAGGGTTGGGCGGCTGGTGTGGAGTTTTTGTAAAGAGTCTAATTTGAAACCCAGTCGGGGATCGGTGGGCAGATTTCTGCAGTCAGTGTCTTTGCTGGAGAGAAGGGAAGAGAGAGACAGAAAGAGCAAGAGGGAGAAGGAGTGAGAAAGAGAGGGGGCAGGGAAACAGAGACTTTCTGGACCCCGATAACAGGCGTTATCTCCAGAACGTCTCCCTCCCTTTCCACCCTCCCTCTCTTTTCAACCCTCATTCTTCTGAAGAACGGGATCTGATGTTCAAACTTAAGCCTGTTCATGTAAAGGAGGAGTACACGCCGAGGGGCTTCTTAAGGCTTTAGGAGTGCCTTTTTGGCACACAAACACACACAGATACTATAACAAATTCAGATGCTGCATGGGCTCAAGAAGACATCATTAGTCTTACTCCTCAAGGTTTTGACCAGTCTGTCAATGAAATAGACGTTGTCATATAGACACATTCCCCCAGCCGCATTCTGAAAAGTCGCACACACAGTTCTTCCCCAGAAAGGGTAGCTTGCCTGTGACAGGAGTTGTT
This sequence comes from Oncorhynchus nerka, assembly GCF_034236695.1. Lineage (NCBI taxonomy): Eukaryota > Metazoa > Chordata > Actinopteri > Salmoniformes > Salmonidae > Oncorhynchus > Oncorhynchus nerka. Next base: position 49,713,765 of record NC_088422.1, read on the forward strand.
CCTGACCATGTGAAGTGAACAGGAAACACGAGTGTTTACCTAGTCAGGTCATACAATTAGAAAGTATTCCAGATCCTACATTTGACTACAGCTTAAAATGTTCTGTCTTTGTTGTGAAAGCTAGCTTCGTTGTGGTAGCTAGTTTATGGAATAGCAAGAAAATGTTTGAAGTAGTCCCAAACTCATGCAATGAGTATGACAGATTTGTCTCTCTCATGTCCTTGTTGAATTTGTTTATAGATCTCCCTTGGATGATTTTTGTCTATCCACACATGGAATGAAAATATAATGAGACTATATGAAGATTTTCTTTGTCATTTGTGTGTGCAAATACATTATATTGAATAATATGGTTGGGTTTGTTGTGATAGTTGACTGAAAGAATGATAACACATTCACAGTAGTAATATATGACATTTGGCTGAAGGTTTTATCCGAAGCGACTTGCATGCATTTTTCAGAAGGGTGGCCCCAGCGGGAATTGAACCCGCGACCCTGGTGTTGCAAGCGCCACTCTCTGAGAAAGAGAAAGGAGGAGACCGAGAGAGAGAAAGGAGGAGACCGAGAGAGAGAAAGGAGGAGACCGAGAGAGCAACAGAGAAACAAATGGAGAGAAGGAGACAGTAAGAAATAGAGAGAAAGAAACAGACATAAACAGAGAAACAGAGAGAAAGACATAGAGAGACTTTATCTACTGTCCAACAGCCTTGGTGATATGGCTAGGCTGGCAATCAACTGGATTTCACCATGCCACCCCCTACTAGGGCCAATCTCATTGCCTGCGTTACACACACACTCCCGCTGAGAACACACACACACACACACACACACACACAGGGGACAAACACACAGACTACATCTGTCCCCTCCATCCCTACCCGCCTTCCCTCCATCCCTCCCTCTGTCCCTCTGTGCAGGATAATCCCCGACACCCCCAACCACAAATACCAGCACCCACCAAAAGATAGTTCTAAGGCACAGAACGGCAAACAGAGACGTGTGTTCATATACACACACACAAAGAGTAAACACATGCAGATTGAGATACAAAGTAAGAAGCAGCTCACCAAACCATGCAATATTGAAACTAACAAAATCCACACACCCATAAACTAGCCAAGAAAAAGCAAGAGGAGAAAGAGAAAACAGAATAAGCACTGCTATATTATATAGTATATTATCAGTTTTCAGGTATGACCCAGATGCAAACAGTGTCGAAGAAACAAAAGTATATTTATAGTACAGGGGCAGGCAAACGACAGGTCAAAGGCAGGCAGAGGTCGGTAATCCAGAGAGGGTGCAAACGGTCCGGAACGGCAGGCAGTCTCAGGGTCAGGGCAGGCAGGGGTTAATAATCCAGTGAGGTGGGGCAAGGTACAGAACGGCAGGCAGGGTCAGGGCCAGGGCAGGCAGAAAGGTCAAAACCGGGAAGGACTAGAAAACAGGAGCAAGGGGAAAAATGCTGGTAGGTTTCACAAAACAAAATGAACTGGCAGCAGACAAACAGAGAACACAGGTATAAATAAACAGGGGATAATGGGGAAGATGGCGACACCTGGAGGGAGGTGGAGACAAGCACAAAGACAGGTGAAACAGATCAGGATGTGACAGTATAATACATCTATATTTCACAAATAATTAGATTCATTAAAGTTTCCTCTCTCAGCCTAGAAATACTGTTAGTCCATGTGGAACTCTCACAGCCCCACTCACCATGGACAATCTAAGCCTTGTTGTTGTGGTTTTTGCATGGTGCCAAATTGGAGTCACAAGGAGTAGCCTGCTGTCTGCTAGTGGGAGAGAAGCTCTCCTATTGAACAGAGCTGAACTAAAAGCTGGCATGAGCAACAAGACCTCACAAAATTGTGAAATTGACTTCAGAATTCAACGTTTGCCCACGGGAGGTAAAACATAGATTTTTGAAGGTTAAGTTGAGGCAGTCATTCTGGTTAAGGGTTAAGGTTTGGGATAAACAAATAAAAGACATGTGCCTAGCACTGGGATCTGCCTGGGCTAGAGGCCCTCCTCTGACTCTATAATGAAACACCAATCCCTCCCCAATCACTCATTACTGTAAAGTCCACTATTAATATGATAAGTGTCCTTTTTTCATGACTTGACCCTTCATACCAAGTATCTAAAAGTAACTGGATGTGCATACACATACTGCCTCTGAACTCCTCTCATATCAGCCGTCTCTGCCAGTGTTGTGATAAGAGCGAGAACATTCATGATGTACTGTGTTTCGGACTGTTCCCAAAGCAAGTTTCTGCCACTCTATTCTTACCGAAATAAAAAGTTGTGCGATTAGAACATTTCAGGGAACTGAGTGTGATGCAACGTGGGATTGTAGAATGATTCATTGATGAGTAGATAAGAGGTTTCTGTGTGCGTTACCATAGCCTTTAGGGTAATTCCTCAGCTATCATGTATTATATTCATGTCTGCATCTTCATGTGAGAGATATATATATAGGGATATAGGACAAAAAGGAGAGGTGAGAGAGAAAAATGTTGAAAGAGAAGAAGAGAATATAGCGAAATGGGGAACGAGAATAATATTAATTTATAAAATGGCTTTTGTAAAGAGAGAGCGAGAGAGAGGGTTCATTCGACTGGTCAATGATCCAAGGCCATCTCAGTTAATGGCCTACCATTGTGACAATGAGTCATCATAATGCTGCATCAAATGTACATGATCCTAGGGGCATTGGCAAACACAATGTAAGTCACTTAATCTATGTGCCCCTAATTGCACCGAATACTTCTGTTTATCCTACAGCTAGTGTATGCAGTAATCATGAGCCTATGAATCAGAGATACACTGTTAGCACTGAGGCGGTATGCCCTAGTAGGAAGACCACTTTGTGCACCCTGCTCCAAAATAAATTACATGAGTAAGTCTACTTCTGATACGCTTCCCAGTAAAGCATTAAAAACAACCAAGCATCCCAGAAAACTGATAAAAATAGCCCATATATGCAGCTTGAGAAACAAGGTCCATGAAGTCAATAACTTGCTTGTAACAGATGACATTTCTGAAACTCTCTGAATACCTTTGATGATACATTGGTAGCAATACATGGTTACAACATCTACCGAAAAGACAGAAATGCCAACGGGGGCGGTGTTCTGGCCAATATTCAGAACCACATTCATTTACATTTTACATTTAAGTCATTTAGCAGACGCTCTTATCCAGAGCGACTTACAAATTGGTGCGTTCACCTTATGACATCTAGTGGAACAGCCACTTTACAATAGTGCATCTAAATCTTTTAAGGGGGGTGAGAAGGATTACTTTATCCTATCCTAGGTATTCCTTAAAGAGGTGGGGTTTCAGGTGTCTCCGGAAGGTGGTGATTGACTCCGCTGTCCTGGCGTCGTGAGGGAGTTTGTTCCACCATTGGGGGGCCAGAGCAGCGAACAGTTTTGACTGCAGTTTTGACTACATTCCTGTAAAGCTTAGAGACTGTTGAAGTAATATGGCTACAGGTTCATCTGTCTCACCTAAAGCCCGTTCTTGTGGGAAACTGCTATAGACCACCAAGTACTAACAGTCAGTATCTGGATAATATGTGTGAAATACTTGATAATGTATGTAATATCAACAGATAAGTATATTTTCTTGGTGATTTAAATATTGACTTGCTATCATCAAGCTGCCCACACAAGAAAAAAAATCAAACTGTAACCAGTGCCTTCACCCTGGTTCAGGTTGTCAGTCAACCGACCAGGGTAGTTACAAACAGCACAGGAATGAAATCATCAACATGTATTGATCACATCGTTACTAATGCTGCAGAGATTTGCTTTAAAGCAGTATCCAAATCCATAGGATGTAGTGATCACAATATATTAGGCATATCTAGGAAAACCAAAGTTCCAAAGGCTGGGCCTATAATAGTGTATACGAGGTCATACAATACATTTTGTTGTGATCCATATGTTGATGATGTGAAAAATATTTGCTGGTCTATGGTGTGTAATGAGGAGCAACCAGATGCTGCACATGACACATTTATGAAATTGCTTATTCCAGTTACTAATAAGCATGCACCCATTAAGAAAATGACTGTAAAAACTGTTAAATCCCCTTGGATTGATGAGGAATTGAAAAATTGTATGGGAGGGATGAAGAGAAATGTATGGCAAATAAGTCTGGCAACCCAACTGATTGGCAAACGTACTGCAAATTAAGAAATCGTGACTAAACTAAATAAAAATAAACTATACTATGAAACAAAGATCAATTATATAAAGAATGATAGTAAAAAGCTTTGGGGCACCTTAAATAACATTTTGGTGAAAAAAAAGCCTACTTGGCTCCATCATTCATTGAATCAGATGGCTCATTCATCACAAAGCCCACTGATATTTCCAACTCCTTCAATTACTTTTTCATTGGCAAGATAAGCAAACTTAGGGATGATATGCCAGCAACAAACGCTGACACTACACATCCAAGTATATCTGACCAAATTATGAAAAACAAGAATTGTCAGTGTGGAAGAGGTGATTTTTTTTGTTGTTGTCTATCAACAATGACAAGTCACCGGGGTCTGACAATCTGGATGGAAAAAAACTGTGGATAATAGCAGTCGATATTGCCACTCCTATTTGCCACATCTTCAATAGCCTACTAGAAAGTGTGTGCCCTCGGGACTGGAGGGAAGCTAAAGTAATTTCGCTACCAAAGAATAGTAAAGCCCCCTTTACTGGCTCAAATAGCCAACCAATCAGCCTGTTACCAACCCTTAGTAAACTTCTGGAAAAAATGGTGTTTTACCAGATACAATGCTATTTGACAGGAAATAAATTGACAACAGACTTTCAGCATGCTTCTAGGGAAGGGCACTCAACAAGCACAGCACTTACACAAATGACTGATGACAGGCTAGGAGAAATTGGTGATAAAATTATTGTGGGTGCTGTCTTGTTAGACTTCAGTGCAGCTTTTGACATTATCGATCATAGTCTGCTGCTGGAAAAACGTATGTGTTTCGGCTTTACACCCCCTGCTATAATGTGGATAAAGAGTTACTTGTCTAACAGTATACACGTCAACTACTACAGCAACTGAAATGACTGCAACAATTAACAAAGTTGCAGTTAGTTTCAGAGTGGGTGGCAAGGACTAAGTATTTCTAAAACTAAATATTTCTAAAACTAAAAGCAATGTACTTGGGACAAAACATTCACTAAACCCTAATCCTCAACTACATTTTGTAAGAAATAATGTGGAAATTGAGCAAGTTGAGATGACTAAACTGCTTCGAGTACACTAGATTGTAAACTGTCATGGTCAAAACATATTGATACAATAGTAGCTAAGATGGGGAGAAGTATGTCCATAATAAAGCACTGCTCTGCCTTCTTAACAGCACTGTCAACAAGGCAGGTCCTACAGGTCCTTGTTTTGTCGCACCTTGACTACTGTTCCGTCGTGTGGTCAGGTGCCACAAAAAAGGCAGCAATGCTGGCCCTTGGATGTACACAGAGAGCTAATATTAAAAATATGCATGTCAATGTCTCCTGGCTCAAAGTGGAGGAGAGATTGACTTCATCATTACTTTATGAGACATATTGACATGTTGAATGCACCTGTCTAAACTAGACTATGTCTGTCTAAACTACTGGCACAAGCTCAGACACCCATGCTAACCCCACAAGACAAGTCCCTCTTCACAGTCCCCAAGTGCAGATCAGACAATGGGAGGCACACAGTACTACAGAGAGCCATGACTACATGGAACTCTATTCCACATCAAGTAACTGATGCAAACAGTAAAATTAGACTTAAAAAATAGAAAAAACACCTTATGGAACAGTGGGGAATGTGAAGCAACACAAACATAGGCACAGACGCATGCATACACACTAACACACGATGGTATACACACACATACACATGGATTTAGTACTGTAGATATGTGGTAGTGGTGGAGTAGGGGCCTTAGGGCATACAGGGGGGTGTTGAAATCTGTGAATGTATTGCAATGTTTTTAAAATTGTATAAACTGCCTTAATTTTGCTGGACCCCAGGAAGAGTAGCTGCTAATGAGGATCCATAATAAATACAAATACAAATTAGCAGAGTGGAAGTCAAGCTGAAAGCGCTGCGTCTCGACAGGAGGGATACTGTATACTCCAACATACCAGGGAGTCACAGGACACACACACACACGGGAAGCATGCAACTTCCCACTGGGACACAATGGTTGAATCAACGTTATTTCTACATAATTTCAATATATACTGAACAAAAATATAAAAGCAACATGCACAAGATCGCTGAAATAAAAAGATCCCCAAAATGTACACCATTCTAGATGATTCTGTGCTTCCAACTTTATGGCAACATTGTACATGATCACCTTTTTACATGATTTGTCAACTCTGCTTGAAATTGATCAGCTTACATACAGTGTATCAATGAAATGTAGATAATGAGTGGAATATATTGTTATATAGAACCCAGGTAGCCCATTTCAGCAGTGCATTGTACACTACACCATCATTTCTAATGGTAACACATAGTGATTCTTTCCACTTTGTCCCATTGAAGCACACTGGCTGATGGAGAATCTTGTAGTATTTACAGCTTTATCCATATATGATTTCCAACGTATATTGATGTCAAATTGCTACATTTATGAGGTAAACAATATTACAGTGTTCAGCAGTTTTCAAACTATAGGGGTAACTAGGCACTACATGCTTTTGGTTCAGTAGTTATCAGTTTTGAGCAGTTTGTTTAAGTAATAGTTAATTATATTGTTAACAAATGACAAGAAAATCATATCAAAAGTAAAGTGAATATTGCATTTTGAAAAGCAGATACTTAGATTGAATATGTATCCAAATCCAAAGAGTGATTTGATGCAGTGAAAAAATGACTTTGTGAATGTGTTCGTTTTGAAACACGAGCCATTTTGATGATCTGTTTTGATTTGTTTTGATAAATCTAAGCGAGTTACTTGTTACTTGTGAAATTTCACCAACGAGATTGAAAAAAACTGTAATATCATACATTATAGAAAAATACTAGCCAGTAGCCACCACTTTCAGAGTAAATTCTTCAAAGACAAACTAAACGAAACACCAGGACAAATCCTCCAGCCTTCATAGCTGACTTGATGAAGGTAATGATGACAAAAGAGACACCAAGCAGGGAGACTAGACAAACCCTTCAGCCTTGATAGCTGACTTGATGAAGGTAATGATGACAAAAGAGACACCAAGCAGGGAGACTAGACAAACCCTTCAGCCTTGATAGCTGACTTGATGAAGGTAATGATGACAAAAAAGAGACACAGAGCAGGGAGACTAGACAAACCCTTCAGCCTTGATAGCTGACCTGATGAAGGTAATGATGACAAAAGAGACACAGAAGAGCAGGGAGACTAGACAAACCCTTCAGCCTTGATAGCTGACTTGATGAAGGTAATGATGACAAAAGAGACACAGAGCAGGGAGACTAGACAAACTCTCGGGGCGGCTGGAGCAACAACATTCCCCTAAGGTGCAATTAAAAAGGAACACAGGAACCGAACACAGGAACCCTCCCCCCCCCACACACACACACAACAAGTGAATAAATAACTCAGCCCCATCAGGCTGGCCTGAACACAATAACAACAATAGAAACAGAGAGACAATGTCAGAGGAAGGATCATGTTACATGTATTGACACCGCTGTGTAGTGATGTTAAGGCCTGGTGAACACAGCAACAAACTATGTCGTCATGGTGCCTTGACTTTGCAATCGCTCTCTACAAGTCCTCCTTCTGTGACTGGTTGCCTGTCTGTTGAGGACAAGTGACAGACAGAACCACCCACGCCAGGACTGAGAGATACCCCACTTATTCCACCAGATGAATAAGATGGAGACTTATCATCTAAATTGTGTGGAACTGTTCATTCTCTGATGTTAGTCCACATCCACATAGTTCAGTGTCCATCACTTCCATGTGGTTATTAAAAAACAAATTGAACTTGAACATTAGCCTACTTTTACCATTTGACATTGCACCAAATACTTTGTTTTTTTCTTTCAATTAATTATTTAATTAACAATATTGCTCCCCAGAGGGGAAACTGAGTTTGACACATGCAGGGACAATACGCATTAGGGCTGGTATCTTTCAAGGATTTTAGTTAATTCGAAATAATGTCATTGTTCACTAGAATCGTTTTTCATTAATTGGGCTATTTTGTATTTAACAATATGGTCTATATACTAGAAACTAATGGACACATGGACACAGATACAATACATTTATAATATATGAATACAGTTATTAAAATATAAATTATCAAAGTTACAATAGATTGCCATTGATTTTCTTTTAATTGCCAAAATCACTGAAGGTTCCAGTGACTTTATAAATTACTGGTAGCTTTGAAACCCTAATACAGACAAGAAGTTCCAGTCTTCATGAGTTCTCTACCCTAAATGTAGCTCATTTATATGACCTAAAATATGAACTCAGATATTTAAAACTACTTTTGACAGTGGAAAATAACTCTTCATTTGCAGTATCTTCACTGAAGACCCTTGGATCCTGAACCCATTTCACCTAGGAGCCCCTACCCCCACCCTCCTCCTCGCCCCAGCCCCACAGCCTGTGGGTATCTTCCTGTATCTGTGTGTGTGTACCTCCCCCCTCCTCATCCTCCCACCTCCAGAGCCCATAGTCCACCATGCTGTGGACTGTTCTCCTAGCCCTGCTGGTTCTCCTCCTGCTGCAGACCCAGCTATGTGTCTGTCTACGGGTGCTCAGAGTTGCTGGCTATTCTTCCCCCTCATCCTCCCCCTCTCGTAATGCCACCAAGCAGCGACTACCTGGAGCCATCATCATCGGCGTGCGTAAAGGTGGCACCAGGGCCCTCCTGGAGATGCTCAACCTCCATCCGGACGTAGAGGTGGCCAATGCTGAGGTAATGATAAATAGAAACATCATCATGACCATCTCAACTTAAATTGTAAAGCACTTTCACACAATAGACTACTCTCAAAGCTTTAACATAATGGTATGAAAATAGTCATGCAGCATAACAGAATGAAAGAACAAGATAAAATCCTAGAATGCAGACTTTACAGAAGTACATTTTTTGGGGGGGTGGGGGGGTAAGGTATTAAACAACCCTACATACTTTCTTTTTAGGTGCACTACTTCAACGTGGAAGAGCACTACCGACGTGGGCTGGCGTGGTATCGTGCCCAGATGCCCTTCACCCTGCCTGGGCAAGTGACGGTGGAGAAAACCCCTGGCTACTTTTCCTCTCCCCAAGTCCCTCAGCGGGTCTGGGAGATGAACCCTGCTGTCCGACTCCTGCTGATCGTCCGGGACCCCGCTGAGCGTCTCGTCTCCGACTACACCCAGGTTCTCCATAATAGGGTGACCCGCCACAAGCCCTACAAGTCTCTAGGTAAGTTGCACTGAGGTTAGAGTGGTGACCCAGTAACCGAAAGATTGCTAGTTCAAGTCCCAGGCGATAGATAATTGGGGGCGGCTTGTGTCAGATCACCACCATCATTCACTTGAGAAATGCAGTTAACAACAAAAATGTAAATCCATCCAGTGCTCCATACCTCAGATCCTGTTCCTCTTAACCTATATATGTGCCAAGAGTTAGGAAAAAGCAAAGACAATATACATTTCTGCTCTAAATATTATATTATATTCTACTCTATTTCATGTATTCTATTGTAGAAGAGCTGCTGCTCCGCCAGGGCCACATTGACCCGGCCTACAAAGCCCTGCAGAGGAGTCTGTACCACCAACACCTGGACCGCTGGCTGGAAGTCTTCCCCAGGGAGCAGGTCCATGTGGTGGACGGAGAGGCCCTCATCAGAGACCCCTTCCCAGAGCTCCGGAGGGCGGAGAGGTAATGTTATACCTAATGTAATTTTTGGGTGTGTTCCAAAAACACACCCTCTGGTCAAAAGTAGACATTACAAGATTCTGACCTTACGATCACTGATCATCTTCCCTGTAAGGTCGGAACGGCAGGCTGCCCAGGAAACCATGGAGCCGGCATGAGATATAGCTCAGGAAAACATACCTCAATCCAGGGATGGAGATGCTAGGTAGCCAAAGCCACAGCAGACATTTTCAAAGGATAGTCAGTCAATCAGCTCCTTTGTTGTTCAACATGACATTCCATAATGGGATGGCTAGTCAAAAATACTACACTATATAGGAAATAGGGTACAATTTGGGACACAGGCTTATACTTGAATAAAATGGCCTAAGTTAAACTTTATCACCACGCACTTTAACTTGTAGCCTACATATTTAACCAACCGTGCTTTTTGAATACATTTAGCCTCATGTCTATTGTTGGTAAAAATTCACAGAGATGAGCACCCCAAACACAACGAACTGGAAGTTCATTGAAAGGACCCGGAAATAGCAGTCTTCTTCTTATTCATCTTATATGTTATTATGGCGGTCCACAAACACACGTTAGAGGTGCATGCCGCCACCTACTGTACAGGTGGTAAACTATAGAAAAAATATCCATTGTATTAAAGGGGGATAAAAACGACATCATGTAAACAAACAAAAACAGACACAAAAAAAATAACATCACATTACATTTACATCCCTACACAGGCTGAGGGGCATGTGAGGGCAGAGCATCCTTTGACAAGATTTCTTGCAATGCCTCGGCTGTAAACTCACTGAGTCCAAAAAAGCATACTGCTGCACGATAATTCAAATGTTGTCTGATTTCTTCTTTGTTTGTGCTGTGCAGTTTATGACCACTGCAATAAATGCTGCAAAGTCCACCTTTTCTACATGTTATATATCAGGATCCCTTGATTGCCGAGAAACATTCACTGGTGCAGTCTCAATTACCATGGCGTCTTCAACGCCACTTGCTCCTTCAACTCTTTTCTCCACCTCCAGATAGGAGACAAGCTGGACAGCCCTTATTCTCCCCACCTCTGTCTCCTTCACCCTAACAGCGCAATCCAGGGACTAGGGCATATGTTCGCCACCACCAGTGGAGGCTCCTGAGGGGAGGACGGCTCATAATAGTGGCTGGAACTGAGCAAATGGAATGGCATCAAACCATGTGTTTGATGTATTTGATACCATTCCACTTATTCCTCTCCAGCCATTACCACGAGCCCATCCTCCCCAAATAAGGTGCCACCAAACCCCTGTGGCCACCACAGTTGCAGCATATAACCTCGTTATATCCCCCCTATCTGCATACACTTGAGACATGCCCAAATCTTTTGCATTTATTAAACTGGAGGAGCTTAAGAACAACATCTCTTAAAGGTTATTTCATAAAGCCTAGCTTTACACGAGAAGGGAGAGACATTATAATATGGACGAAGTGAGTTTCCTTTCTCCATTCGCCACACAGGTCAGTCATCATGCACTAATCACAGGTATATCATCTGCATCCACTTCATGAGCAACCCCAGAGACAGGCGCCCTGCTTCGTAAATCCAAACACAAAACTGCATTCCAAAATATTTTCAAGGCGCAGAGTATGTTCCACGGACACACAAAAAAACGATCTAAAACCAGAATTTGCGGCTGCCACCAACGCCACCTCACCCAATGCACCCATGAAACTTCTTAGCTTCCATCACAACTTTACTTGTTTCCTTTCTTTTTCATGACTGTTGCCCACTCATTCTCACTCTCATCTTTATCCGACCCGCCATCAGTTTCGAACAGAACATCCGTTTCTGCCATCTTCCCATTGGCCTGAATAAAAAATGGCCTCAAAGAGAAGATCCTTTCATGGCCCACCTGTTACTTTTGTCTGTATGTAACTTATATTGTGTAAAATGCTATTCAGTTGCCTCATTGAGGAGATTAAAGTTTTTAATCTAATCCCATCTAATGTAGGCCGTCATTGTAGTAGGCCATCATCGTAAATAAGAATTTGTTCTTAACTGACTTGCCTAGTTAAATAAAATAAAATAAATTATCTATAGGTTCCTGGACCTGCTGCCCCGCATCACTCCCTCCAACTTCTACTTCAACACAACTAAAGGTTTCTACTGCCTCCTCTCTGCTGGGGGCCATGACAAGTGTCTGGATGAGTCCAAGGGGAGGCCCCACGCTCCTCTCAGCTCCCGGGCCTTCAGGAAGCTCTGCCGATACTTCAAAGAACCCAACCGCCTGTTCTTTGAAATGGTGGGACGTTCCTTCTCCTGGTGCTGACTGTGCATCAAGAAACAAAAGGCCCTTTATTGCTCTGATACCACCTTTAATGGGACAGAGAGAGGGGACAGACAGGGCCAACTGGAGATATTGGCCATAATAGCAAATATTTGGGAAGCCTTTGAAATGGTCACCTGTTCCCTATGTAGTGCACTACTTTTGGGCAGAGTGGGTACCATTTAGAACGTAATCTTAGAGACTCTTCGAGACACTAAGAGCAGGTCAACAGTGAAAAGACATTGGCCTGTGTGAAGTTACTGTTGATTGATTGGACGGATAGATAGATTGGTGTGTTGACTGTCAGGTAAGGGGGTGGATGGGATGAATGGATGAATAGATTGATGTGCAGACTGTTGGGTGTGCGGGTGGATTAATTTATGTGTTAATTGAAGGGTGTGGGTGGATGAATTGACTGAGAGATGAAAGGATAAAACCACAGATGCACACAGACGATTTTAAAGATCTTTAGAGGTGTTACGTTTTGAATGTTCTCAATTGTCTTACTGTCAATGAGCTGAACCAAGCCAGGCCTGGGAGTGAAAAGCACAACAAGCATAGACTGTATAAGATAACTCTCACTGAGGGACACTATTTCTAACTACCCATAGAAATAGATGCTGGGTACATTCAATATGGCAGCTGGTCCACCCATCACGGAACATTGACTTGAATGGGAATATCCATTCTAGTGATCTGTTTTTTTTTTTTTTTAATCGTACTACCTGCTGGAGAACATGAACTGAAGTGCCCATTCTCTAATACTGTATGCCTGGTGGTCCTAATAGCACCTGATCATGACTCTTGCTGGTGCCTGTCATTGTTGGCCTTGGTTGCACAAACTGGAATGAAATCAAGTGTAAGAAAATAATTACAATAAACTGTGCCATACAATTGTATCGTGAACAATCACGACAAAAACAAATCTTGTCATTTTGATGGTCATTAAAATGAGTTTCAGAGCAGATACCATTGGAGGAAATGTATAAGTGTACAGAAAATAGAGGGTAGAAGAATGCTTTGAAATTAGATGGGGCTTATTGTTGCACTATAACTGAATGCTTAATTGCATAAAAGGTCAGTCCATCTGAAGATCTACTGTACCCATATGAAGCTATTTCAAACCGAGTCTGAAGATTGAGACTGCTTACCATTTTCACAAAATCGTTTACCATTGTAAAAAGTATGCCTGTGAGCTAAAATAATGTCCTCATTTAGATAATCATGTGTACTTATCTTGTTATTATTCTAATATTTTACTATCAAATGTTCAATAGAAATGTATATTTTTGGGATTGTTGAATTTAGATTTGAAGGTGTTTGAGCTGTAATGCATTGTAAGTATGTTTTCTAAAATCGTCTTCAATAAATGTGTACTGTTGTACTTTAACCCAGAGAAAATAACTATATTTAATAGAACATAGCGATGGGGGGGGGGGGGGGGTACCAACTAAAATACATTACTAGGCCTAGACAGAACGTATTGTAAAGATCATATTGTAATGTCTGCTTCCAACCCACTCTCAAAACCCTAGATCCCCTGAACGCAGCTCACTCTCCAGATCCCAATCACCTGAATTCGAATCACCTGTTCACACACCTGTATGTCATTATTACACATTATTTTGTTCAGTTCTTTGCCCCCATCACTTTGAGGTATTATTTGTTTTGCGACACAAGTCTATCGGAGCAGTTTTTCCCGTGATTTACTCCTCCCTTGTATGATAGTTTTTGCCTGACTCACTATCGGATTTCCTGTAATCTACCTATTTCCTGATCTCCCGGACAACTAGCCTTTTCACTGCCTGTACTGTTGCCCTTTTGGACCCCTGTGTATGACCTTCTGCCTGCCCCTGGACCCAGCTACCTGCCTCCTCCTGTGGTTCTTTGCAATAAACACCTGCTGCGCTTAAAACCAGCTCTCTGTCTCCTATCGTGTTCATTACACATATGTCCTATCTCAGCAGGTCAAATACATAATAACACGTAGGGCTTTAAATACACATACAGTGTGTTGACTTTTAACAGTTGTGTGTAAGTCTAATACATGTATTAGCTCTACACTTACAACAGTTACAGGTCAGCACCATGTATGTGCTATTCTAAAATATAGTCAAACCACAATCTCTATTATTATTATTATTATGTATGTTCAATCAGGTTCATAATTATTGGTAACCTTGAAAAGATGAGTAAAAAAGTATATATATATATTTTTTTAAAGTGAAATTATATTATTTTACACCAGGGTTGCCCAACTGGAGGCCTGCGGGTGTTTTTATTTAGCCACCCAAGTTGATGATGCTTAACCAGGGCCCCAGGACCAGTGGAAGCAAAATAGCCCCATAACATCAAAGAAGCACCACCATATTTCAAGGGAAAGGGGATAACTAGTCAGTTGCAAAACTGAATGCATTCAACCGAAATGTGTCTTCTGCATTTAACCTCTGAATCAGAGAGGTGTTGGGGGGCTGCCTTAATTGACATCCACATCATCAGTGCCTGGGGAGCAGTTGTTATTCAGGGCCTTGCTCAAGGGAGGAACATCAGACTTGTTTCTACCTTGCCAGCTCAGGGATTCAAACCAGCGACCTTTCAGTTACTGGCCCAACACTCTTAGCCACTAGGCTACCGCAGGTATGAGGTACTTTTATTCATATGCTTCCGTTTTATCAATGCCAAACCCACCACTGGTGTGCGTGTGGCCAAATAGCTCTATTTTCATGTCATCTGGCCATAGCACCGCCTGGAGTTTGATAAATGGCACTGGCACTTGGACTGGAACCCTGCTTTGGGTAAGATGACCTGAAAATAGAGCTATTTGGCCACACACACACCAGCGCTGTGTTTGGTGTTGAAAAACAGAAGCATATGCAGAAAAGTACCTCATACCTACAGTAAAATATGGTGGTGGATCTTTGATATTATGGGGCTATTTTCTTTTTTAGATAGCAGTGTGATGTCTGTAACACCAGCAAGACAATAACCCCAAGCACTAATCAGAATCCACAAAGAAATGGTTAATTGACCACAAAATCAACATTTGGCAATGGCCATCTCAATCTCTGGACTTGAACCTGATTGAAAAGCTGTTTTGAATTGAAGAAGGCACTCCATAAGAGCAAATGAAGTATATCAAGGATCTGGAAAGATTCTGTATGGAGGAATGGTCTAAGATCCCTCCCATCTTGTTCTCCAATCTCATAAAACAGTTAAGAAAAAGGCTTAGCGTCGTTATCCTCGCAAGGGATATTGAAAACGGGTGCCAATAATTTTGTCCCTTATCCTTTTGATATTTACTTGTTAAAAAAAAAATCTCTTTCTATGAGGAATAATATTTGCATAGAATAACATAATTTCCCAATTTTTTGGAGCATACAATATAGCTCAGTATTTGTATAATGTTTTTAAAGTATTTTTTGCACATCTTTATCAAGGGTGCCAATAATTATGAACCTGACTGTGGTTGTTCAAGTGCTTTGATATCTATCTTTGTTGTGACAGTCTAATACTGGATAAACATGTAGACTGTAAATGCAGGTTGACAGCAGAAAGTTCATCTCTGGGTCAGACTCAACAGCGAGGAGGCAGCGGTGTAGTGGAGGCTAAACGCAAGTAAACACTTTTTTTGCTGTACAGTTTACTCACCTTTTGCAGAAAAATGTATTGAAAGTGTAGGAAGTTTACACACCTATTTTTTTTTTTACCACTACCACACTTTGAGTAGGGTAAAGGTCACAAGTGACGACAAAGAAACAGACCTTGCCCAGGTGTGTGTTTGGAGAGAGAAAGAAAGAGAAAGAGAGAGAGGTGTATAACATCAGTAGACTCCCAGGGGTCTTGTCTTAAACAGAAGAAGACGCAGAAGATGTGTCTCAATTGTCACAGAGATAGGGCTTTCAAAGGCTAGAAGTGAAACAAGGGGAGAGGTTTCCCTTCATCTCTCTTAGCTCAGTGGGTGTGCTTGCATTCTGCAGAGAGAGAGAGAAAGAGAGAGATGACATCAATATCACAAGTAGGGTTGTACATTTTGGGGAATATTCAGAGGTGGAAACTTTCTGTGGGAATTAACGGGAATATATGGGAAGGAAATATATGCAAATTAATATTAATACTATTTAAATGTAGATGTTTTTTGCATTGGATATATTTACCATATAATATGGAGACAGAAACATAAACCTTTTACCTTAACATAAGTAGACATAATTGCAATGATTAAATCCTTCCAATAGAAATAAAAAAACAATTTAGTTACAAATTGAACTTTAATTAAATGAGCTGACTCTTCACATGGGATGATTTCACTGAACAACAAAAGAAAGGGAATATTGAATGATCCCCAATGATCCATCGCATCTCCCAAAAACGTTTTCAACATAAAATGTGATGGGGTCAAATTGGGGTCATGATAGGGGCTGTACTAAATGTTAGATGTATTATAATAATTGATTATTCTTATGTTGTATTAATAGAAGGGGAGGGGCTATGGGACCCCTCCTCATCTACATTTATAAGGTCCTAGACTACAGATTAATAATACATATATACATAAGGTTTTAGAATTGTTCCAATCTTTTCTAAGTCTCTGCCTCTTATAAATAAATGGAGTCTGTGAGAAAGCATTACAAAGATGAACAAAGAGCCCTGCAGGGGAGTAGAAGAGATAAGAGGCTAGTCAGACATACCTCTATAAATCAACTTGGAGGAGTGGACATTTACTGCCGAGGCTGTAACTGGAACTATTGTATCTCTTGCAAATTAGTATAGCTGTGTATGCATGGGCTTGGTCTGAGAAGTAGCAGGTAATGACGTATGCAGTGACATCACAGGGGGTTGACTACAGGCATGATAAAAGCAACTTGGACTTTTCCTATGGGGCAGAACTCATGAGAGACATCAGTTGTATGTGTGATGTTTGATCTTTGACTTCTGTCTACAGCTGTATTTTGATTAAAATTGTTATAATTTATAAGTGCACATTTTGAGTGTTCCTTATTTGTTAAGTAAATAAAACGGAACCAAAAAACGAAAAACGGAACCAACAAATGATAGTCTAAAAACTAAAGCTTTTGGTTGTCTTCCTCTCGGGCTTCCATGTCTTCTCCCTGGACCTCCTCAATTTTTTTATTTTTTTTATTTCACCTTTATTTAACCAGGTAGGCTAGTTGAGAACAAGTTCTCATTTGCAACTGCGACCTGGCCAATGTCCACCTCTTGAACATCAGACTCTGAGGCCTCATCTTCACTGTTACTGTCCAACCTTGTTGAGGATGGCTGGTCGTCAGGCTCAAAAAGCCTCAAATCTGCCCGGATGGCCACCAATTTTTTAACCCTTGTATTGGTCAGCCTGTTGCATGCTTTGGCGTGTGTGTTCCCAAACAAGGACCAGTTGCGCTCTGAGGCGTCTGATGTTGGTGCGATTTGGAGGATGATGGAGGCAACAGGCTGAAAGAGCCTCAGATCCACAAAGCCCCTTCCACTAGGTGGCTGATGAGATATGTTGGCATGACTGCAATACAGCATCTCCATCCCAAAGTCATTGCTTGGAAGTGTACTTTGCCAGACTGCCAAGAACCTTACCCTCATCCAGGCCAAGGTGTCGAGACACGATAATGATGACACCATAGACCGTGTTGATCTCTGCACCAGACAGGATGCTCTTGCCAGCACACTTGGGGTCCAATATGTACGTTGCGGCGTGTATGGGCTTCAGGCAGAAGTCCTCACGCATTTGATGTATTTCAGAACTGCAGTTTCCTCTGCTTGGAGCCACAGTGAAGTGGGCAGGGCGGTACAGATTTCTTCTCTTACAGTGAGAGAAAAAAGTAGTTGATCCCCTGCTGATTTTGTACGTTTGCCCACTGACAAAGTCTATAATTTTAATGGTAGGTTTATTTGAACAGTGAGAGAGAATAAAAATTAAAAATAAACGCATGTCAAAAATTTTATAAATGGATTTGCCTTTATATAGGGAAATAAGTATATGACCCCTCTGCAAAACATGACTTAGTACTTGGTGGCAACCCCAGAGGTCAGACGTTTCTCGTAGTTGGCCACCAGGTTTGCACACATCTCAGGAGGGATTTTGTCCCACACCTCTTTGCAGATCTTCTCCAAGTCATTAAGGTTTCGAGGCTGACGTTTGGCAACTCGAATCGTCAGCTCCCTCCAAAGATTTTCTATGGGATTAAGGTCTGGAGACTGGCTAGGCCACTCCAGGACCTTAATGTGCTTCTTCTTGAGCCATTCCTTTGTTGCCTTGGCCGTGTGTTTTGGGTCATTGTCATGCTGGAATACCCACCCGCGACCCATTTTCAATGCCCTGGCTGAAGGAAGGAGGTTCTCACCCAAGTTTGACGGTACATGGCCCCGTCCATCGTCCCTTTGATGTGGTGAAGTTGTCCTGTCCCCTTAGCAGAAAAACACTCCCAAAGCATAATGTTTCCACTTCCATGTTTGACGGTGGGGGTGGTGTTCTTGGGGTCATAGGCAGCATTCCTCCTCCAAACACGGCGAGTTGAGTTGATGCCGAGAGCTCCATTTTGGTCTCATCTGACCACAACACTTTCACCCAGTTGTCCTCTGAATCATTCAGATGTTCATTGGCAAACTTCAGACGGGCATGTATATGTGCTTTCTTGAGCAGGGGGACCTTGCGGGCGCTGCAGGATTTCAGTCCTTCACGGCGCAGTGTGTTACCAATTGTTTTCTTGGTGACTATGGTCCCAGCTGCCTTGAGATAATTGAAAAGATCCTCCCGTGTAGTTCTGGGCTGATTCCTCATCGTTCTCATGATCATTGCAACTCCACAAGGTGAGATCTTGCATGGAGCCCCAGGCAGAGGGAGATTGACAGTTTTTTTGTGTTTCTTCCATTTGCGAATAATCGCACCAACTGTTGTCACCTTCTCACCAAGCTGCTTGGCGATGGTCTTGTAGCCCATTCCAGCCTTGTGTAGGTCTACAATCTTGTCCCTGACATCCTTGGAGAGCTCTTTGGTCTTGGCCATGGTGGAGAGTTTGGAATCTGATTGATTGATTGCTTCTGTGGACAGGTATACAGGTAACAAACTGAGATTAGGAGCACTCCCTTTAAGAGTGTGCTCCTAATCTTAGCTCGTTACCTGTATAAAAGACACCTGGGGGCCAGAAATCTTTTTGGTTGAGAGGGGGTCAAATACTTATTTCCCTCATTAAAATGCAAATAAATTTATAACATTTTTGACATGCGTTTTCCTGGATTTTTTGTTGTTATTCTGTCTCTCACTGTTCAAATAAACCTATCATTAAAATTATAGACTGGTGATTTCTTTGTCAGTGGGCAAACGTACAAAATCAGCAGGTGATCAAATACTTTTTCCCCTCACTGTACATCTGCAAGCAGAGTCTGAACATCAAACAGGATGGCATTGTCTCCCTCAATCCGTGCAATGGCTACTGCAATAGGTTTCAGGAGTTTCAGGCTGCTTACCACTCTCTCCCAAAATACATCATTCAGGAGGATCCTCTTGATGGGGCTGTCTATATCAGCAGACTGTGATATGGACATTTCTTGGAGACTCCTTCCCCTCCAGGAGACTGTCAAACATGATGACAACACCACCCCAAAGTGTGTTGCTGGGCAGCTTCAATGTGGTGCTCTTATTCTTCTCACTTTGCTTGGTGAGGTAGATTGCTGCTATAACTTGATGACCCTTCACATACCTAACAATTTCCTTGGCTCTCTTGTAAAGCGTATCCATTGTTTTCAGTGCCATGATGTCCTTGAGGAGCAGATTCAATGCATGAACAGCACAGCCAATGGGTGTGATGTGAGGGTAGGACTTTAGACCAAGCAGCCTTCATGTTCGTAGCATTGCCTGTCACCAGTGCAAATACCTTCTGTGGTCCAAGGTCATTGATAACTGTCTTCAGCTCATCTGCAATGTAGAGACTGGTGTGTATGTTGTCCCTTGTGTCTGTGTTCTTGTAGAATACTGGTTGAAGGGTGGAGATGATGTAGTATGCTTTTGTCACTTCTAGGTTAGACTACTGCAAACTACTAAAGCACTAAATAAACTTCAGTTAGTGCTAAATACGGCTGCTAGAATCCTGACTAGAACCCCAAAATGTGATCATATTACTCCAGTGCTAGCCTCCCTACACTGGCTTCCTGTTAAGGCAAGGGCTGATATCAAGGTTTTACTGCTAACCTACAAAGCATTACATGGGCTTGCTCCTACCTATCCTTCCCGATATGGTCCTGCCGTGCATACCTACACGTACGCTATGGTCACAAGACGCAGGCCCACTAATTGTCCCTAGAATTTCTAAGCAAACAGCTGGAGGTAGGGCTTTCTCCTATAGAGCTCCATTTTTATGGAATGGTCTACCTAACCATGTGAGAGACACAGACTCGGTCTCAACCATTAAGTCTTTATTGAAGACACATCCCTTCAGTAGGTCCTATGATTGAGTGTAGTCTGGCCCAGGAATGTGAGGGTGAACGGAAAGGCACTGGGATTCTCTGCCTCTAACCCTATTACAGGGGCTGAGTCACTGGCTTACTGATGCTCTTCCATGCCGTCCCTAGGAGAGGTGCGTCACTTGAGCGGGTTGAGTCACTGACGTGGTCTTCCTATCTGGGTTGGTGCCCCCCCTTGGGTTGTGCCGTGGCGGAAATCTTTGTGGGCTATACTCGACCTTGTCTCATGATGGTAAGTTGGTGGTTGAAGATATCCCTCTAGTGGTGTGGGGGCTGTGCTTTGGCAAAGTGGGTGGGGTTATATCCTGCCTAATTGGCCCTGTCCGGGGGTATCATCGGATGGGGCCACAGTGTCTCCTGACCCCTCCTGTCTCAGCCTCCAGTATTTATGCTGCAGTAGTTTATGTGTCAGGGGGCTAGGGTCAGTCTGTCATATCTGGAGTATTTCTCCTATCTTATCCGTTGTCCTGTGTGAATTTAAGTATGCTCTCTCTAATTCTCTCTTTCTTTCTTTCTCTCTCTCGGAGGACCTGAGCCCTAGGACCATGCCTCAGGACTACCTGGCATGATGACTCCTTGCTGTCCCCAGTCCACCTGGCCGTGCTGCTGCTCCAGTTTCAACTGTTCTGCCTGCGGCTATGGAACCCTGACCTGTTCACCGGATGTGCTACCTGTCCCAGACCTGCTGTTTTCATCTCTCTAGAGACAGCAGGAGCGGTAGAGATACTCTCAATGATCGGCTATGAAAAGCCGAGTGACATTTTCTCCTGAGGTGCTGACCTGTTGCACCCTCAACAACTACTGTGATTATTATTATTTGACCATGCTGGTCATTTATGAACATTTGAACATCTTGGCCATGTGCTGTTATTATCTCCACCCGGCACAGTCAGAAGAGGACTGGCCGCCCCTCATAGCCTGGTTCCTCTCTAGGTTTCTTCCTAGGTTTTGGCCTTTCTAGGGAGTTTTTTTCTAGCCACCCTGTTTCTACACCTGCATTGCTTGCTGTTTAGGGTTTTAGGCTGGGTTTCTGTACAGCACTTTGAGATATCAGCTGATTTAAGAAGGGCTATATAAATACATTTGATTTGACGTAGTTAATTATTCCTAGCCCACGAACATTCGACCACCCATCAGAGATGATTGCAATACAGTCTGCTTTCTCTAATGATTTGCTTGACATTCACTTGAACTCGGCATCCAGCAAATGAGTAGATAAATCATGTCTGGTTGGAGGGGTGTATGCTGGGCGAGAAACATTCAGAAATCTCTTCCAATACACGTTGCCTGTGAGCATCAGAGGTGAACCAGTTGCATACACAGCTCGAGCAAGACATTCATCATCATTTCTCAGGCTACGTTCCTCCATTGAGTAAAAAAAACGTTGTATTCCAGGAGGACCAAGAGCTGTTGCTATCGATAAGGTGTCTGATTAATAATTTTGAGTAAATGAGTAAAAAAAATATATACAATTCCATGTACAGATAAATAGTCAAGCAGTTAGATTAAACAACACCTTCGTAAGATAAATGTATGGAAACAGGTGAATTAACACATTCAGTTAGAAGGCTCAAGCAAGCTAAAAACCCGCATGGTAGCAAAAACTAAAGCTAAAGTTAGAAATGATGTAAACACACTTTGCCGTAGGCTACTGTTTACTAGTTAACAAAAAAATAATGTATATCATGTAAAATATATGTAGTCCTTTTGGCTCAGACAGTGTAGTAGTGTGGGCTTAATAGCATCTCATTAGTGTGCAAGAATCAGCTGTACATGTGATTGAAGAATGCACTGTGCATGCAGAGGGTTGCAATTCCATTGAATTGGGGATGGTTTAACCAAAAAATGTGTATCCCACAAATAAAGGTAATAAGCTAACTTTTTAAATTAATTTAAGCCAAATTCCCCAAATTCCCGGGCTTAACTGGAAAAATTCCGGGGAAATTCTGGAAATTTACCAGAAAGTTTCCGACTCTTTGCAACCGTAATCACAAGTCCCTCTAAACACTGACACAATCCCCTAGTATTATGAATGTAATTAGCCCCACCTGCTATTACACCCCCATAAAAGAAATGAGAATTAAAAACAGGTTCAGCCCCTGGTTCGACTGTGATTTACTTCACCTCAAGTATTCCATTTGGCAAATCGCTTAGCATACGCATAACTCAGGCTAACTGGCTCTCTGGGGAAGGAACCAAAGGGAGTGACAAATATAGGGAAGGTAATCAGGGAAGTGATGGAGTCCAGGTGAGTCGGATGATACGCAGGTAAAAATGGTGACAGGTGTGCGCCATAACAAGCAGCCTGATGACCTAGAGGCCGGAGAGGGAGCACACGTGACAGTACCCCCAGGATGCCGACCAAAATGATGCCAGTTCAGGCAAATGAGAAATAATTGCACTCAGGCTATCCGGAAGGCCAAAGTTAGTTACTTTAAGGAACAGTTCTCTCACTGTGGGTCTAACCCCAAGAAGTTCTGGAAAATGGTTAAAGACCTGGTGAATAAACCCTCCTCCTCACAGCTGCCCATGTCTCTTAATGTTAATGATGTGGTTATTACTGACAACAAACACATGGCTGAGCTCTTCAATCACCACTTCATTAAGTCAGGATTCCTATTTGACTCTGCCATGCCTACTTGCACGTCCAACATTTCCTCATCTACTACTCCTTCTAATGCGACTATCCTCAATGCTCCTCATTATTTTCCCCCTGCCCGCTACAAAGTTTCTAACTGCAAGCGATCACTGAGTCCGAGGTGCGAAAGGAGCTCCTTAAACATGACCCCTAAAAAACATCTGGGTCATATCGTTTAGAGCCTTTCTTCTTTAAGGTTGCTGCCCCTATCATCGCCGAGCCTACCTCAGACCTTGTCTAGGCCCATGTCTATGTTGCCCTGTTTATAAATATATGGATGAGCGATGACCAAGCGGCATAGACAAGATGCAATTCTGCAAAGCAGTTGTGGCTGCATTGTATTGGTGTCTCTACCTTCTTGCCCTTTGTGCTGTTGTCTGTGCCCAACAATGTTTGTACCCTGTTTTGAACTACTACCATGTTGTGCTGCTGCCATGTTGTGTTGCTACCATGCTGTATTGTCATTTGATGCTGCCATGCTATGTTGTTGTCTAAAGTCTCTCTTTATGTAGTGCTGTGTTGTCTCTTGCTAAAAGGCCTTGTGCCTTTTGGTTGGCTGTCATTGTAAATAAGAATTTGTTCTTAACAGACTTGACTAGTTAAATAAAGGTTAAATAAATAAAATATAAGCTACGATATGAGGTCCTAAACTTAGCATGAAAGTGCATCCTTGTAGCTGTGTGGGTCAATATAGCCAAAACGTTTGCCTGAGCCAATGGCCACCAACCCCATACAAATTATGATTCATAACATTGTCATTTTTACACATTGTGTCATGAATATGAACTCAAGATAGCATTTTTATTGGTACAGAGCAGACATAATCATGCCCTATGTGTACAAACGTAAAACAAGCAGGGGTCTAGCCACCCCTTGAAGTTCTTGAGAGAGCAGCCAAGGAAGTGAAAGAAGGGAATGAGTCCTTTCGAGCAGCATCAAGTTATGAAAAAACAGACAGGATGACACTAAAGAGGTACATTGACAAAAAAGAAAACAAATGAAGGACTTCTTCGTGGAAGGACTTCTTTGGAAGACAATTGGAGGTCTACTTGGAGTTAGTTGCAGCATGTTTAGCAATGCATATACAACACATGACCAACAGTATGAACATCTCATTCCAAAATCATGGGCATTAATACAGAGTTGGTCTCCCAGGGAACGTGTTTACACTGCTCCAGATTCCAATGGCGGCGAGCTTTGCACCACTCCAGCCAACGCTTGGTGATCTTAGGCTTGTGTGTGCGGTTGCTCGAGCGTGGAAATCCATTTCATGAAGTTCCCGAAGAACAGTTCTTGTGCTGACTTTGCTTCCAGAGGCAGTTTAGAACTCGGTATCAAGCACTTACAGTTGAACGGGGCAGATCTAGCAGGGCAGAAATTTGACGAACTGACTTGCTGGAAAGGTGGCTTCCTATGATGGTGCCACGTTGAAAGTCACTGAGCTCTTCAGTAAGCCATTCTACTGCCAATGTGTGTGTATGGAGATTGCATGGCTGTGTACTCAATTTTATACACCTGTTAGCAACAGTGTGGCTGAAATAGCCAATGCCACTCATTTAAAGGGGTGTCCACATACTTTTGTATATACTGTGTATTATGGTACAGCTACATGGAACGATGTCAGATATGGATTCTGGTAGTATTGGTAAGAATGTATAAATTCAGGGTGTCTAGCAGCTTGGTCATTATGGTACTTTTTGGTAGTACATTTACAGGCATATATTATGGTAAGATTAATTGATACTCGTCCCACCATTGTAAGTGGTGAAATAAGTACAGCTAGTTATAATTGTAATGGTTTAGTAGATTATAATAAAGACTAGCAGTCTTTACCTGGCTAAAAGAAAAGGAATATAATATTATTTACAGGAAACTCACTGTACAATTACAGATTAGGTTGTATTGAAAAATGACTGGGAGGGAGAACTATGTGTGTTATGGGCAAAGAACTAAAAAAAAAATGCAATTTTTATCTGAACACTCCAAGAGTTTGTTAGTGATGTGTACACCAAGGAACTTGAAGCTTTCCACCTTCACGGTCATCTAAAACAATTCCAAATAGAATAAGTAAAAAACAAACAGAAATGAGTCAACTCTGGTTCATTAAGACCGAAGACTGTAGTGGCCAAAAAGCAATTTTAGCAGGGACATTTGAGGGCTTACTCCATTTTAAAGTAGTCAACCGGGTGGAGATTCCTATGGGTTGTAGCCTCAATGGCGCTGCCCATGCTGTCAGACGCTATAATGGTATAAAGATGAGTCCATCTCTTATGGTTCGGCCATTCCTATGGGCGAAAGGAATTGGGATAAAATGCGGAAACATTTCCATGGTTAACAGGCTGAGGAGATCATACGTTCTCTCTATAAGATTATCAGTTAACATGACTTTCATGAATTATGAAGCCTTAACGTACTCACTTGGATTACATAAAATGCTTCAAAATTCACAAAAAGTGACTAGCTGATTCTCATAGGAGATTTATTCTAAGCCTGCGTTTACCAGACTATTTTTGTGGAGTTCATTATAAAAAAGCCATTAATTTCTTAATTGGCCAACTCTTTATAAACCTTGAAAATTAAAAAAAAAAAGTTTCCAGTAGTATACCCACTCTAGCCATGATAGTCTGTTGGAACTGTTTGCAAATAAAAACATTACAACACTTATCATAGCATAACGTGCCGAAGTTTCATAACACTACAGGATATTCTAAAAATTTAGCCAAACAAATACAGAAGAAAACCACAATCAGCTTCGTTTTTATAAAAATGAGTTTTAATTCCATTTCAGTATAAAACATTTATGAAGCCCTGCCAAATCTAATTCAACTGTCACAATCTGACAAAGGTATGATTATTTCCTCTGTCCTGCCCAACAATCTAAAATAGCAGACAAATTAGGGCTGAGCGATCTAATTAATTTGAGCGATATTTCAAATGCCTATATCGCAAGAATCAATGTTTGTATTTCTCATTATGAGTGTTATGGTCTGTTTGTTCTCATGTCTTTTTGGTCTTGACTTAGTCGCTCCTTCCCACTAACACCAGAGAACTGTATATAAATGACTAGATGAACGTCTCCACCCTAAAAATGGGAGATGTCCCAAAGGCGGGAAGGCATGTGACAAGTTTAAATCCAAGCTAAACTCAAACCATTGGGCTCATTTTGGACAGATCTGACAACAAAAAAGTCACTATTTACAATTAAGGTTTGGTCCATCCAAAAAATATATCATATGGAGAATTTAGAGAAGTTAACAATACCTCCATCCAAAAAATATATCATATGGAGAATTTAGAGAAGTTAACAATACCCTTTGTCTGAACTACTGAAATTGCAAACACTAACAAAAATGTATGCTCAGTTGGTCACATGCAGCATTGCACTACCAAGTACAGCGAGCAGCATTTTAGCAAAGACGTATAGTAGTGGTCTAGTCTTGAATCTGCAATAAGGATAAAATAATGATTGCCAATGTCTCGTTCTGATTAAGTAGGCCACTAAATTTCAATCTTAACAAAGTACAGGATAGCATACTGTTTCAACAGTTGAGACAGAAGGGTGTGTTCATAACTCCACTGTTCTGCCTTGTTAGCTAGCAAATAGATCCAAGATTGCAAAACCTGAAATATAAAGATTAGCTGGCTACCTACTAGCACGTGGGCTTGTGCTTGAAACTGGTGTTAATTTTCAATGCCTGCTACAATTAGTTAATTATTAGTGAATGTATATTATGTATGCTTCTGGTTAAATTGGTAAGGAAAGGGAATTTCCATAACCTTGATCAGTGATGGCAAAAAGCATGTTAAACTACTTTGATAAAATAATTAGTGTGTTGTGGAAGGCTTATATTTAGCCTAGGTATAATTTCTCAAGCCATGGATTAGATTGTTGCTCAACTTTTTTTTAAATGCAGTGTATGACTTAATTGTACAATAACTTTTAAATTACATTTAGGAACCGCCCATAAATTCAATTTTTTTTTTAACATAACAGATTTTTAGACCATAATCGCCCAGCCCTAATACAAATGTGTTTGTCTTAAGAGTTCTCATTATGGGAAATATTACAATAATGAAAAAAAAAAAAAAAACTTAATCACTCATCGTTAGCTATAATATTAATAAAATATCAAATGTGAAGTTCTGGTCAGTCAAGTCAGTCTGAATACAAGTGTCTCCGAACACAGTCCAGTCAGAATACAAGCCTTCACAGTCAACAAGATGGTCTGTCTATGCAGTCTTCTGCTGGCCCTTCTTCCCGATCAAGGACTTATGGATGTGAGGGATCACACCTAGAAAAAGCAGCAAACAAGAATACGATTGAGTGTATGCATGTTACAAAATTAATGTCATTCACTCACACGATGTGTGTGTGTGTGTGTACTACACACTACAAATTATCCAAAAACCGGTGCATGTTGTGTTTGTCCGTATAACGGTGTGAGAGCAAGTGATCTAATAACAGTGTGCCTTCTAAACTCACCTCCTCCAGCAATGGTGGCCTTGATGAGGGAGTCCAACTCCTCGTCTCCACGGATAGCGAGCTGCAAGTGGCGAGGAGTGATGCGCTTCACCTTCAGATCTTTGGAAGCATTGCCCGCCAACTCCAGCACCTGGAAACAAATCAGCAAACCTCAACTCAAAATAACAATTCAGAGGTCTAGTATTCAATAGCACTCTTAGAATATCTTTCCAATCCCACAAATGGATACTTTTGTTTACATGACAGCAAGTCTAATCCAACAGAATGTAGTGTCAGATGGTGTGTTAGGCTCACCTCAGCAGTGAGGTATTCGAGGATGGCAGCACTGTACACGGCCGCTGTGGCTCCTACACGGCCATGGCTGGTAGTACGAGTCTTCAAGTGCCTGTGGATACGACCCACTGGGAACTGGAAGGAAGAAACCAGGGGGGAAAAAATTAGGATGAGTGGCTTTTTATACATAGCAATATTAGGTGGGGAGACAAGTGGGAAAAACCTTGAAGGACAGACATAGGGATTTAATCTCATCTGTTGGACAGTTGCCAGGGAGTGTTGCCACTACACCAAGGCTCTGCGCAGAATGAGTGGTTTCTAGTAATAGGAGCACTGAGACATGAGAAACAAAAAAAATACAAACCAGTTGAATGAAAGTTATTTTTAATACCAGGAACATGCAAAACAGCACTGCTACTCTTGCTTTGAAAACAGAACACCACGGAAACTCAAGGTCCATTATGAATGAATGACAAGGTGCATATACAGTGCATTCGGAAAGTATTTAGACCCATAATGACAAAGCAAAAACGTTGCATTTTTTTGCACAAAAAATCCCTGAAATATCACATACATGTTCAGACCTTTTACCAAGTACTTTGAAGCACCTTTGACAGCCTCAAATCTTCTTGGGTAGAACAAGCTCGGCACACCTGTATTGAGTTTCTCCATTCTTCTCTGTAGATCCTCAAGCCCTGGTTTGATGGGGAGCGTCACTGCACAGCTATTTGCAGGTTTCTCCAGAGATGTTCAATTGGGTTCAAGTCTGGGCTCTGGCTGGGTCACTCAAGGACATTGACACTTGCCTGAAGCCACTCCTGCATCATCTTGGCTGTGTGCGTAGGGTGGTTGAAAGGTGAACCGTCGCCCCCAGTTCAAGGTCCTGAGCAGGTTTTCATCAAGGATCTCTGAACTTTGCGCCATTCATCTTGACTAGTTTCCCCAGACATTGCTGCTGAAAAACATCCACACAGCATGCTGATGCCACCACTGTGCTTTACCGTAGGGATGGTGCCAGGTTTCCTCCAGACATGAGGCTTGGCATTCAGGCCAGAGTTCAATCATGGTTTCACGGTCCGACAGTCAAACTCCAAGCGAGCGGTCATGTGCCTTTTGCTGAGGAGTGGCTTCCGCCTGGCCACTACCACAAAGGCCTGATTGGTGGAGTGCTACAAAGATGGTTCTCCTTCTGGAAAGTTCTCCCATAGCCACAGAGGAACTCTGGAGCTCTGTCAGAATAACCATTGGGTTCTTGGTCACCCTCCTGACCAAGGCCCTTCTCACCTGATTGCTCAGTTTGGCCAGCTCTAGGAAGTGTCTTGGTGGTTCCAAACTTATTCCGTTTAAGAAAGAAAAAAAAAGAGAAAAAAAGTGTTCTTGGGTAACTTCAACGCTGCAGAAATGTTTTGGTACCCGTCCCCAGATCTGTGCCTTGACAATCCTGAGTACTACGGACAATTCCTTCAACCTCATGGCTTGGTTTTTGCTCTGACATGCACTGTCAACTGTGGGACCTTAGAGACAGGTGTGTGCGCGCCTTCCCAAATCATGTCCAACCAATTGAATTACCACAGGTGGACTCCAATCTAGAAACATCAAGGCTGATCAATGGAACCAGGATGCACCTGAGCTCAATTTCAAGTCTCATAGCAAAGGGTCTGAATAGTAGTGTAAATAGGGATCTACAAATGACTTTGCCAGTACCGATATGTTCCTTGCAAAAATAACGTTTAAAAAAAAAAAAAAAAAAAAAAAAAAAAAAAAAATGCAGCCTTTTAACTGTACTAGAATGCTTAACACACGTCTAAGGCACTGCATCTCAGTGCAAGAGGCGGCCTTACAGTCCCTGGTTCGAATCCAGGCTGTATCACAACCAGCCGTGATTGTGAGTCCCATAGGGTGACGCACAATTGGCCCAGCGTTGACCGGGTTTGGCCGTCATTGTAAATAAGATTTTTTTCTTAACTTGCCTTGTCTAGTTAAATAAAAGGTTACACACACACCGACCAAAAAGTAAACATTTACATATGTATTGCCAGTAAAAACCCATTTCTTTCACTTGCTATGCGGTTTCGTTCAGTCGTTTCATTCTCAATCAGGATTTCATCATACATGTCAATTAGGGGTGAAACAGTTCACAAAACTCAGTTTGGTACGATACAGTAGTGGTGTCACGGTTCGGTATTGATACATTGACAAAATAAATGCCAATTGTATTTAGATTTTCCATTTATTGTAATAGAAACATAGGTAGCTTGAATACCCAGGAGCATATGGAAACAAAGGGACAAGAAAAGAAAGTGCCTGCCTTAATTAAAACATGAGTCATTTAAACAGAACTTAGAGTGCATAGTCCAGCAGAAAATATAAAAAATAAGTCACATAGCAGTGCCTTAAATAAGACCACGAGACTGGTTACTTGAATTGATGTTTGTTTAAAAAACAAATCTGATTTAAGTTTCTTTAACTTCTTAATATAGGGGGCGCTCTTTTAATTTATGGATTTAAAAAAAGTTCGTTTTAAACAAGATATTCTGTCACGAAAAGATGCTCGACTATGCATATAATTGACAGCTTTGGAAAGAAAACACTGACGTTTCCAAAACTGCAAAGATAATGTCTGAGTGCCACAGAACTAATGCTACAGGTGAAACAAAGATGAAATTTCACACAGGAAGTGTCCCAGATTTTGAATGCGCTGTGTTCCAATGTCTCCTTATTTGGCGGTGTATGGGTCACGAATGAGCTTAGACTTTGTAGTTTCCCCGAGGTGTCGACAGCATTGTGACGTATTTGTAGGCAAATCATTGGAAGATTGACCTTAAGAGACTACATCTACCAGGTGGCCGCTTGGTGTCCTCCGTTGCAATTATTGCGTAATCTCCAGCTGCGTGTATTTTTCATTTGCTTCGAGGAGAAACACAGCTGCCACGAATGATTTATCATCGAATAGATATGTGAAAAACACCTTGAGGATTGATTCTAAACGTTTACCATGTTTCAGTCGATATTATGGAGTTAATTTGGAAAAAAGTTCGGCGTTATGACTGAATTTGAGTTTTGGTAGCCAAACATGACGCAGAAAACGGAGCGATCTCTCCTACACAAATAATATTTTTGGAAAAAAAATGAACATTTGCTATCTAACTGAGTCTCCTCATTGAAAACATCCGAAGTTCTTCAAAGGTAAATTATTTTATTTGAATGCTTTTCTTGTTTTTGTGAAAATGTTGCCTGCTGAATGCTATGCTAGCTATCAATACTCTTACACAAATGCTTGTGTAGCTATGGTTGAAAAGCATATTTTGAAAATCTGAGATGAGTGTTGTTAAAAGGCTAAGCTTGTGAGTGAATATATTTCTTTCATTTCATTTGCGATTTTCATGAATAGTTAACGTTGCGTTATGGTAATGAGCTTGAGGCTATAATTACGCTCCCGGATACGGGATTGCTCGACGCTAGAGGTTAAATTAATTAAGTTCAGCCACATTACCCTGCAGTGAGCAGAGATCGGCTTGCTGTGACAATGTCAGCTGCTGTGGAGAATACCCTCTCGCTAGGGACAGAGGTCCCAGGCACAGCCAGGTAGTGCCTTGCTAACATGAGGGTATATTAACTCTTTGGTCTTCCTCCATGTAAGTGGATCAGCATCCAGGGGAATACAGTCTACGTCCCTGAGTGAGGTCACCTCCTCCATGACCTTTGACTTGGTTCCCTGCGCCTGGGTCGTGAAAAGCTCAGCCATAGCAGACTTCTGGAGGAGAACCCCTGTCGTCTGCAGTCTCTGGAGAGGGGTTGGTGCCTTTGGCTTGATACTGCAGAATTATATTATGAAAATTACTACCTCTTAAGTGGCATTAAAAATATGATTGTTGTTAGAAATAGACACGGACAATTACTTTATGACCAATATACAACAGGTATTTTATTTATAATCTCTGCTGTTAAACAAGCAGCAGCATCCAGGTGCAGCAGGGACTTGAACCGGGAGTCCAAAGCAGTGCTCGTGTAAGAAGCTGACACCAGGGTCAGCATATCTAGGCTCCAAGTTTACTCTGATAGCAGTCTTGACATCCCTTACTGCGGGGGATACCGCCATCGATTTCTGAATCATTGTTTTCAGGACCATGGAAACTGATGGAATGCTCAGTGCTGTGACTGTTTTGAGAAGTTTGCCCACTGATAAGACTAGCAGAAGAAGTGGTCATTTTTCCAGTCACAATATCTTTGACATTCCTCACAGCTTGCTCAGTCGGTGTAGAATACACCGCAACTTTCTGCGTCTCTCAACCATGCCATGGCTTGAATTCCATCTAGTAGGGACATCTTGGATTAATTTATGGTTTGGCAGCTCCAGCATCTCCTGTTGTCTTAAACATGTGCAGCAAATGTGTTTTTAATTAAAAGGATACCACCTTCCTGGTCTTTGCTTGGAGGCAAGAGATAGTCTCTCAAAAAGCAATGGTCGGTGAATCGTCTAGATTAACCTCTGGGATATTCGGGACGGTAGCATCCCACCCCGCCAACAGCCAGTGAAAGTGCAGGGCGCCAAATTCAAAACAAAAATCTCAATAAAAATTCCTCAAACATACAAGTATTATACACCATTTTAAAGATAAAATTCATTAATCCAGCCAGTGTCTGTTTTCAAAAAGGCTTTACAGCGAAAGCACCAAACAATTGTTAGGTCTTCAAAAAGTCACAGAAAAACAGCAATTTTCCAGCCAAAGAGTCACAAGTAGAGTTCAAATTAATCACTAACCTTTGATGATTTTCAGATGACACTCATAGGACTTCATGTATGTTTTGTTCGATAAAGTGCATATTTATATCCAAAAATCTCATTTTACATTGGCGTGTTACATTCAGTAGTTCCAAAACATCTGGTGATTTTGCAGAGAGCCACATCAATTCACAGAAATACTCATAATAAACATTGATAAAAGATACAACTATTATACATGTAACTTTAGATAAACTTCTCCTTGCAACCGCCGTGTCAAATTTCCCAAAAACTTTACGGAAAAAGCACACCATGCAATAATCTGAGTATGGAGCTCAGAGACCAAAACAGCTAAAGAGATATCCGCCATGTGTAGTCAACATTAGTATTAGAAATATTCACTTACCTTCGATGATCTTCAATCAGAATGCACTCACAGGAATCCGTTCCACAATGTTTGTTTTGTTCGATAAAGTTCATAATTTATGTCCAAATACCTTCCTTTCTTAGGGCGTTTGGTAAACAAATCCAAACACGCGTGCAAGTCCAGCCGAAAGGTCGGACGAAAAGTCCAAAAAGTTCCGTTACAGTCCGTAGAAACATGTCCAACTAAGTAGACTCGATCTTTAGGATGTTAACATAAATCTGCAATAATGTTCCAACCAGAGAATTCCTTTGTCTGTAGAAAAGCAATGGAACGAGACTGTGAGTCACTCACAAGAACGCACGTCACAAGCTAAAAGCATTCTGCCAGACCTGACTCATTCCCCTCTCATTCGGCCCCACTTTACAGTAAAAGCATCAAACAAGGTTCTAAAGACTGTTGACATCTAGTGGAAGCCTTAGGAAGTGCAACATGACCAATATCCCACCATCTTCAATATTTCCCACATCCACTTCCTGGTTGGATTTTTTTCTTCAGGTTTTCGCCTGAGTTCTGTTATACTCAGACAACAGTTTTAGAAACTTCAGTGTTTTCTATACAAATCCACTAATGATATGCATATATTAGCAACTGGGCCTGAGTAGCAGACAGTTTACTCTGGGCACCTTAAATCATTCAAGCTACTCAATACTGCCCCCCAGTCAACAATGTGAACAAAGCATCCTCTGTGGCCCCAATCCAGCTAGTGTAAATGCATTTATAATATTTCTAGCGTTGTCAAAGGGATCATTATATTATATCTCCCCAACTTCCACACTGCAACTACTTCCCGTAGCTCTACAAGTTTACATTTACATTTAAGTCATTTAGCAGACGCTCTTATCCAGAGCGACTTACAAATTGGTGCGTTCACCTTAAGACATCCAGTGGAACAGCCACTTTACAATAGTGCATCTAAATCTTTTAAGGGGGGGGGGGGGGGTGAGAAGGATTACTTTATCCTATAAGTTTACACTTATCACTACTCTGAAGGGGACGTGTTTGAAGGACATGGCTTTTTATCTCCCACTCTGCTGTAATGAAATGTGCCGTTACAGTAAGGTAGCTCTCGACGTCCAACTGTCTGTTAGAGTGACAGACCGCGTTTGACAACTCGCTCGCAAGTTGTTTTGTAGAAGGCATGTATTAATGTCTGGGCAAAATGTGTCCGGGAAGGAATAGTGAAGTGCGGCTCGACCACTTCAAACATGTTCCTGAACCCTGCATTCTCTACAATAGAGAAGGGTCTCATCTGCCGCTATGAATTTTGCTATCGCTGCGTTGCTTTCTTTAGCCATACGGGAGTCAGCCGCATATTGTTGCCTGAAAGCTGTGGGGAGAAGTGGTTGCTGTTTCCTTTTTTCGCCAAATTGGAACTTCAGGGTGATGTTCGCAGAAATGAGTAGTCATGTTACTCGCATTGCCACTCAAATAGACTATCAGCAATGATCAGATCCTACATGTTGTAGACGTTATATCCACCACTCGTTGGCAAGCCCTGTTATAGTTTACAGGGAAGCCGAAATGTTACCAGACCTGAATGATTTTGGGCGTTTTCTAGTCCTGGCTCGCCAACGCGTGCCATGTTGCTCCTTTGCATTTAGCTAACTGCTAATTCCTTCATAAGCTAATTGCTGCTACGACGGTCTCAGCTCTGTTCTCACTGGAGCTAAATAATTAATGAGCGGAGCCGCACACAGCTAAGAGAACTTTAATACTATGTGGATATTTTTCCCACGTTAAATATGCAATAATATATACTTTATTTTTCTATACAATATATAAACTCAGCAAAAAAAAAAAGTGTTCTCACTGTGAATATTTGTATGAACATAGCAAGAACCAACAAGTGAGACAAACCGAGTAAGTTCCACAGACATGCGACGTGACCAACAGAAATGGAATAATGGGTCCCTGAATAGGGGGGGGGGTCAAAAGTAACAGTGAGTATCTGTGCATGATGGACCCGCCACGTCGATCCAGCTCCAGAGTACAGGCCTCGGTGTGACGCTCGTTCCTTCGACGATAAACACGAATCCAACCATCACGCCTGGTGAGACAAAACCACGACTCGTCAGTGAAGAGCACTTTTTGCCAGTCCTATCTGGTCCAGTGACGGTGGGTTTGTGCCCAAAGGTGACGTTGTTGCCGGTGATGTAAGGCAGGTCCTCACCAGACAACAGGCCTACAAGCCCCCAGTCCAGCCTATTGCGGACAGGGAGCACTGATGGAGGGATTGTGCGTTCCTGGTGTAACTCAGGCAGTTGTTGCCATCCTGTACCTGTCCCGCAGGTGTGATGTTTGGATGGACCGATCCTATGCAGGTGTTGTGACGTGGTCAACCACGTCAATCAGCTGTCCGTTCTGTCTCCCTGTAGCACTGTCTTACACGGAACCCAAAACAACTGCGCGCATCATGTATAGAATTATTTTGTCCCCCTACACCAAAACACGACACGCAGTTTAAAATATCAAAAACAAACTGAACCAATTACATTAATTTGGGAACAAGTTGAGTCATTAAACATTTATGGCAATTTAGCAGGCGTTTCATTGCCATGACAGAGGGTATCACGTCTGCTGCAGATGCATTTGATTAGCTCATTTCTTGAGTCAGTTGTTGGATTGGCACTAGGAACATGTTCATGTTTCCAAGTTAAACGTTCTCAAATGCCATCGAAATGGCAGCAGTGGTATGAGAACCAGCACTTTCTTGAGCGAGCAATACAGCTTTCCTCTGTACGAAATCTTCATCGACCCACTGTGCCAGACTCAGCATGCTCATGGGGCTGATGTCGCTGGTCCAAATGTCAGCCGTGAAGCTAATAGCAGTGACACCCATAGATGCACAATATTGTTGAAATGCACAACTGCAGTAGGGAAACATCTGGAAAATAGCAACTACTTTGTAGTGTGTACCGGGGCTCGAGGTGCTCGACCAGTCGGTGGAAGCCAACATCATCCATGACAGAACAGTTGATTGTAAAGGGCAATGAATCTCATTATCTTGGCGTTAATGGATTTCGCCTTTGAGTTCTCACTGAAGTTCTTACGCTTTCAAATGACTGCTTAACTTGAACTTGTTAGAAGTGTGCGCCTAGCATTTCTGCTTTTGTTCTGATTAGCACTATTTTTCATGGCATCATCTACCGATGTTATATAGGTATGCACCTCAGCTTTGACGCCGGGCCGATGCTGGCATTTTTAGCCAATAATCGGGGCGATTACGATATATCGTGCATCCCTAGTAAATAAGGAACTTAATAAAAATATATATAAAATCACATTTGCAAACATTACTAAACCTGTTTTCGCTTTGTTATTATAGGGCATGGTTTAGACTAACGAGGAAAAATAACTATCCATTTTGGATAAAGTCAGTCTGAATTACTATCCCAATCTCCTGTACACAGAGAGAATAGAAAGGAAACAATTTCAAAGATTTTACCGAGTTACAGTTCATAAAGGAAGTCAGTCAATTTAAACATAGTGAACAAATATGAAATGCAACTTGTAAAGTGTTAAGCAGTGCTTCATTTGTCAAATCGTGAGGTGCCAGCCCAAAGTGCACATGAGGGGAGGGGGGGTGACCTGGGGAGTAAAATGTTTATCAGCTTTATAATAAAGCATTGCATGCATAGTCACATTTGCGTCATGGTATAGATCAGTAGAGGGACTTACAGATGTGGCACAAATGGGAGTGTTTTTAGTAGCCTAGGGTCCAGGAAAAATGTGTTCTTTTATAAACACATTTCATGGAATTCGACATAATTTTACATGACTGGAGACTTTGGCAGAATCTTTAATACCGCACAAATGATCGGAATGGCAGGGTACTTTGACACTGTCAAACAGATCAATAAAAACTACCATGCCTTGATTTCATCAATAGCCTACGTGTATGGAGATGTACTGTAGGCTACAATAAGAGGGGGAAATTAAGCTGTAAACCATTTTTTAGGATTACCCAATGATGGGCAGCTCACTCGCTGGTGATTGTCAAAGCTCTCGTGCCAAAAGCCTCTCGTTAAACAATATTTGGAAGTGGATCAAATATTTTAGTAGCCTACAGCATACTCTTTCCTTTACAACGCGTTTTCCCTTAATTGTATTTGAAATCTTGCGAATGGGCTGTTGTCCGCATTGTTTTCACTGACAGATATGCCACACATTCCTGACTGTAGGCTATTCCTTGTTATTGGGCTACAATACAGCTAGACCATTTCCAAAGAATATATCTATTAATCCCCTGTGGCTAAATTATAGGCCTCATGGTGTAGTAGGCTATTCTGAATGATTTAATTTCTGAACAGACAGCAGTAATTCTATAACTTTGGCAAATGTGTTTACAATTATCAGGGGTGCTGCAGTTCGTTCAGAACCCGTCATTTGACTATCATTCTATAAGGAAATAAATAAGGAAATGCAACGCTAAAGAGATGAGTTGCAGGCTCACGTCTAGCAGAGTAGAGAAATCATAGAATGTGAATTTCATTCTAGTTCTGAGACAACTGGAGTGCTTCACACAGCCACGTGTTGGTCTCAAACACAAGTTACAATGTTGTGCAAATCAACCCAAATAAACTTAGAATATTGGGCCCAGCTTGAAAAAAAAAACTCAGGTGATTTGAGTGTGTGTATTAATTAGAGGCAACTCAAATGAGCTTTTGTTAGAATCGACATATTGCAAAAAGTGAAAATTATTCTTCATGCAACGAGAGGATCCGGCCAAATGCACAACAAAACAGCCCCAAACTGAAAGGTGCCAGATCCTGTTCCAGCAGGATCCGGCTCATATTAAGCACTGGTCCCATGTTTCAAACTGAAATAAAAGATCCCAGAAATGTTCAATATGCATGAAACGGTAATTGCTCTCAAATTCTGTGCATAAATGTGATAAT
Source organism: Oncorhynchus nerka (assembly GCF_034236695.1). Taxonomy (NCBI): domain Eukaryota; kingdom Metazoa; phylum Chordata; class Actinopteri; order Salmoniformes; family Salmonidae; genus Oncorhynchus; species Oncorhynchus nerka. Next base: position 49,751,872 of record NC_088422.1, read on the forward strand.
CCACCCACCTGACAGGTGTGGAATATCAAGAAGCCGATTAAACAGCATGGGGACAATATAAGGCCAATAAAATGTGCAGTTGCCACAAAATGCCACAGATGTGTCAAGACTTTAAGGGAGTGTACAACCGGCATGCTGACTGCAGGAAAGTCCACCAGAGAAATCCACATTCAAGTCTTTGGCAACAGCTCTGATGGCCATACCTGCAGTCAGCATGCCAAATGCACACTCCTGCAACTTGAGACATCTGTGGACAAAACTGCACATTTTAGAGTGGCCTTTTATTGTCCCCAGCATAAGCTGCACCTGTGTAATGATCATGACATTTAATCAGCTTCTTGATATGCCACACCTGTCAGGTAGGTGGATTATCGTGGCAAAGGAGAAAGTCTGGTCAACAAGGATGTAAACATTTGTACACAGATTGAGAGAAATAAGCTTTGATTATGGAACACTTCAGGATAATTTCTCAGCTAACGCAACCAACACTTCAAAGTTACATTTATATTTTTGTTCAGTATATAAGGTCTCTGTAGTGGTATTCAAATCTTACCTGCAGTCCAGCTCTCTGGGAGCGCGACACCGCTTTCGCCTTAGCTTTGCCACTGTCTTTCCCTGCCTTACCACCAGCCTGGAATAGATGGTGAAAGACACAGCATTACAAAATTAGCCAGTAGAATGAGACTTGAAACCATGTGATTTGCATGCATTATTTTTTAGTCAAGTACCCCTTCCCCAAATGACCAGATAAATCCTAACTCTTGTTAATTGGCCCATATTACATCTTCAGACAAAGTAAACATTTTGACATATACATTTTACACACAGCATTCACAACAAAGATTGTTTTTATGCACAAATGTATACCGTAAATGTCTTAGTGTTACCAGTAATAACCATTAACCTTGAGCTTTTTAATCCCAGCCCATCTACCTCAGACCACCCTGTTGATTTCCATGTGCCAACTACTTTACCTGTTAAATTCATTTCAAACCTTTAAAAAAATGGCATAGTATCCAGTGCAAGTTAAAGATACCTTTTCCTATGAGTATTATTATAATATTGTTGACTGACGATGCTTTCCAAATCACCCAACACTGCTATTTGTAGGGTTCATTTTAAATGAGTGTTTTTCAGCCATTCCTCAACCTGTGATGAAACAATCTACATTTGGGGAATAACAGTAAATTATCTAATGATTGTCAGAGGCAAGAATTTTTAATTAGAATTTAAATAGAAAAACTTTTGAATCAACCATTGTTCTGTTTATCAATTCCTACACCATCAACCATGGAATTCGTACAGCGATAATCTCTTCACAGCTATTTTTGCACGTCTGTCAAAATTTGTCATCAAATGTCAGTGTTTCTTAAATCCTTGGGACCCAAAGGGAGCCCAAATAACCTGACTGTGTCCCAGGTCAGCAATCTTCACTTGCCTGGCTGACATAGCTAACGTTACCTAGACAAAACTCAAGATGGATTCATATGTCCATATATAAATAACTAATTATGAAGATGGTTAGCTAACTAGAAAGCCAGGCGAATCACCCCATTTTGGTTTACGTTTCCCGCCAATTCTTGACAAGCAACAACTCAACTGGCATCAAATAAGAAGGCTAACTAAGCTGGATAACACTATTGCAAAGTGGAGCGTTACATAAACTAATAGAATTAGCCATTTGCTGAAATTTACTGCAATGCTAAATGGCTAATTATTAGTATCTAGTTAGAGCACCTCGACAGATTTTGCAATATTGACATGATACAGAACTGCCGCGGAGCAACCAGACCAGCCAACACGAAAAAAATAGCTAGGCTAACGTTAACTATCGAAATTAGTTAACGTTAGTAGCCTACTTGCCACATTATTTGCATGCAGAAGATGTAATGCATGTGGGAAATGTAACACTAGCAATTACCAAACAGAAAATAAAGTTAAAAAGTCACTCTTAACTAGCTACAGTAACGTTAGTAGCTAGGAACCCGACCATGCTAAGTTAGCTGGTAAACGCTAGTTTAGCGTTGCTTTTCAGTCAATTTGAAGAAGTAGCACGTAATGCTAGCGAATGTACAATTAAACCATAAACAAATTCTATACGAATCTGTAGTTAATAATAGTATCGCTACAGATAATAAACACATACCATTTCGTTATTTGGTTGTGGAACTGAGGAGATCGGAAACAATTTCGGTTCAAGACCGAGAGAAAAAAAATAGAGCCCTTAACAATACTATACCCGGGACTCCTTGCGAATGGATGTTGACCAATGGGAATTCCTGTTGTTTATTTTAATATTTTTTTCTGACCAATCACAGCGCTGCTTGTACAGATTTCTACCCCCCACCCCCCAAATCGGCGTGTCTTTCTTTGCCCACGAGACCAACAAGTAGGCGGGTTCGCTGTGGCTAGAAAATGCCACTCTAAATGTATGCTTTAACAAAAAAATTGACGCTCAATATAATTCACTTGCTTGACTAATACAATTCTGAAATATACTACGTGCATGTGCATAACTGGAGATTGCATTCACAACTCGTCTTTGATAATGCATGCATATATGTAGCCTAGGCAGCCGATAGCGTGCGTTAGATCTACACCACAGCTATTAACAATGAGCTAACAATGGATGGGTTAGTTATAAAAAAATTCTCTGCATCTAGTGTTGATGTGCCCAGCCGGTATACCACAGACAGAACAATGAGACAGATATTTCACGGATGTATAAAAGTGAAGCTACCGCTTGGCGTTTCCACTCAGTGAGAGAAGATGGATTTGCCTTCCCTACGGGAAATATGCAGATGTTGCTAGAACGCGCAAATAAGATCTCGCTAGCTCGAGCTTGGTTCTGCCCACTTTGACTGATTTGTTTCAATTTGAAACGACAGGCTGTAGTCTATCTTGGTTGAGTTATACATTTTCGGTCAATTTATGATGTTGCACATAGCGTTCAGCCAAGGTTGTATAACATCCTAGATTGTCCGAAAATGGTGGTGGAAACATGTGTTTTATTAAGACAGGAAAAACAAACAAAAAATGTGTACTAAGGCCCGCCATTAAAGCCAGTTAATGAGAGAAATGACGCCTTTGCAGCCTTGTGTACAAGCTGGTGCACGGTGGACACGTGTATTACTGGGCACATCAACCCTAGACCATAAGTGCAGATCTAGCGACCACTATCCGCTGCCTAGCATAGACGCAGTTGCAAACTAACTGCGTGACCGAAAATATACATTTGCCTCACAAAATAAATTGGTATCTAATTAGTACACAATTAACTCAATACTTAGCAGTATGTGCTAATTTAGCTGAGTATCATATTTTAAAGCAGACCAGGTTTTCCAACGCATGCAATTGGCATGTTGACTGCAGGAATGTCTACCAGAGCTGTTGCCAGAGAATTTAATGTTTATTTCTCTACCATAAGCTGCCCGCCAACGTCGTTTTAAAGAATTTGACAGTACATCCAGCCGGCCTCACAACCGCAGACCATGTGTTACCATGCCAGCCCAGGACCTCTACATCCGGCTTCTTCATCTGCGGGATTGTTTAAGGAGGGGGAGTGGGGTGCGGTGGAGTATTTCTGTCTGTAATAAAGGCCTTTTATGGGGAAAAACTCATTCTGATTGGCTTGGCCTGGCTTCCCAGTGGGTGGACCTGACTCCCAAATGGGTGGGCCTACAATGAATTCGTAAAGTATTCAGACCCCTTGACTTTTTCCACATTTTGTTACGTTACAGCTTGATTCCAAAATGGATTTCAACATTTTCCCCTCATTAAGCTACACACAATACCCCATAATGACATAGTGAAAACAGGTTTTTAGAAATTATTGCAAATATTAAAAGTAAAAAACAGAAATACCTCATTTACGTAAGTATTAAGACCCTTTGCAATGAGACTCGAAATTGAGCTCAGGTGCATCCTGTTTCCATTGATCATCCTTGAGATGTTTCTACAACTTGATTGGAGTCCACCTGTGGTAAATTCAATTGATTGGACATGATTTGGAAAGGCACACACCTGTCTATTTAAGGTCCCACCTTAAACATGACAGTGCATGTCAGAGCAAAAACCAAGCCATGAGGTCGAAGGAATTGTCAATAGAGCTCTGAGAGAGGATTGTGTCGAGGCACAGATCTAGGGAAGGGTACCAAAAAATGTCTGCAGCATTGAAAGTCCCCAAGAACACAGTGGCCTCTATCATTCTTCAATTGAAGAAGTTTGGAATTACCAAGACTCTTCCTAGAGCTGGCCACCCAGACAAACTGAGCAATCAGGGGAGAATCGGTCACTCTGACAGTCACTCTGACAGAGCTCCAGAGTTCCTCTGTGGAGGAGTACAACCATCTCTGCAGCACTCCAGCAATCAGGCCTTTATGGTAGAGTGGCCAGATGAAAGCAACTCCTCAGTAAAAAGCACATAATAGCCCGCTTGGACTCTCAGACCATGGGAAACAAGACTATCTGGTCTCTGGTCTGATGAAACCAAGTTTGAACTCTTTGGCCTGAATGCCAAGAGTCATGTATGGAGGAAACCTGGCACCATCCCTGTATGCACTCACAGTCCCACAGTGGTGGCAGCATCATGTTTCAACGGCAAGGTACAGAGAGATCCTTGATGAAAACCTGCTCAGGACCTCACATTTTTTCAAATTTATAAAAAAAAAAGAAATGAAAATATTACATTCAGTAAGTATTCAGACCCTTTACTCATTACTTTGTTGAAGCACCTTTGGCAGCGATTATACCCTAAAGTCTTCTTGGGTATGACACTACAAGCTTGGCACACCTGTATTTGGAGAGTTTCTCCCATTCTTCTCTGCAGATCCTCTCAAGCTCTGTCAGGTTGGATTTGGAGCCTGGCAGCAGAGCTGTCTAGATGTGCAAGGAGTTGACACCGCCTAACAGGATGGTATAAATTCTAGTGCTGGTAGACACATGTCTTTGTCTTTTGCAGCTGTTTGACCCATTGGGGGAATACACTTGGTTTGAGCTTTTCCTAGTCAACCATTTGAGTTTTTACTCTGTTTGTTTAGAACCTAACAGTATGTACACTTACCCTGCCAAAGTGCTTTGTTCTTAATTTCCACAAAGGCTTGACGGGTGCATCCTGTGGCCAACACCTTTGTGTTTTCAAAGGAGTTGAAGAGGTCCACTGTGAAGATGGTCTGGTGAGTCACGGTGGCTGGCCAGTAGCCACTCTTTACAAGTTCGTCCACCCCCGCTGTCCAATGTCTCAGACACCCAGATGCAGTTCAGGGCAGGAAGTGACAGGATGTAGCGCCCTGAGTCAGGAGTAATTATTGAATGTAATGAATTACATTCTTTAAAAACATGTGACTAGAAGTCCTTAAAAACCAAATATTTTCATGAAAATATGAATGAAAATAATATCTTGGCTGTGATAACAAATGTTAAGGTTGGCATGGCATTTGCTTGGCATTTTAGCACACTGTACCTGTATATTGTGGGATAGGTACAGGAGCATTGTTACTGCAGCAGGATGGGTACTGGTAATGGAAACTATTAAATAAAAATGGTGTTATATTTATTAATCAACTTAACTTAAAGGAATTCGTTTTTTAGGAGAAGTAATGAGAATCCACTATGACAGATACAGTGCATTTGGAAAGTATTCAGACCACTTTACTTTTTCCATATTTTGTTACGTTACAGTTTTATTATAACATCTATAAAATATTATTTTTGTCCTCATCAATCTAAACACAAATACCCTATAATGACAAAGCAAAAACAGGTTTGTAGACATTTTTTCAAATTTATAAAAAAAATGAAATGAAAATATTACATTCAGTAAGTATTCAGACCCTTTACTCATTACTTTGTTGAAGCAACTTTGGCAGCGATTATACCCTAAAGTCTTCTTGGGTATGACACTACAAGCTTGGCACACCTGTATTTGGAGAGTTTCTCCCATTCTTCTCTGCAGATCCTCTCAAGCTATTTTCAAGTCTCTCCAGAGATGTTCGATCGGGTTCAAGTCCGGGTTCTGGCTGGGCCACTCAAGGACACCAGTCTGAGCTCCTTAGCACTCTGGAGCAGATTTTCATCAAGGATCTCTCTGTACTTTGCTCCGTTCATCTTTCCCTCGATCCTGACCGAGGCAGCAGTGTAATGATGGCCCAAGGGAGATCTTGCTCTTGGGGTTCCTTTAAGGGAGGGTTTCCCAAACCTCTTCTCAGGCCTCTCCAGACGTTTCACATTTTTATTTTAACCCTTAACTGGCCCACATGGTTCAATTAGTTAGCTAATCATCAAGCCTTTGACTAATTAAATCAAGCGTGGCAGTTTAGCGTTAAAACAAAACAGCAACACTTACTGTGTCTTGAGGCCTTCTTAGACCTTTTTTTTTGTCCAAAGCTGTGTTCGAATACTCATACTAACCTCACTAACCGTAGGGTAATAAAAGTGTGGAAAAGTGTGTGTGTATGTGAAAACAAGTAAAAATGTAACAAAAAGTTTTGCTGTGTGCCTTCACTGTCTTCCTCTTCCCTGGGCCTGCTGTTTCAACATAGCACCAAGAACCTGACTGTCTCCCTGCCTGTATCCTGCTTTTCTCGCACTCTTTACCATTTGCAATGTGTGAAACTACATAATGTCCTGTGGGAACCTGCATAATGTTATTACAATACGTTATTTCGATACATTGTAAAAAAATTAAAAATCAGAATTTTCCCACTCTCTATCCCAGCAAGGTGCAAGTTGGGAGAGGGACACAACAAATAAATAGCTTTGCATGTGTGGCTTCTTACCACAATCAATCAGTTTGGCAAAAATAATCTCTGCTCAGAGGGCAATAAAATATTTTTTTTTCAGAGAGAGAAGCTAGTGTGGAAGGAGCATCTTCCACTTTGGAAGATTAAGAATATTCCCGAATATGAGGATCATGTCTCTGTCAATTCGGATTCTGACAGTGAGTTGGAAGAAGAGGGTGAGATTGACTCTAGTCCATCCCCAGCATCAGCAGCCTGGAGGAGGAGCAATATGGATGTCAAAAAGTTGTGAAATTGAATGGTCTTTATTGCCCAAGGAATGAGCCACCTCTAATTGCTGCCAATGTGATGAGAATGCAACCTGGGCTGACGCAGATGGCTGTTACTCATGTGCAGGACATCAAGTGTTCTTTTGAACTGTTCATCCCAGAAACCATTGAAAATCATTCTGGACTGAACTAATTGGAGGGAAGGCATGTTTTTGGAGAGAGATGGAACGAGATGGACCAAACACATTTACATGCATACTTTGGGGTTCTTATCCTTGCTGGTATTTTCAGATCCAATGGGGAATCCACAGAATCCTTTTGGGATGCAGAAACTGGCAGAGAACTTTTACATGCAACAATGTCTCTGGAAAACTTCCACATTTTTTCCAGGATTATCCGCTTCGATAACCGAGTCACCAGACCAGCTCGGCAGCAGAGAGACAAGCTATTTGCAATCAGGTCAGTAAAACAAGTGGATGGACCGCCTTCCCGTTTTACAAACGTGGCCCAACGTTACTGTTGATTAGCAGCTTATGCCATTTAGGGGCCACTGCCACTTCAGGCAGTACATATCGTCTAAACCTGCAAATTATGGAATCAAGATCTGGGCTGCCTGTGATGCTGCTTCGTCATATACGTGGAACTTGCAAGTGTATACAAGGAAGCCAGATGGAGGAGCCCCTGAGAAGAACCAATGGATGCGGGTTGTCCTGGACGTGACATAGGGACTCCGTGGCCACAACATCACATGCAATAACTTTTTTACTTCTCACAAGCTGGGGCAGGAGCTAGCTGATGATGGTAGGAACAGAACGAAAAAACAACCCAGAGCTCCCAACTCAGCTGTTGAATACACGGAACAGGCCTATCAATTCCTCTGAGTTTGTGTTCACAGCCGACACGTCCCTAGTATCGTACGTGACAAAGAAAGGCAAAAATGTGGGACTCATGAGTACGTATAGGAATGGGAGATTCTGTGGCCAGCAACATTAAAAAAAACTGAAATCATAATGGATTACAATGCCACAAAAGGAGGGGTGGACAATTTAGAGGGTTGGACAATAGTATGGATATAGTTACCTTCACCAAATATGAAGTATACAAGCAGAGGACACCATTTCTGTGCTTTTAGGGCCCATAATACAATTCTTCAGAAAACGGGCGTGGCTTCACGTTTTCAGATTTGAAGAAAATGGCGGAAAATGTGCCAAATGTTTAAAAAATGTTGAGCAATGTAATAAAGTAATTACTTTTCAAATAAGTTACCTAACAAGTAATGTTGGCTGACAATTTGTTAGCTACACTATCCTTACGAACCGCATAGCATTACAGCAGAATGCACCGGTATGTTAGCTAGCTACAGTGTCTTGCAAAAGTATTTCTCCCTTGGCATTTTTCCTATTTTGTTGCCTTACAACCTGGAATTAAAATAGATTTTTGAGTTTGTGTCATTTGATTTACACAACATGCCTACCACTTTGAAGATGCTAAATATTTTTTTATTGTGAAACAAACAAGAAATAAGACAAAAAAAACAGAAAACTTGAGCATGCATATTATTCACCCCCCAAAGTCAATACTTTGTAGAGCCACCTTTTGCAGCAATTGTAGCTGCAAGTCTCTTGGGATATGTCTCTATGAGCTTGGCACATCTAGCCACTGGGATTTCTGCCCATTCAAGGCAAAACGCTCAACATCAGTTGAATATGGCCAGTGTCAGTAAACATTGTCAAAAAAGCATGATTAAATTGTTGCCAGCAGCACAATTACAGTCACCAACACTCAGGATAACATGAAAACAGCCTAACCATCTCTGCTAGGGAATAGCTAGCAAGTTAGCCAGTTAGCTTGTGTGCTTGTCGGCTCAACCCTACTCCTCACCCAGAGCGTCCAGTGTGCGCTCTGAACGCTTGGAGAGGGAAACACTCTCAATTTACAATGCCCAGAGTGCACTCTGGCACTCCAGATTGAATTTAATAACACACCCGGGCTGCATTCCAAACACTTAACAGACACACCGTCTCCCCTCAGCCCTCAAATTAAGTGCCCGGAAATTCGTCACTAGTTCGTCCCGCGATGATTGTGTTTTCAGCCACCAATAGCTTATGGGTGTTTTATATGCATTACAGTCAATTATGATTACATGTCTACTTATATTAACTATATATAATTATTAGTTAATATACTCCTATTGTATAATAGCTAGCAAATGAATTAGCTAACTAACGTTAGCCTGCCTAGCTACTTCTGAAGAAGGAAATAAAATATTTCTACAATTTCCAAAAGCTAACCAAACAAAAACATCATTACTTTTATGAGACGTGTTTGTGCATTAGTAGCACAATTTCTGACTTATTTACATTCTCCATATTGACGTTGAGGTTAAGTTTTCGCAGACTTTTCTTAGCGGATGTACAATCGTCGCAAATTTAATAAACATAAATGTACACACGCAAACTCCATTAAAAACGAGGGCTGAGGGGCTTGGGATGCAAACTTCCCTTGCTTGGCTAATCATTTGGACCGATGACAAATATGGCTGCGGGGATTCCCCCAGGGCATAAGGCGAGGGTAAGTGGACAAAGGTGTGTATTTTATGAGTTTGAAACGCAGCCCCAAGTCGTAAAATGTCTAACTGTTAATTTGTTATGCTAACAAGCTAGCAAGAGGTTGCATAGCAACAGCATCAACTTCCCGTAGACAGGCCAAGCGTTAGTACGCTCAACTGAAAGGATACCATTCATTTACAGTAAATGAACTAGTATATATTCATTAAAGTATGTAGTATGTTAGTATGGGTATTCGAACACAGCTCAGGTCTTTGGTGAATTATGTTGCCTCTGCTATCCCTCTCTATCCATTGGACAGGGAAAAGTCTAGTGGCAGGAGCAGGTACCTGTCGCTTTGCAGCTCACTATTTCTGATCTTACAGTATTTATTAAAATCAAACAGAATGGGAATCTCTCTGTGATTAAAAATATACTGGGGAAATGTGAAGAAATATCACTTACAGCTACATGTTGAAATTATAATGCTGTGCGATAATGAGCTTCTCAAAGCGCCTCCTCAAATGCCACCCATACCGCATCACGCTCTTTGCTTAAGCTCATTTCTCTATTTGGTAGAACATAAACATTATTGTGTGTTAACGTAGAAAAACAAGTACCAAAATGTGATCATATACTGTGAGACACAATCAAATACTTTGCATATTCACACATGACAAAAGTAAATTGGTATACATTGTGGATGGTTGATTTTAATTATCGTGGGAATTGCTGTCACGCTCTGACCTTAGATATCTCTGTTTTCTTTATATTTTGGTTAGGTCAGGATGTGACGAGGTTGGGTATGCTCGTTTTTTAATGTCTAGGGTTTTAGTATGTCTAGGGGTTTTGTAGATCTAGGTAATTGTATGTCTATGGTGGACTGATATGGTTCCCAATCAGAGGCAGCTGTTTGTCGTTGTCTCTGATTGGGGATCATATTTAGGTAGCCATTTTCCCTTTTGTTTTGGTGGGTTCTTGTCTATTTGTAGTTGCCTGTCAGCACTATTTTGCATAGCGTCACGTGTCATTTTGGTTAGTTTGTTCAGTGTTCATTCTTAATATAATAAAGAATATACGCATACCATGCTGCGCCTTGGTCCGATTCATACGACGAACGTGACAATTGCGTACAAAAAAGTAAAGATACCTTAATAGAAAATATCTCAAATAAAAGTGAAAGTCACCCAGTAAAATATTACTTGAGTAAAGTAAAAGTATTTGATTTTAAATATACTTAAGTATCAAAAGTGCATGTAATTTCTAAAATATATTAAGTATCAAAAGTAAAAGTATAAATCATTTCATTATCCTTATATTAGGCAAACCAGATGTTTGTTTTTTTATGGAGTCAGGGGAACACTTCAACACTCAGACATAATTGATAAATTAAACATTTGTGTTTAGTGAGTCCCACAGATCAGAGGCAGTAGGGATGACCAGGGATGTTCTCTTGATAAGTGAGTGAATTGGATCATTTTCCAGTCCTGTTAAGCATTCAAAATGTACTTTTGGGTGTCAGTGATTTTCTTCAGGAATGTAAAAATGTAAAAGTAAAAGTTGTCAAAAATATAAATAGTAATGTACAGCTACCCCCCAAAAATACTTGAGTAGTACTTTCACGTATTTTTACTTCAGTACTTTATACCACTGGTTATATTGTGCAAAATCAAAAGGCAAAGCCTCTACAGTTGGCTAACACTCAAAGGTTTTTGCTATTTATCTGCTGAAATTCATTAACATCTCACGTGCAAACATTTCTGGTGTTATTATTTATGAACTAGATTTGTATATTCACATTTACACAATTGGTATACAGACAGCAAAATGACAACAGTTTACAGTTTAAAATGTGCAGACACCAGTGTTATAATATTTCTATGGGACCCATACAGGCCATACATAAACGCCATCAAACATTGAATTGAAAGGCAAAATTGTTGATTATATGCAGGGCAATTGTTCATTTTAAATTGGATGCGATATTCAGTACAACCACAGCAAGCGGGTAGGGTAAACACACGTGAGGGAGGTTCAGAACGTAGGAAGGAGAGAAGCTGGCTGGTGGAGAAGATGGCAGATGGGGACAATGGGAGTGAGCGCGGTGGTGGCGGGTTTCAGCACTACTAGCGGGATCAGGAGACCCAAGAGCTATCCTCGAAGCGGCTGGACATCCAGAACAAATGATTCTACCTGGATGTAAAGCAGAATGCGAAGGGCAGGTTCATCAAAATCGCAGAGGGAAGGCTCAAAGTCGACCGACCCTTTCCATGTCAGTCGCCGCGGAGTTCCGTGACTACCTGGGGGATTTCATAGATCATTACACCCAACTTGGGCCTAGAAGCCCCGAGCAATTCGCTCAGTCATCCGGCGGTGGATGACAGTGAGCCTTTAAGAGTCAGTTCCTGGTTCGAGAGAACAGAAAATACTACCCCGATCTGAAAGAGAACCAAAGGGGGAGGGGGGGGCGGTTCTCCGGATCAGGCAGGCCATCAACCGAGGACCCGGGTTCAGAGTAGGAGGTGGCGGAGTCCCCGGTGGCATGAAATACAGACAAACCATCACCCTCCCGGCAAGGGTTAATAGACTTCTGTAACGTGCTTGCCAAGCATATAGACAATGACGAGGAACTCACCTATGGTGAAGGAGCAGGGGACTACAGCAAGCTTCCGGAGGGCACCTCTATCATGGTGGATTCCAAACGGTTCTTCTTTGACGTGGGATTCAACATAATGAGTTTTTTGGAGGGTGAGAGAAGTCAAACCCAGCTGTAGAAACTATCACTATCCCGTTCAAAGTGTGGGGCAAGTTTGGAGGAGCGTTCTCCCATTATGCCAAAGAGATTAAAGACATACAGCAGAGACAGAGGGATAAAATATTTGAAAAGAGACCAGGAGGAGCAGGAGAAAAGTCAGAGGTAGACCATGCAGATGACGATTGATTGATCAAGCCGGCTGTGCGGTCAAGCTGTTAACGTGAAGCAAAGCTTGGATAGAAGAACTACTACTTTGTGCATGACAAATTTAACTTAAATGATAAAAAACAACGAAGTAAAGTATATTTAACTGAGACATACTGTCTATGTTTAAGAGAGATGATCAATATTTGTGTTGTAAAATGTTTAGATCCATGGGTTTGTGCTAGCTAAATGAGTAAAGACTACAGCTCATATAACGTTAGCTCTTAGTCTTGACTATGAGATTTCCAATTGATAAAATGAATAAAAATTGTCCATGTAATAACTCCACTCATGTAGCCCAGCAAATCCAGTCTCACAATGTTTCACAACATGACATTTGCCTACATGTCTCATTTACCAAGTAGAATATCTATTTTTAACACTGAAGAACACACTTAGTTCCTGTCTATGTGCTATAATAGATAAGAAAGTGAAAAATGGTGTGTGTTGCACAGCAAAGAGATGTGAAGCTCATTTCCCAATACATTGCTGTGTGTTCTATGGCTCTTATTGTTGTATAAATACCCACTGTATTGTTTTGGAAGAATCTGAATCATTGTCCCAACACCAGCCTGGGACACAGAATTGGGCAGACAGAACAGTGAGCAAAACAGCATGGTTTTAGACCGGTTTGTGCTGTCAGTGTCTTGCCAACTCCTCGGTCCAGGCTAAGCAAAATAACTACTCAGACCTGGTTCAGTGACATATACAGGTGAAGTCAGAAGTTTACATATACCTTAGCCAAATACATTTAAACTCAGTCTTTCACAATTCCTGACATTTAATCCTAGTAAGAATTCCCTGTCTTAGGTCAGTTAGGATCACCACTTTATTTTAAGAATGTGAAATGTCAGAAAAATTGTTGAGAGAATGATTTATTTCAGCTTTTATATCTTTCATCACATTCCCAGTGGGTCAGAAGTTTACATACACTCAATTAGTATTTGGTAGCATTGCCTTTAAATTGTCAAATGTTTCAGGTAGCCTTCCACAAGCTTCCCACAATAAGTTGGATGACTTTTGGCCCATTCCTCCTGATAGAGCTGGTGTAACCGAGTCAGGTTTATAGGCCTCCTTGCTTGCACATGCTTTTTCAGTTCTGCCCACAAATTTTCTATAAGATTGAGGTCAGGGCTTTGTGATGGCCTCTCCAACACATTGACTTTGTTGTCCTTAAGCCATTTTGCCACAACTTTGGAAATGTGCTTGGGGTCATTGTCCGTTTTGAAGACCCATTTGCGACCAAGCTTTAACTTCCTGACTGATGTCTTGAGATGCTGCTTCAATATATCCACATAATGACAATTCCTCTCTCATGATGCCATCTATTTTATGAAGTGCACCATTCCCTCCTGCAGCAAAGCACCGCAACAACATGATGCTGCCACCTCCGTGCTTCACGGTTGGGATGGTGTTCTTCAGCTTGCAAGCCTCCCCCTTTTTCCTACAAACATAACGATAATCATTATGGCCAAACAGTTCTATTTTTGTTTCATCAGATCAGAGGGCATTTCTCCAAAAAGTACGATCTTTGTCCCCATGTGCAGTGGTGATCCTAACTGCCTAAGACAGGGAATTTTTACTAGGATTAAATGTCAGGAATTGTGAAAAACTGAGTTTAAATGTATTTGGCTAAGGTGTATGTAAACTTTTGACTTCAACTGTACATACTTTATTAATGTAGATTGAAAATAACTGGATAGGTGTAAACAACATACAGCTATAGCTGCAGCTTGCCTTCTGGTATGCTAGGTGGAATATTCAACACTGCTTATATCAACAATTTCAGATCTACAGTTCCTAGACTAGGGGGAAGCATCTAGGGGTTGTTTCTGAACAATAGTGACCATCAGGGTGTCAGAGGCAAAGGGTGTGTGTAATATGGTTGTCAGGGTATGTGTGTGGTTGTCTAAGGTGTGGAGGAAATCGAACAGCAGGCAGCTGTACTTCTCCCTTTGTCAATGTGTGCGTCCCAAATGGCACCCTATTGCCTTTTTTTTATTTCACCTTTATTTAACCAGGTAGGCTAGTTGAGAACAAGTTCTCATTTGCAACTGCGACCTGGCCAAGATAAAGCATAGCAGTGTGAACAGACAACACAGAGTTACACATGGAGTAAACAATTAACAAGTCAATAACACAGTAGAAAAAAAAGAGAGTCTATATACATTGTGTGCAAAAGGCATGAGGAGGTAGGCGAATAATTACAATTTTGCAGATTAACACTGGAGTGATAAATGATCAGATGGCCATGTACAGGTAGAGATATTGGTGTGCAAAAGAGTAGAAAAGTAAATAAATAAAAACAGTATGGGGATGAGGTAGGTAAAATTGGGTGGGCTATTTACCGATAGACTATGTACAGCTGCAGCGATCGGTTAGCTGCTCAGATAGCAGATGTTTGAAATTGGTGAGGGTGATAAAAGTCTCCAACTTCAGCGATTTTTGCAATTCGTTCCAGTCACAGGCAGCAGAGAACTGGAACGAAAGGCGGCCAAATGAGGTGTTGGCTTTAGGGATTATCAGTGAGATACACCTGCTGGAGCGCGTGCTACGGATGGGTGTTGCCATCGTGACCAGTGAACTGAGATAAGGCGGAGCTTTACCTAGCATGGACTTGTAGATGACCTGGAGCCAGTGGGTCTTGCGACGAATATGTAGCGAGGGCCAGCCGACTAGAGCATACAGGTCGCAGTGGTGGGTGGTATAAGGTGCTTTAGTGACAAAACGGATGGCACTGTGATAAACTGCATCCAGTTTGCTGAGTAGAGTGTTGGAAGCTATTTTGTAGATGACATCGCCGAAGTCAAGGATCGGTAGAATAGTCAGTTTTACTAGGGTAAGTTTGGCGGCGTGAGTGAAGGAGGCTTTGTTGCGGAATAGAAAGACTTTAGATTTGATTTTAGATTGCAGATGTTTAATATGAGTCTGGAAGGAGAGTTTACAGTCTAGCCAGACACCTAGGTATTTGTAGTTGTCAACATATTCTAGGTCGGAACCATCCAGGGTGGTGATGCTAGTCGGGCATGCGGGTGCAGGCAGCGAACAGTTGAAAAGCATGCATTTGGTTTTACTAGCGTTTAAGGGCAGTTGGAGGCCACGGAAGGAGTGTTGTATGGCATTGAAGCTCGTTTGGAGGTTAGATAGCACAGTGTCCAAGGACGGGCCGGAAGTATACAGAATGGTGTCGTCTGCGTAGAGTTGGATCAGGGAATCACTCACAGCAAGAGCAACATCATTGATATATACAGAGAAAAGAGTCGGCCCGAGAATTGAACCCTGTGGCACCCCGATAGAGACTGCCAGAGGACCGGACAGCATGCCCTCCGATTTGACACACTGAACTCTGTCTGCAAAGTAGTTGGTGAACCAGGCAAGGCAGTCATCAGAAAAACCGAGGCTACTGAGTCTGCCTGTCACGTTCTGACCTTTATTTCCTGTGTTTTGTATTAGTTAGTATGGTCAGGGCGTGAGTTGGGTGGGCAGTCTATGTTTGTTTTTCTATGATTTGAGTATTTCTATGTTTCGGCCTAGTATGGTTCTCAATCAGAGGCAGGTGTCATTAGTTGTCTCTGATTGAGAATCATACTTAGGTAGCCTGGGTTTCACTGTGTGTTTGTGGGTGATTGTTCCTGTCTCTGTGTTTGCACCAGATAGGACTGTTTTGAGTTTTCACATTTCTTGTTTTTTGTAGTCAGTTGTTCATGTGTACCTTAACGCATTAAAAAGAACCATGGACACTTACCACGACGCATATTGGTCCTCAGATCCGTTTCGCCTCTCCTCTTCGGAAGAAGAGGAGGAAATTCATTACACTGCCGATAAGAATATGGTGATTGACAGAGTCGAAAGCCTTGGCAAGGTCGATGAAGATGGCTGCACAGTACTGTCTTTTATCGATGGCGGTTATGATATCGTTTAGTACCTTGAGCGTGGCTGAGGTGCACCCGTGACCGGCTCGGAAACCAGATTGCACAGCGGAGAAGGTACGGTGGGATTCGAGATGGTCAGTGACCTGTTTGTTGACTTGGCTTTCGAAGACCTTAGATAGGCAGGGCAGGATGGATATAGGTCTGTAACAGTTTGGGTCCAGGGTGTCTCCCCCTTTGAAGAGGGGGATGACTGTGGCAGGTGTCTCCCCCTTTGAAGAGGGGGATGACTGTGGCAGCTTTCCAATCCTTGGGGATCTCAGACGATATGAAAGAGAGGTTGAACAGGCTGGTAATAGGGGTTGCGACAATGGCGGCAGATAGTTTCAGAAATAGAGGGTCCAGATTGTCAAGCCCAGCTGATTTGTACGGGTCCAGGTTTTGCAGCTCTTTCAGAACATCTGCTATCTGGATTTGGGTAAAGGAGAACCTGGAGAGGCTTGGGCAAGTAGCTGCGGGGGGGGGGGCTGTTGGCCGAGGTTGGAGTAGCCAGGAGGAAGGCATGGCCAGCCGTTGAGAAATGCTTGTTGAAGTTTTCGATAATCATGGATTTATCGGTGGTGACCGTGTTCCCTAGCCTCAGTGCAGTGGGCAGCTGGGAGGAGGTGTTCTTGTTCTCCATGGACTTCACAGTGTCCCAGAACTTTTGGGAGTTAGAGCTACAGGATGCAAATTTCTGCCTGAAGAAGATGGCCTTTGCTTTCCTGACTGACTGCGTGTATTGGTTCCTGACTTCCCTGAACAGTTGCATATCGCGGGGACTATTCGATGCTATTGCAGTCCGCCACAGGATGTTTTT
Source organism: Oncorhynchus nerka (assembly GCF_034236695.1). Classification (NCBI taxonomy): domain Eukaryota; kingdom Metazoa; phylum Chordata; class Actinopteri; order Salmoniformes; family Salmonidae; genus Oncorhynchus; species Oncorhynchus nerka. Next base: position 49,769,111 of record NC_088422.1, read on the forward strand.
GTGCTGGTCGAGGGCAGTCAGGTCTGGAGTGAACCAATGGCTATATCTGTTCTTAGTTCTGCATTTTTTGAACAGAGCATGCTTATCTAAAATGGTGAGGAAGTTACTTTTAAAGAATGACCAGGCATCCTCAACTGACGGGATGAGGTCAATATCCTTCCAGGATACCCGGGCCAGGTCGATTAGAAAGGCCTGCTCACAGAAGTGTTTTAGGGAGCGTTTGACTGTGATGAGGGGTGGTCGTTTTGACTGCGGATCCGTAGCGGATACAGGCAATGAGGCAGTGATCGCTGAGATCCTGGTTGAAGACAGCGGAGGTGTATTTGGAGGGCCAGTTGGTCAGGATGATGTCTATGAGGGTACCCTTGTTTACAGATTTAGGGTTGTACCTGGTGGGTTCCTTGATGATTTATGTGAGATTGAGGGCATCTAGCTTAGATTGTAGGACTGCCGGGGTGTTAAGCATATCCCAGTTTAGGTCACCTAACAGAACAAACTCTGAAGCTAGATGGGGCGATCAATTCACAAATGGTGTTCAGGGCACAGCTGGGAGCTGAGGGGGGTCGGTAGCAGGCGGCAACAGTGAGAGACTTATTTCTGGAGAGAGTAATTTTTAAAATTAGTAGTTCGAACTGTTTGGGTATGGACCTGGAAAATATTACATTACTTTGCAGGCTATCTCTGCAGTAGACTGCAACTCCTCCCCCTTTGGCAGTTCTATCTTGACGGAAAATGTTATAGTTGGGTATGGAAATCTCAGAATTTTTGGTGGCCTTCCTGAGCCAGGATTCAGACACGGCAAGGACATCAGGGTTAGCAGAGTGTGCTAAAGCAGTGAGTAAAACAAACTTAGGGAGGAGGCTTCTGATGTTGACATGCATGAAACCTGCATGAAGGCTTTTTTTTTTTTTTTTTTTTTTTCGATCACAGAAGTCAACAAATGAGGGTGCCTGGGGACATGCAGGGCCTGGGTTTACCTCCACATCACCCGCGGAACAGAGGAGGAGTAGTATGAGGGTGCGGCTAAAGGCTATCGAAACTGCCTACCAGGTCACATAGGGCTCTGGTCAAAGGTAGTGCAATACGTAGGGAATAGGGTGCCATTTGGGATATTCTCAGTAGGCGTCAAGCAGACGGAAGGTGAAGTGATACTGCTGGGAGAACATAAATGAAAGCCCTTAAACTGTGTCCCAAATTATATTCCCTATAGTGTACTATTTTGACTAGAGCCCTATGGTTCTGGTCAGAAGTAGTGGACTATATAGGGAATAGGATGGCATTTGGGCCATCCCCTGTCCTGACATGATGACTGTAAAGGCCGTAAAGTTGTGGAATCAAGTTGTGGTTTAATAAAGTACAGTCATATTTGACATGTTTTATGTAATGTACTTTAACTCTCATTGATATCAGAGAGATAAGTGATGGTCAAGCAATGGATGATTAGGGTTGTGTCCCAAATGGAATCCTCACTACATAGGGAGCCATTTGAGACGCACCCTAGATGCTCATGACAGAGTGAGCGGGCCAGGTTAGGAATTTAAAGTCACTGCATGGTCAATCCGAATTCTGCATTGGCTGGGAAACGTCCTCTGCAGAAGTCAGGGCATTCATACTTATTGTACTTTGTGAAGCAGTGCAAAGCTGTTGAGTAGAGCTGTTGTCAAGGAAGTGAGTTTGTATTTATACAGGACCTCCCACCCCACCTACCGCTAACCAGTCATGTCAATACGGAGCCCTCTGCATTTGTTTTACAAAATTTGGGAGGAGCATGGTGTTGTGAAACGGAGCTCAACTTGGACTCTGCATTCCTCCGGAGGCTCCTCAATTGCGTAACACCGTCCATACGGAACCTAGAGACACTGGGGTTAACACTTCTGTATTGACAACTGCCATGGGAAGTGATTTCGGTGGGAGTTGAGTGAAGTCAATTTAGCAATTTCCCCACTAATGGTTAAAATTAGGGAATGGGAAGCTGATCGTAGAACTTTACCTAGGGGAACAGCTTGGAAATATTCCATTGTGACACAATTAGCAGATTTGTGGAATTTTAGCAGCTTCTGAGAAAAGTGCTGTTTTTAGCACTGACACTCACAGTTAGTGATTTATTTATTGATGACAGCAGTATGGGAATGAATCACAATCAAGAATAAGAAAACAAGTTCTCTTTCAACTACTTGTTTCGATGTATCCCTATGGGAAATAGTTATATTTGCCTAAGTTCAAAGAACCAATCACATACAGTACCAGTCAAAAGTTTGAACACATCTACTCATTCCATGGCTTTTCTTTATTTTTACTATTTTCTACATTGTAGAATAGTTGTGAAGACATCAAAGCTATGAAATGACACATATGGAATCATGTAGTAACCAAAAATAGTGATAAACAAATCAAAATATATGTAATATTTGATATTCTTCAAAGCAGCCACCCTTTGCCTTGACAGCTTTGCACACTATTCACATTATCTCAACCAGCTTCATGAGGTAGTCACCTGGAATGCATTTCACTTGTGCCTTGTTCATTTGTGGAATTTCTTTCCTTCTTAATGTGTTTGAGCCAATCAATTGTGTTGTGACAAGGTAGGGGTGGTATAAAGAAAAAAGCTCTATTTGGAAAAAGACGATAAACTATAGTCCATAATTTCTTTAAGACATGAAGGTCAGTCAATGTGGAACATTTCAAGAACTTTTAAAGTTCAGTGCAGTCGCAAAAACCATCAAGCGCTATGATGAAACTGGCTCTCATGAGGACCGCCACAGGAAAGGAAGACCCAGAGTTACCTCTGCTGCAGTTCATTAGAGTTACCAGCCTCAGAAATTGCAGTCCAAAGGAATGCTTCACAGAGTTCAAGTAAAAGACACATCTCAACATCAACTGGTCAGAGGAGACAGTGTGAATCAGGCCTTCATGGTCAAATTGCTGTAAAGAAACCACTACTAAAGACACCAATATGAAGAAGAGACTTGCTTGGGCCAAGAAACATGAGCAATGGACATTAGACCGGTGTAAATCTGTCCTTTGGTCTGATATGTCCAAATGTGAAAATTTTGATTCCAACCGCCGTCTTTGTGAGACGCAGAATAGGTGAACGGATGATCTCGTGGATACAAGATGGCGCCGACAGATAGGGCAGATCTGCTTCAAGCTCCTGAGCAACTTTGCAGTATTTCGTTTTTTTTAAATATATATATATGCCTTATATTATTAGCCCAGGAATAATTTTGTGTTATTATGTACAGCCGGAAATAACTTTTGGATATCAAAGCGGCATAACTCACCAGCATTACGACCAGGAATATGACTTTTCCGAATTGGATCTTTGAACTGATTCCAGAGGCTGATCCAAAACACTGCCGGCTGAGAAGAGACAGTCGGAGTGGGCTTCTTGTCCGACTCAGGAGGCACGCACACCGGAGTATATTACTCGTTAATGTTCAGTCTCTGGATAATAAAGTAAACGAGCTCAGGGTGAGAATCTCCTTCCAGAGAGACATGAGGGATTGTAACATGGCTCTCTCCGGATATACCGTCTTTGTCCATACAGCCAGCTGGGTTCTCAGTATATCGCACTGACAGGAATAATTTACTCTCCAGGAAGAAGAAAGGTGGGGGTGTATGTTTCATGGCTAACCACTCATTGGGTGATTGTGATAACATACAGAAACTCAAGTCCTTTTGTTCACCTGATCTAGAATACGTCAACATCAAATGCCGACCGTATTACCTCCCAAGAGAATTATCTTCGGTTATAGTCACAGCCGTGTATATTCCCCCTCAAGCAGATACCACAACGGCCCTCAAAGAACTTCACTGGACTTTATGGAAACTGGAAACCACATATATTGAGGCCACATTTATTGTAGCTGGGGATTTTAACAAAGCAAATTTGAGGAAAATGCTACTGAAGTTCTATCAACACATTGGCTGTAGTACCCGCGCTAATAAAACCCCCGATCACTGCTACGCCAACTTCAAGGATGCCTACAAGGCCCTTCCCCGCCCTGCCTTCAGCAAATCTGATCACGACTTCATTTTGCTCCTCCCTTTCTATAGGCAGAAACTCAAACAGCAATTAGCTGTGCTAAGGACTATTCAACGCTGGTCTGACCAATTGGAATCCACGTTTCAAGATTGTTTTGATCACATCTTGCTTCCAGACAAGCTAAACAACTTCTTCGCCCACTTTGAGGATAACACAGTGCCACTGACGCGGCCTACTACCAAGGACTGTGGGTTCTCCATCTTCATGCCCGACGTGATTAAGAAATTTAAGCATGTTAACCCTCGCAAGGCTCACGGCCCAGACGGCATCCCTAGCAGCATCCTTAGAGCATGCGCAGACCAGCTGGCTGGAGTGTTAACGGACATATTCAATCTCTCCCTATCCCAGTCTGCTGTCCCAACTTGCTTCAAGATGTCCACCATTGTTCCTGAACCCGAGAAAGTAAAGGTAACAGAAACTAAATGACTATTGCCCTGTAGCACTCACTTCTGTCGTCATGAAGTGCTTTGAGAGGCTAGTTAAGGATCATATCTATCTTACCTGACACCCTAGACCCACTTCAATTTGCTTACCACCCCAATAGATCCATAGACAATCGACATCGCACTGCACACTGCCCTATCCCATCTGGACAAGAGGAATACCTACAGTACACTGATGAATATACACAAGATATACTAAGAATTATATGTACAGCAGTGGATACACTATATAGCCAAAAGTATGCCGATACCTGCTCGTCGAACATCTCATTCCAAAATCATGGGCATTAATATAGAGTTGGTCCCCACTTTGCTGCTATAACAACCTCCACTCTTCTGGGGAAGGCTTTCCACTACATGTTGGAACATTGCTTCGGGGACTGGCTTCCATTCAGCCACAAGAGCATTAGTGAGGTCGGGCACTGATGTTGGGCGATTAGGCCTGGCTCGCAGTTAGCGTTCCCATTCATCCCAAAGGTGTTCGATGGGGTTGAGGTCAGGGCTCTGTGCAGGCCAGTCAAGTTCTTCCACACCGATCTCGACAAACAATTTTTGTATGGACCTCGCTTTGTGCACAGGGGCATTGTTATGCTGAAACAGGAAAGGGCATTCCCCAAACTGTTGCCACAAAGGTGGAAACACAGAATCATCTAGACTGTCATTGTACGCTGTAGCGTTAAGATTTCCCTTCACTGGAACTAAGGGCCCTATTCCTCCTCCACCAAGCTTTACGGTTGGCACTATGTATTCGGGCAGGTAGCATTCTCCTGGCATCAGCCAAACCCAGATTTGTGTGTAGGATTGCCAGATGGTGAAGTGTGATTCATCACTCCAGAGAACGCGTTTCCACTGCTTCAGAGTCCAATGGCGGCAAGCTTTACACCACTCGAGCCAACATTTGGCATTGGCTTTTGTGCAGTTTGCTCAGCCATGGAAACCGATTTCATGAAGCTCCCGACGAACAGTTATTTTGTTACGCGCTTCAGCACTTGGCGGTCCTGTTCTGGGATCTTGTGTGGCCTATCACTTCGCAGCTGAGCCTTTGTTGCTCCTAGACGTTTCCACTTCATAATAACAGCACTTACAGTTGACCGGGGCAGCTCTAGCAGGGCAGATACTATGGCGCTGGAAAAATACCGGTACCACGAAATAAACGGCGTAATAACAAAACCCGGCAACAATATACCAGCCATCAGATACAACCTTACAAAACAAAAAAAAACACGCACACAAACATGGGGGAAACCAGAGGGTTAACTAATGAACATGTAATGGGGGAATTGAAACCAGGTGTGTAAAAAAACATAGACAAAACAAATGGAGAATGAAAAGTGGATCGGTGATGGCTAGAAGGCCGGTGACGTCAACCGCCGAATGCTGCTCGAACAAGGAGAGGGACCGACTCCGGCGGAAGTCGTGACATTAACATACTTTTGGCCATAGTTTATAAACATTGGTCTAAATGTATAGACACATTTTGCTGGAGGGCAATGAGGATATTTGGGATCTTTCCCCAACGGCCCTTTCAACCACGCGATTCTATGGCATTCCATTGTTTTGGTTGAGTTCAATTGACTTATTTACCGCATATATGTGGACAATTACCTGGTTTGCTCCCCCACTCGGGAACAAGCAGTACGAGACACAGCTTCTCTTGTAACCCACCTCTCCGAGCTAGGGTTTGAAAACTAGATAAAGAGCTGTTTGGTGCCAGCACAGAGAATAGAATATCTAGGTGTTATACTAGACCCTCTCTCATCAGGCATCTCTTTCGGACAGGCGCATCGCATCGTCCCGACAGTGCCTCTCCCTGTTCCACATGGGCACTTGATCACATTCCGAATGTGTCTCTGTGTTCTGGAGTTGATGGCTTCCACCATTTATATTTTGTCACGAGAAGATGCTCGACTATGCATATAATTGACAGCTTTGGAAAGAAAACACTCTGACGTTTCCAAAACTGCAAAGATATCATCTGTGAGTGCCACAGAACTAATGCTACAGGCGAAACCAAGATGAAATTTCATACAGGAAGTGAGCCAGATTTTTGAGGCGCTGTGTTCCAATGTCTCCTTATATGGCTGTGAATGCGCAAGGAATGAGCCTACACTTTCTGTTTTTTCCCCAAGGTGTTTGCAGCATTGTGACGTATTTGTAGGCATATCATTGGAAAATTGACCATAAGAGACTACATTTACCAGGTGTCCGCTCGGTGTCCTCCGTCGAAACTATTGCGTAATCTCCAGGTGCGTGCATTGTTCCATTTTGAATAGAGGAGAAACCAAACTGCCACGAGTGACTTATCATTGAATAGATATGTGAAAAACACCTTGAGGATTGATTCTAAACAACGTTTGCCATGTTTCTGTCGATATTATGGAGTTAATTTGGAAAAAAGTTTGCGTTGTAATGACTGAATTTTCAGGGTTTTTTCTTAGCCAAACATGATTTTATTTTATTTTATTTATTTCACCTTTGTTTAACCAGGTAGGCTAGTTGAAAACAGGTTCTCATTTGCAACTGCGACCTGGCCAAGATAAAGCATAGCAGTGTGAACAGACAACACAGCGTTACACATGGAGTAAACAATTAACAAGTCAATAACACAGTAGAGAAAAAAAGGGGGAGTCTATATACAATGTGTGCAAAAGGCATGAGGAGGTAGGCGAATAATTACAATATTGCAGATTAACACTGGAGTGATAAGTGATCAGATGATCATGTACAGGTAGAGATATTGGTATGCAAAAGAGCATAAAAGTAAATAAATAAAAACTGTGGGGATGAGGTAGGTGAAAATGGGTGGGCTATTTACCAATAGATTATGTACAGCTGCAGCGATCGGTTAGCTGCTCAGATAGCAGATGTTTAAAGTTGGTGAGGGAGATAAAATTCTCCAACTTCAGTGATTTTTTTATTTTTTTTGCAATTCGTTCCAGTCACAGGCAGCAGAGTACTGGAACGAAAGGCGGCCGAATGAGGTGTTGGCTTTAGGGATGATCAATGAGATACACCTGCTGGAGCGCGTGCTACGGATGGGTGTTGCCATCGTGACCAGTGAGCTGAGATAAGGCGGAGCTTTGCCTAGCATGGCCTTGTAGATGACCTGGAGCCAGTGGGTCTGGCGACGAATATGTAGCGAGGGCCAGCCGACTAGAGCATACAAGTCGCAGTGGTGGGTAGTATAAGGTGCTTTAGTGACAAAACGGATGGCACTGTGATAAACTGCATCCAGTTTGCTGAGAAGAGTGTTGGAAGCAATTTAGTAGATGACATCGCCGAAGTCGAGGATCGGTAGGATAGTCAGTTTTACTAGGGTAAGTGTGAGTGAAGGAGGCTTTGTTGCGGAATAGAAAGCCGACTCTTGATTTGATTTTCGATTGGAGATGTTTGATATGGGTCTGGAAGGAGAGTTTGCAGTCTAGCCAGACCCCTAGGTACTTATAGGTGTCCACATATTCAAGGTCGGAGCCATCCAGTGTGGTGATGCTAGTCGGGCATGCGGGTGCAGGCAGCGATCGGTTGAAAAGCATGCATTTGGTTTTCCTAGCGTTTAAGAGCAGTTGGAAGCCACGGAAGGAGTGTTGTATGGCATTGAAGCTTGATTGGAGGTTAGATAGCACAGTGTCCAATGACGGGCCGAAAGTGTATAGAATGGTGTCGTCTGCGTAGAGGTGGATCAGGGAATTGCCCGCAGCAAGAGCAACATCATTGATATATACAGAGAAAAGAGTCGGCCCGAGAATTGAACCCTGTGGCACCCCCATAGAGACTGCCAGAGGACCGGACAACATGCCCTCCGATTTGACACACTGAACTCTGTCTGCAAAGTAATTGGTGAACCAGGCAAGGCAGTCATCCGAAAAACCGAGGCTACTGAGTCTGCCGATAAGAATATGGTGATTGACAGAGTCGAAAGCCTTGGCAAGGTCGATGAAGACGGCTGCACAGTACTGTCTTTTATCGATGGCGGTTATGATGTCGTTTAGTACCTTGAGTGTGGCTGAGGTGCACCCGTGACCGGCTCGGAAACCAGATTGTATAGCGGAGAAGGTACGGTGGGATTCGAGATGGTCAGTGACCTGTTTGTTGACTTGGCTTTCGAAGACCTTAGATAGGCAGGGCAGAATGGATATAGGTCTGTAACAGTTTGGGTCCAGGGTGTCTCCCCCTTCGAAGAGGGGGATGACTGCGGCAGCTTTCCAATCCTTGGGGATCTCAGATGAAATGAAAGAGAGGTTGAACAGGCTGGTAATAGGGGTTGCGACAATGGCGGCAGATAGTTTCAGAAATAGAGGGTCCAGATTGTCAAGCCCAGCTGATTTATACGGGTCCAGGTTTTGCAGCTCTTTCAGAACATCTGCTATCTGGATTTGGGTAAAGGAGAACCTGGAGAGGCTTGGGCGAGGAGCTGCGGGGGGGCCGGAGCTGTTGGCCGAGGTAGGAGTAGCCAGGCGGAAGGCATGGCCAGCCGTTGAGAAATGCTTGTTGAAGTTTTCGATAATCATGGATTTGTCAGTGGTGACCGTGTTCCCTAGCCTTAGTGCAGTGGGCAGCTGGGAGGAGGTGCTCTTGTTCTCCATGGACTTCACAGTGTCCCAGAACTTTTTGGAGTTAGAGCTACAGGATGCAAACTTCTGCCTGAAGAAGCTGGCCTTAGCTTTCCTGACTGACTGCGTGTATTGGTTCCTGACTTCCCTGAACAGTTGCATATCGCGGGGACTGTTCGATGCTATTGCAGTCCGCCACAGGATGTTTTTGTGCTGGTCGAGGGCAGTCAGGTCTGGAGTGAACCAATGGCTATATCTGTTCTTAGTTCTGCATTTTTTGAACGGAGCGTGCTTATCTAAAATGGTGAGGAAGTTACTCTTAAAGAATGACCAGGCATCCTCAACTGACGGGATGAGGTCAATGTCCTTCCAGGATACCCGGGCCAGGTCGATTAGAAGGGCCTGCTCACAGAAGTGTTTTAGGGAATGAGGCAGTGGTCGCTGAGATCCTGGTTGAAGACAGCGGAGGTGTATTTGGAGGGCCAGTTGGTCAGGATGACGTCTATGAGGGTGCCCTTGCTTACAGAGTTAGGGTTGTACCTGGTGGGTTCCTTGATGATTTGTGTGAGATTGAGGGCATCTAGCTTAGATTGTAGGACTGCCGGGGTGTTAAGCATATCCCAGTTTAGGTCACCTAACAGAACAAACTCTGAAGCTAGATGGGGGGCAATCAATTCACAAATGGTGTCCAGGGCACAGCTGGGAGCTGAGGGGGGTCGGTAGCAGGCGGCAACAGTGAGAGACTTATTTCTGGAGAGAGTAATTTTCAGAATTAGTAGTTCGAACTGTTTGGGTATGGACCTGGAAAGTATGACATTACTTTGCAGGCTATCTCTGCAGTAGACTGTGACTCCTCCCCCTTTGGCAGTTCTATCTTGACGGAAGATGTTATAGTTGGGTATGGAAATCTCTGAATTTTTGGTGGCCTTCCTGAGCCAGGATTCAGACACAGCAAGGACATCAGGGTTAGCAGAGTGTGCTAAAGCAGTGAGTAAAACAAACTTAGGGAGGAGGCTTCTGATGTTGACATGCATGAAACCAAGGCTTTTTCGATCACAGAAGTCAACAAATGAGGGTGCCTGGGGACATGCAGGGCCTGGGTCTACCTTCACATCACCCGCGGAACAGAGAAGGAGTAGTATGAGGGTGCGGCTAAGGGCTATCAAAACTGGTCGCCTAGAGCGTTGGGGACAGAGAATAAGAGGAGCAGGTTTCTGGGCATGGTAGAATATATTCAGGGCATAATGCACAGACAGGGGTATGGTGGGGTGCGGGTACGGCGGAGGTAAGCCCAGGCACTGGGTGATGATGAGAGAGGTTTTATCTCTGGACATGCTGGTTGTAATGGGTGAGGTCACCGCATATGTGGGAGGTGGGACAAAGGAGGTATCAGGGGTATGAGGAGTGGGACTAGGGGCTCCATTGTGAACTAAAACAATGATAACTAACCTGAGCAACAGTATACAAGGCATATTGACATTTGAGAGAGACATACAGCGAGGCATACAGTAATCACAGGTGTTGAATTGGGAAAGCTAGCTAAAACAGTGGGTGAGACAACAGCTAATCAGCTAGCATAACAACAGCAGGTAAAATGGCATTGACTAGGCAACGGGGCCGACAGATAAAACAAACAAGCAGAATGGAGTACCGTGATTAATGGACAGTCCAGCGTGCATCAGCTATGTAGCCAAGTGATCAGAGTCCAGGGGGCAGCGGTGGATGGGGCAGGGGGGCTGGGCTGGCGAGTGTTATCCAGGTTAAAAAACTAACAATGACTAAATAGCTTGTAGCTGGCTAGCTGGTTAGCTTCTGGAGGTTCTTGAGTGTGTTCTAAAAATAAAGATAATAGCGATTCCGTATCACATTGGGTGAGGCAGGTTTCCGGAAGGTATAAACAATTTTTTTTTTTTTAATCTGGAAGAGATAAAGTACATATGGACCACTGCGTGGGTGGAAACGCTAGCCAGGAGTAATCAACCAGGGTTGCTGTTTAGCTCGATAGCTAGTTGTGAAGATCCAGCTGAAGAATGTTCCGTTTGTGGTGGGAATCCGGGGGTAAAAAATTAAATAGGTCCGTTATGCTCTGGTTAGCGTCGCGTTGTTCGAACTGGCGAGAGCTTTCCGAGCTAAAGGTTAGTTGATGACCGGTTAGCTGAAGACCGCTAGCATTGCTGGTAGTTAGCTGGCTAGCTTCAGTTGAGGGGGTCCGGTTCCGAAGTAAATATAAATACTTTAGGAAAAGTAGCTACATTGGCGGGTTGCAGAAGAGTATTTGGAAGCTTAGGTTTAGCAAAATGTTTTTAAAGATATGCTAAGAAAAAATATCTAAAACGAAAAAGAGACGATATTTACAGAGAGACGATACGACGGGACGACTTACTGCTACGCCATCTTGGATCATAAGATGAACAAAATGGAGTGATTTCTCCTACATAAATAATCTTTTTGGAAAAACTGAACATTTGCTATCTAACTGAGAGTCTCCTCATTGAAAACATCCGAAGTTCTTCAAAGGTAAATGATTTTATTTGAATGCTTTTCTTGTTTTTGTGAAAATGTTGCCTGCTGAATGCTAGGCTTAATGCTATGCTAGCTATCAATACTCTTACACAAATGATTGTTTAGCTATGGTTGAAAAGCATATTTTGAAAATCTGAGATGACAGTGTTGTTAAGTTTTTTTAGGAGTTGATTTAAGTTAATTAAACATTGTATCATACATATACATTGATTTGATTAAAACGTATCATTACGAATTATCATTAGGTTTGGTTTATAGTTTCACGTTTGAGTTTCTGAATCGATGTAGTGTAGTGTTTTTGTGTTTTCTCCGGGAAAATGGATATTTCACTGTCTCTCTCTGGAATGTTTCCAGGGACTATACTCTTGGGGAGAGTGAGTGAAATTGAGGCCATAAACTACCACATTGGAGGGGGCCTGGAAGTTTTTTGTTTTACACACGCAAATTATTTTGATAAAGGAATGTTCGAGGAACATGGAAATACAAAAATGTTGGAACTAGTTGATTGTTTGCAAATTGTTTTATATAGTGAAAAACACTGCTTTGAAGGGTTTTGTATGACCTATGACCTTTTGATGACTTTCCGTTGTGGCTTGATCACCCGCATTGGAAAGCCATTTGGATAATACATTTATGGTCATTTGTAATACTGCTTTCAAAATAATTTCTGTAATTGGTAAATATGTTTCTTAGCCATATTTGTAATTTGGACTACTGTGAAAAGGGAGAGGTCATTGCTTTTAACTAAGGATATGCTGCTTTAAGTCTATTTTCCTATGGCCATGGGGGTTAAATCATTTTTTTTTGTATTACATTTCTTTTCAGTTTTGTTTTACATTACTCTCATACGGAGAGATGTGTGTAAAACATGAGGGAGGATTTCAGTTTTTTGAGGGTTTGAATTGAAGTTATACAACTTAAGTGATATGTGAAGGAGTGTATTGTATTGTTGAGTGTATTGTATTGTGTTTGTTTTGTTCTATTCCCGAGGTATAGGTCTAACTTCTTGATCCTTGGCTCTACGATGGAGTTGACAGTGAGATGGGGAGTATAAACCAATTTGAAAGAATAGTTTCAATAGAATGTTTTGATATTCTCTGTGAAATAGGTTTAGATATGTGTATTAAGAATAATTGGTAAAAGTAATCATTTATCATGTAGTTAATGAACTGAACTAAACTGTTGTTCTGATCTGTTCTTTCGAAGTTATCATGAAAAGTGACATCAGACAGTATCTTAATGCATGGAAGAGATAATTGGACCGAATGGTGTGTGTACCTCAAAACCCCCTCTAACTGGCTGAAGAAGGGTGACAAAGGTGTTGAAGGAGGCTTTCCAAACAACTTCTACCGAGAGAAAAGAACCAAGCCAGAAATTGGTGTACAGTATCAGATCTAAGCTATCAACTGCTTTTCTTTCATGAGTCCACTTGGAGTGATCATGGAGAAAGATCTGTTCTAACATTTTCTTATGATGCTGGTATATTGGTTGACGAATGGACAAGACATGAGTGGTAAAGATGAGACATTGAAATTGGGACATTATCATGGGCCATCCACTCTGAACTGTAAAGCTATCTGAAGAAAAACGAAAGAGACGCCAGAAGATGCAGTGCCTGAGAGGGGGGGGGTTGGTCAACTGTGCCATTAAATTCTTTATACTTTTGTGGTATCAGGTTGATTGAAGAGGTCTACACCATGTAAATTGTAGTAATTTAGATTAAGAATGCATTGAGATACTGATCTGTATTATAATCATGATTAAAAAAGTTAATAGTAGAATTATGGGATAATTATACGGAATGTAAGTAAATCTGCTAATATTGATGTGTGTTAAATTGAGGTTTTTACTTTGAGTGATAAGACAAATTTGAATCACTGAGGAATGCTATTCTAAATATTGGTTGGATAAATAGTTGGGTTGTTACTTATGATTTGGAATATGAATGATTTCACTGCCCTATTCTCTATTCCTGAGTATATTTCTGAGCATGAGGACTTAGAGGGATGTCTGTCCTATAATATGTATTGTAGTATTTTTTGGGAAGATAAGTGCAATCGTCACCTTTAAAATTAAGATGCGGGGCTCAATTCAATCCAAACCGCATTGCAGTATTTACACAGTATCTCTTTTTAGAATGGTCTCATAGATTGGTTTTGGTTACTGTATAAATCCCCTTGGGCTGAGATCCCGCTAACGGGATCGATATGACAACAGCCAGTGAAAGTGCAGGGCGCCAAATTCAAAACAACAGAAATCCCATAATTAAAATTCCAAGCATACAAGTTTTTTTACACCATGTTAAAAATGCCCTTCTTGTTAACCCCACCACAGTTTCTGATTTCAAAAAGGCTTTACGACGAAAGCAAACCAAACGATTATGTTAGGTCAGAGCCAAGTCACAGAAAAACACAGCCATTTTTTCCAACCAAAGAGAGGAGTCACAAAAAGCAGAAAGAGATAAATTAATCACTAACCTTTGATGATCTTCATCAGATGACACTCATATGACTTCATGTTACACAATATATGTATGTTTTGTTCAATAAAGTTCATATTTAAATAAAAAAATCTCAGTATACATTGGCGCGTTACGTTCAGTAGTTCCAAAACATCTGGTGATTTTGCAGAGAGCCACATCAATTTACAGAAATACGCATAATAAACATTGATAAAAGATGTACAAAACATAGAAACAGATTTCATTATAGTTACTATGAAAAATTCTATGCGGGTGGGTTGGTTGCGGTGAAAAAGCTGTCCTGATGTCAGGTATTGGGTGGGGCTTGGAATTAATGTGCCCGGCATGGGGCAGCTCCAAACTAATGGCCCGTGCCAGGTTCTCATTTATAAACGTTGTGTATGCACAAATATGCCCCAAAACACACATGTGCCAGTTTAAATGCTTAAATTAGCATTTATAAAACATTTACTTGATGTGCTCCCACAAACCTTAGGCCATGTGTACGCACAGGCAAAACAGTAGCCTTGTGCAGGAATATACAGTGCCTTGCGAAAGTATTCACCCCCTTGGCATTTTTCTTATTTTGTTGCCTTACCACCTGGAATTCAAATAGATTTGGGAGGGGGTTGTATATATCATTTGATTTATACAACATGCCTACCACTTTGAAGATGCAAAATATTTTTTCTTGTGAAACAAACAAGAAATAAGACAAAAAAACAATTACAGCTGCAAGTCTGTCTCTATAAGCTTGGCACATCTAGCCACTGGGATTTTTGCCCATTCTTCAAGGCAAAACTGCTCTCGCTCCATCAAATTGGATGGGTTCCTGCTGGTGTACAGCAATCTTTAAGTCATACCACAGATTCTCAATTGGATTGAGGTCTGGGCTTTGACTAGGCCATTCCAAGACATTTAAATGTTTCCCCTTAAACCACTCGACTGTTGCTTTAGCAGCATGATTAGGGTCATTGTCCTGCTGGAAGGTGAACCTCCATCCCAGTCTCACATCTCTAGAAGATTAAAACAGGTTTCCCTCAAGAATTTCCCTGTATTTAGGGCAATCCATCATTCCTTCAATTCTGACCAGTTTCACAGTCCCCGCTGATTAAAAACATCCCCAATGCACGATGCTGCCACCACCATGCTTCACTGTGGGGATGGTGTTCTCGGGGTGATGTGAGGTGTTGGGTTTGTGCCAGACATAGCGTTTTCCTTTATGGCCAAAAAGCTACATTTTAGTCTCATCTGACCAGAGTACCTTCTTCCATGTTTGGGGAGTCTCCCACATAGCTTTTGGCGAACACCAAACATGTTTGCCTATTTTTTTCTTTAAGCAATGGCTTTTTTCTGGCCACTCTTCCGTAAAGCCCAGGGTTATCTTTGTTGCCTCTCTGATTAATGTCCTTGTCACGCCCTGACCTTGGAGAGCCATTTTTTATTTCTCTATTTGGTTATGTCAGTGTGTGATGTGGGGTGGGCATTCTATGTTCTATTTTCTATGTTTTGTATTTCTTTGTTTTGGCCGGGTATGGTTCTCAATCAGGGACAGCTGTCTATCGTTGTCTCTGATTGGGTACCATACTTAGGCAGCCCTTTTTCCCACCTGTGATTGTGGGTAGTTAACTTTGTTTGTGGCACTTAGCCCTGTTGAGCTTCACGTTGTTTTCTTGTTTTGTTGGCGACATTTATCTTAAATAAAAATAAATGTACGCTCACCACGCTGCACCTTGGTCCTTTTCTTCAGACGCCAGTGACAGCCCTCCTTGCCTGGTCCATGAGTTTTGGTGGATGTCCCTTTCTTGGCAGGTTTGTTGTGATGCCATATTCTTTCCATTTTGTAATAATGGATTTAATGGTGCTCCGTGGAATGTTCAAAGTTTCTGATATTTTTTTTATATCCCTCCCTGATCTGTACTTCTCTACAACCTTGTCCCTGACCTGTTTGAAGAGCTCCTTGGTCTTCATGGTGCCACTTGCTTGGTGGTGCCCCTTGCTGAGTGTTGTTACAAACTCTGGGGCCTTTCAGAACAGGTGTCTATATACTGCAATCATGTGACAGAACATGTGACTGAAATAAAGTCCACCTGTGTGCAATCTAACTAATTATGTGACTTCTGAAGGTAATTGGTTGCACCGGATCTTATTTAGGGGCTTCATAGCAAAGGGGGTGAATACATGTCCACACACCACTGTTCCGTTTTATTTTTTATTTTTTTAAATATATTTTGTGTATGTCCTTTACATGAAATACAATTAAAATTCTATTTCAAATTACAGATTGTAAAGCAACAAAATAGAAATAAGGCCAAGGGGGGTGAATACTTTTGCAAGGCACTGTATGATTACACTCTTATTCATAACAAAAAGCAGTTAGCTAAATATAATAACTAGATGCAATCATTTGCTGTTAGCGAGAAGAGCAAACATTTTTTTCCCTATATTTGCATTTTAAAATAATTACAAATAGGCATTTATTTCCTATTATTTATTTAATTTCCATGATCATTGCAGAATAAATTCCTCACCGTTTCTGACTGATGGTTTCATACTAGCGAAATCGCCAACCAGTTTATTTGGACCTTTTCACAGTAGTAAATAGATTAGCTATTTCAAGAATTTTGCTCTATTGCGACCCAAAGCGCAGTTAACCTCTTGAACCTATGGGGGCGCTGTGTCATTATTGGATAAAAAGACGTGCCCGTTTTAAGCGCAATATTTTGTCACAAAAAGATGCTCTGCATGGAATTGACAGCCTTGGAAAGACAAAACTCTGACATCTCCAAAACTGCAAAGATATTATCTGTGAGTGCCCCAGAACTAATGCAACAGGCGAAACCAAGATGAACTTTCATACAGGAAATGCCCCAGATTCTGAAGGCGCTGTATTCCAATGTCTCCTTATATGGCTGTGAATGCGCCAGGAATGAGCCCGCGCTTTCTGTCTATTCCCCGAGGTGTCTGCAGCATTGTGACGTGTTTGTAGGCATATCATTGGAAGATTGACCATAAGAGACTACATTTACCTGGTGTCCCGCCCGGTGTCCTGTGTGCGTAATCTGTAAGTCCATGCGCGTTCCATTTCTTCAGAAGAGAAAGTAAAAATCCATTGTGGCAGTTATCGTCGATAGATATGTGAAAAACACCTTGAGGATTGATTCTAAACATTGGTTTGTCATGTTTCTGTCGATATTATGGAGTTAATTTGGAAAAAAGTTCGCGTTTTAATTACTTATTATTATTATTTTTTCCTTACCCAAACGTGATGAACAAAACGGAGCGATTAGTCGACACAAATAATATTTTTTGTAAAAACGGAACATTTGCTATCTAACAGAGTCTCCTCATTGAAAACATCTGAAGTTCTTCAAAGGTAAATGATTTTATTTGAATGCTTTTCTGTTTTTTTGTGTAAATGTTGCCTGCTGAATGCTAACGCTAAATGCTACGTTAGCTATCAATACTGTTACACAAATGCTTGTTTTGCAATGGTTGAGAAGCATATTTTGAAAATCTGAGATGACAGTGTTGTTAACAAAAGGCTAAGCTTGAGAGCAAATAGATTAATTTCATTTCATTTGCGATTTTCATGAATAGTTAACGTTGCGTTATGGTAATGAGCTTGAGGCTGTAGTCACGATACCGGATCCGGGATGGCTCGACGCAAGAAGTTACATTTAGAACTGCCGGGTCAAATTTCTCAAGTAGACAATACTTAATTTAACCATTGCAGAATAAGTTCCTCACCTGTTCTGGCCATGATGAGTAATCCTGAAGTAGCCATCCAACAAATTACCATGAGCATCTCAATTAATTGGGCCTATTATAATTTCAAGTTTTTGCTCTATGCATCTGAAAGAGAGTGTGGTTTATAACATTCAGTCGAATTTAACAGTTTTGCACTTAAGTGTGAGAGGTACCACTGTAAGTAGGCCTACTGCAGTTTTCATTTTTTTCAGAGTAGACAATGTTTCAGATTTCCCAGGCAGTGCAGCATATTTAGGTTCAGAAAAAAGTTAATGAAAATCATTATTGAATTCAAACAATCTGTTTACAGGTCCACAACAATTAGCAATTGTTTTTGTCTTTTAGAAACAGTCAGATACAACAACGGTTGTAAATTAGGCCCTAGGACTCTATGTTCCTCCAAATGTCTTGCTCTCGCAGTGAAGGCAGAGGCTGAATCACAAATGGCACCCTATATCAGTGGTTCTCAAACCTCGGGAATCCCAAGTTGTTCCATGCATTTGATCTATTCCAGAGCTAGCACACCTTGAACTTGTCCAATAATCATCAAGCCCTTGACTACAACAAAATTGTGAAACAGCTGGGTGTCCCCGAGGAGTGGTTGGAGAACCATTGCCCTACACAGTGCACTACTTTTTAATTTTTTTACCCCCTTTTTTTTCTCCCCAATTTTGTGGTATCCAATTGTTGTAGTAGCTACTATCTTGTCTCATCGCTGCAACTCCCGTACGGGCTCGGGAGAGACGAAGGTTGAAAGTCATGCGTCCTCCGATACACAACCCAACCAGCCGTACTGCTTCTTAACACAGCGCGCATCCAACCCGGAAGCCAGCCGCACCAATGTGTCGGAGGGTACACCGTGCACCTGGCAACCTTGGTTAGCGCTCACTGCGCCCGGCCCGCCACAGGAGTCGCTGGTGCGCAATGAGACAGTCCAGTGTGTCCTGTGCCTCCTCTCCGCACTCGCCCTGAGGTACGTGTCATCAGCCCGGTGACACCTGTACCGGTCCCACGCATCAGGCCTCCAGTGCGCCTCCACAGTCCAGTACGCTCTGTGCCTCCTCTCCGCACTCGCCCTGAGGTGCGTGTCATCAGCCAGATGGATTATTCCACTGCATCATAATTCCAGTGGGTCAGATGTTTACATACACTAAGTTGACTGTGCCTTTAAACTGATTGGAAAATTCCAGAAAATTATGTCATGGCTTTAGAAGCTTCTGATAGGTTAATTGACATTATTTGAGTAAATTGGAGGTGTACCTGTGGATGTATTTCAAGGCCGACCTTCAAACTCAGTGCCTTTTTGCCTGACATCATGGGAAAATCAAAAGAAATCAGCCAAGAATTGTAGACCTCCACAAGTCTGTTTCATCCTTGGGAACAATTTCCAAACGCCTGAAAGTACCACGTTCATCTGTACAAACAATAGTACGCAAGTATAAACACCATGGGACCGCGCAGCCGTCATACCGCTCAGGAAGAATACGTGTTCTGTTTCCTAGAGATGAACGTACTTTGGTGCGAAACGTGCAAATCAATCCCAGAACAACAGCAAAGGACCTTGTGAAGATGTTGGAGGAAACAGGTGCAAAAGTATCTATATCCACAGTAAAAACGAGTCCTATATCGACATAACCTGAAAGGCCGCTCAGCAAGGAAGAAGCCACTGCTCCAAAACCACCATAAAAAAAACAGACTATGGTTTGCAACTGTACATGGGGACAAAGACCGCACTTTTTAGAGAAATGTTCTCTAGTCTGATGAAACAAAAATAGAACTGTTTGGCCATAATGACCATCGTTATGTTTGGAGGAAAAAGGGGGAGGCTTGCAAGCCGAAGATCACCATCCCAACCATGAAGATCGGGAGTGGCAGCATCATGTTGTGGGGATGCTTTGATGCAAAAGGGACTGGTGCACTTCACAAAATAGATGGCACCATGAGGTAAGACAAATTGTGGATATATTGAATCAACATCTCAAGACATCAGTCAAGAAGTTAAAGTTTGATCGCAAGTGGATCTTCCAAATGGACAATGACCCCAAGCATACCTCCAAAGTTGTGGCAAAATGGCTTAAGGACAACCAAGTAAAGGTATTGGAGTGGCCATCACAAAGCCCTGACCTCAATCCTATAGAACATTTGCAGGCAGAACTGAAAAAGCGTGTGGGAGCAAGGAGGCCTACAAATCTGACTCAGTTACACCAGCTCTGTCAGGAGGAATGGGCCAAAATTCACCCAATTTATTGTGGGAAGCTTGTGGAAGGATACCCGAAATGTTTGACCCAAGTTAAACAACTTAAAAGTTAATGCTACCAAATACTAATTGAGTGTATATAAACTTCTGACCCACTGGGAATTTGATGAAAGAAAGAAAGAAATCATTCTCTCTACTATTATTCTGACATTTCACATTCTTAAAATAAAATAAAGTGGTGATCCTAACTGACCTAAGACAGGGAATATTTACTAGGATTAAACGTCAGGAATTGTGAAAAACTGAGTTTAAATGTATGGGCCTCTGTATGCCTATGTAGTCATTTACAACATTAAACAATGTCTACACTGTATTTCTGATCAATTTTATATGGACAAAAAATGTGATTTTCTTTGAAAAACGAGAACATTTCTAAGTGACCTCAAACTTTTGAACGGTAGTGTGACTCCTCGTGTAGCCTATTACCGGCAAATTTGGAGAGTAATGACAGAATCTTCGAAAGTCAGCAGGAGCAGGAGGAGAATAGTTAACAAATTTTCCTTCTGGTTATCTAGATCTCTGGCTCAGTCTTGAGTCACTTGTGTATTATTTCATCAAACAGTAAGCTTAAAGCATCAGACAAGCTCAATGCATATAGTTGATTTTAAAACACATAGGGTGTCTATATTATAGAAAAATACACATCTAAAAATGTCAACCAATCGATTGGTCGAAAGAACAGACGACTTTCGGTCAACCAAGATTTTCTGTCATCGGGGACAGTCCTAGTAATAATCGTGCCATTTAATCAGCTTCTTGATATACCACACTTGTTAGGTGGATGGACTATCTTGGCAAAGGAGAAATGCTCACTAACAGGGAAGTAAACAAAAAAAGTAGTATATTTTTTTCAGTTTCAGTTTAGAATAGATTCTCTACTTCTTATCTAATATACAATAAAAAACAAAAACTCACATTTCCTTTCCTCCTGAGCAGCGATCATCCTCTGTCAGGGGCATGATCCTGGCCTGGTCTCTGGGTGTCTTCAGGCCAACACCAGCCGCCCACCCCACCTCCACCTGGTCTTGGCTGGATTCTCTGGCAGAGCGAGGAACCGTCTGGGGAATCCACACACCATTCACTGTGGTCCTGTTAGGCCAACTCCTGTTGGTTCCCTGTTATCCCGGTGGAGGCTTGAGAGGCAGACTTACATGTCCGAGTGGTGGCCCCTCCGGCTCCTCTAACCTGTGCTTTGGTGGAGCCCTCTTCACAGGCTACACCACTTGGATCGAATCTCTGGCTGCATTTTTCCCTTTCTCCCCTGGCTTCATAGCTGCAGTCTTGGATCCAGGTAGACCAGTAGGGCTTTGGATGGTCGGTTTAGGCCTAGTGACAGGTTGCCTCAGCCCTGCTGGTTTACTGGTTCTCCCTGGAAGTGGTTTAGAGTCAATTCTGCTGAGAGCTTGGCTCCTCCTTTGCCCATTGTCCACATCCGAGGCACCTGTCCTCTGGTTATGTTTTACTCACGGTAGTGACTCGATTCGTTCTCCTCTGAGTAGTAACTGGCCTCTGAGCCACTGGGATTGTGCTTGGGCAAACTCTGTTTAAGACAAAGGTGGTGGTCGGGGTTGCATCAGGTGCAGGGATGGTGGCTATGGGGTGTGTGTTTCTAGGCTGTACCTGAGCAGACATGAGGCCTGTCTTGGTTTTAGCCGCTGTACTAAGACTCATTCTCACACTGCTAGATGTGCTGGGGTGTGTGCTCGCTGTATTGGGCCGTGTGTTGGTGTGTTTCCCAGTAGTGTTTGGCAGTGGTCTGGTTGTGTTGGCAGAATATGTCCTAACAGTGTTGGCCAGAAGTTTGGCAAAGTTAGGGCATGTATTGCTAGCTTTAACAGCTGGGTTGGGTTCAGTTCTGGGGTGGTTGGTGGTGCCTGGGCATGTTTTTGTAGGGAAAGTGGAGTGTGGTCTGGCTGGCACTATTTTCATGTGGGCAGGGTGACAAGTGAAAAGCATGAGCTGGGGCATACACAAAAAAGTTGGTAGAGGTGCTGAATAACGGCGAGTAAACTGTAGACTATACAAATAAATAGTTGCACACTGAGTGTACAAAACATTAGGAACACCTGTTCTTTCCATGACATAGACTGACTAAGTGCATCCAGATGAAAGATATGATCCCTTATTGATGAAACCTGTTAAATCCACTTCAATCATTGTAGACGAAGGGGAGAAGACAGGTTAAAGAAGGATTTTTAAGCCTTGAGACATTGTGCATGCGTGCCATTCAGAGGGTGAATGGGAAATACAAAATATTGAAATGCCTTATGGTAGTAGGTGCCAGTCGCACCGGTTTGAGTGTCAAGATCTGCAACACTGCTGGGTTTAACACAATTAACAGTTTCCCATGTGTATCAAGAATGGTCCACCACCCAAAGGTCATCCAGCCAACTTGACACAACTGTGGGAAGCATTGTCGTCAACATGGGCCAGCATCCCTGTGGAACGCTTTCAACACCGAGTCCATGCCCCAACAAACTGAGGCTGTTCTGAGGGCAAAAGGGGGTGCAACTCAATATTAGGAAGGTTTTGTACACTCAGTGTGTAAGCTGGCAGTAATTTATTGGGTAAACCACCAAAGTTTTGAATTTACTGTGCCTTCTTCAGCGTAATATCATGAATGCTTGAACCAGGTTACTATGACAGATTCCTCACTATTGTCATTGGTTGCACTAATTGTCTACATAACCTGGCTCATGCATTCATGATATTACCTTGAAGGTAGCACAGTGATGCCGAAACATTGGTGGTTTACCCAATAAATTACTGGGAGCTTATATATAGTTTGCGACTATTTCTATATATGTGTAATAAGAAAACAACATCCGTTAATATAGCTAGCTAGCTTAGCAACTTTTCTGCTTTGAATCAACAGTGGTTGCTGGATCGAATCCCAGAGCTGACAAGATAAAAATCTGCCGTTCTGCCCCTGAACAAGGCAGTTGACCGACTGTTCCCCGGTAGGGCGTCATTGTAAATTAGAATTTGTTCTTAACTGACTTTCCTAGTTAAATAAAGGTTAAATAAATACTAAACAGTGGGCCCAACTTCTCAACATCAGTAGATTATAATTGATAGTGCGCAAACTGCCAAGCTTGCTTTGAGAGAGTGTCAAGGAGGAGAGAACAGGGAGAATTACTTAAGTCATCCTTCACTGCAGACATGCTGCTTCTCTCTGCTTTAATGTCATCTCGGAGATAAGGTCTGAAATACGTCATGTGTGATAAGACATTATTTACACAAGTCCTTGGATAAGACATGTCAAACTGAAGTATTGCCATTAATGGCAGTTAGTTACTTCATACAGGCCATAGATACAGTAGCTGTCTAGCCAGGCAGATGTATTACTTTGGGTTGGAGGGCTTCAGTTTTCCCTTGACTGCTAAGTACTCCATCAACTTCTGCTTGCGCAATTATGTAAAAGAAAAAAGCAACATCAATTGATAAAAATACATGTTTGTTTATTTTATTTTTTAAAGCATTCAATCTTCAATAGCTCTTACACAAAGTGTGCCAAGACTATGAACATGATATATTGTGAATCAGGGGAAGATGGACACAAATCCACAGCGTTTGAAGATTTAAGGCAAAATAAATATAAAATTATTTACGCTCTTATCCAGAGCGACTTACAAATTGGTGCGTTCACCTTAAGACATCCAGTGGAACAGCCACTTTACAATAGTGCATCTAAATCTTTTAAGGGGGGTGAGAAGGATTACTTTATCCTATCCTAGGTATTCCTGAAAGAGGTGGGGTTTCAGGTGTCTCCGGAAGGTGGTGATTGACTCCGCTGTCCTGGCGTCGTGAGGGAGTTTGTTCCACCATTGGGGGCCAGAGCAGCGAACAGTTTTGACTGGGCTGCGCAGGAACTGTACTTCCTCAGTGGTAGGGAGGCGAGCAGGCCAGAGGTGGATGAACGCAGTGCCCTTGTTTGGGTGTAGGGCCTGATCAGAGCCTGGAGGTACTGAGGTGCCGTTCCCCTCACAGCTCCGTGGCAAGCACCATGGTCTTGTAGCGGATGCGAGCTTCAACTGGAAGCCAGTGGAGAGAGCGGAGGAGCGGGGTGACGTGAGAGAACTTGGGAAGGTTGAACACCAGACGGGCTGCGGCGTTCTGGATGAGTTGTAGGGGTTTAATGGCACAGGCAGGGAGCCCAGCCAACAGCGATTGCAGTAATCCAGACGGGAGATGACAAGTGCCTGGATTAGGACCTGCGCTGCTTCCTGTGTGAGGCAGGGTCGTACTCTGCGGATGTTGTAGAGCATGAACCTACAAGAACGGGCCACCGCCTTGATGTTAGTTGAGAACGACAGGGTGTTGTCCAGGATCACGCCAAGGTTCTTAGCGCTCTGGGAGGAGGACACAATGGAGTTGTCAACCGTGATGGCGAGATCATGGAATGGGCAGTCCTTCCCGGGAGGAAGAGCAGCTCCGTCTTGCCGAGGTTCAGCTTGAGGTGGTGATCCGTCATCCACACTGATATGTCTGCCAGACATGCAGAGATGCGATTCGCCACCTGGTCATCAGAAGGGGGAAAGGAGAAGATTAATTGTGTGTCGTCTGCATAGCAATGATAGGAGAGACCATGTGAGGTTATGACAGAGCCAAGTGACTTGGTGTATAGCGAGAATAGGAGAGGGCCTAGAACAGAGCCCTGGGGGACGCCAGTGGTGAGAGCGCGTGGTGAGGAGACAGATTCTCGCCACGCCACCTGGTAACTATTGACCGAATATCAAGTAAAAAAATATTTTGACCTCGGTAACGCCAATGTGCCCCGCAACATTGTTGTTGCAGGATGATGGCTATTCTCAAACTTTACGAACTAGCTAACGTTAACTAACTACGTAAAACGACATTCACGTACACTACTCTCCGTTGAGCTACGTTTGCATTTAGCTAACGGTACACCTTACCTTTTCTGTGGATTTTAGTCACCATTTCTTCCGCCTCCATTGCTGTTTGTACGAAATCTAGTCACTTGAGAAAAGTTTTATTAGTGTAAATTACTTGCTATTTCAATGGAATAAAAGTTACAGTTCGCTATTAGCCGGCTTCCGAGTTGGATGACCGTTCAAAACGATTTATCACAGTAGGAGTACGTTTTTCCGTGTTCCCAGTTGTCTTGAACGCACTGTATTCAGAGATTTCCTAGTTTCCAGTTGATTTGAACGCGGCATTAGACGCTCCTGACACCTGACAGATCTACAACGTCTGAATAGCAATATCATCTTGCGCTTAACTATGCGCCATTACAGGGACATCATCTGGAAAATGGCCAAGGGGAACAAGTTTCTGGATGAGAAGAAGCTCCGCATCAAAGAAGCTCTGATACTGCAGGATCAGGCTGCCAGAGAGAAAATGTGGCCGCTTATACAGAGGACACGACAAGAGGGAAAGAAGGCTGGGTTCAAGGGCCCACACGCGTTTATCCAAGGAAGAATGATTACTGGGTAACTCGGTTAACATTAACTAAATTGGAACTGTGAGTACTACCAAGAGTAGAGTTAACGTACTACCACAAATAAATGCACTACAACTGATGAACACTTGCCAACTAAAAAAAGGAAGTAAATAGATTTGTTATTCTGCTACCTCAGCCGAGTGTAATTTTCCGTCGGAGTAATCCTCTCAAGGTTCACTGTTTTATTGTTCACATTACTACTTGTGTTATCTAATTTGTGTTCTTAATTTTTTAATGGGGGAGTTCGTTTTCAATTCACTCAATATCGTTAGTCTGAATGCTAGGGGTTAGAGAATTTTTTTTTTTTTTTTGTAGCTTTATTTTTATATTGTAAACGCAGTAACGCAGATTTTGTCCTTCAGGAAACTCATCCGGGTGAAAGTGATTTGAAATTTTGGAAAGCACAACCAGATGCAAAGGGTTATACCTGGACCAACAAAACTAAGTCACGTAATTAGAATAGATTTATTCCTAATTTCCCCTTATTTGTTACAATTTGTTATAGAAGTAGATCATCAGTTGGCTTCCTTTTCTGATCATCACTTGATTTCCCTGAATTTACAAGCTACCAAAAGATCAAAAGGTACTCGAGGATACTGGAAATTAAACAACACACTTCTTAAAGATACTAATCTCATTGAAAACATCAAATCATTAGCTAAAGATATTTTTGCAAGAAAAGACTTGGGTCATGGAAGTAGATGGGAATTCTTCAAATATAAAGTCAGAGTGGTAGCCATTAAACGCGCCAAAGAGCTGATGCAATTAAAGAACCTTGACAGTTTTCTAAAGAAAGATAATCTGTTATGCAGGTGAGTGAGGACCCAAAAGCGGTTTAACAGAAACAGAGTCTTAATTAATGTCCAAACACAGGGAAGACATAAATCCTCTTCAGATGTATCGGTTGACAAAATAGACAACCCGCAGAGAGGGCGACAAATAAATCATAAAGTCCTCTGATCTTTACAGGAGAGTCCCCTTCTAGCAGCAGAGGAGAATAGCAGGGTTAGCGGCAACAGACTGCTGGTTTCTCCGGGTAGGCGCGGGTTGTAGAGGACAGAGGTACCTGATCACACGTAGCATCTGATGAAGAGGCAGATTACGACAGGACGGGACAAGGGTGAAGCAAACGAGAATCTGACAAAGACAGAAGCAGAAACAGAGAGAGAAATAGAGACCTAATCAGAGGGAAAAAAGGGAACAGGTGGGAGAGAGTAAACAAGGTAGTTAGAGGAGATGAGGAACAGCTGGGGAAGGAAAGGGAGAGAAGGTAACCTAATACGACCAGCAGGGGGAAACGAAGTGAAGAGAAAGAACAGGAACAAGACATAACATGACAATACATGACACTATCTGAAGAAGAGGAGTCTGTATTCAAATATTTACAACTAGAATTAGAACAGACTTACACGGATCTGGCAAAGGGTGCCTTTGTAAGGTCAAGTGGAAAATGGATTGAAGAGGGTGAAAGAAACA
Organism: Oncorhynchus nerka; assembly: GCF_034236695.1. Lineage (NCBI taxonomy): Eukaryota > Metazoa > Chordata > Actinopteri > Salmoniformes > Salmonidae > Oncorhynchus > Oncorhynchus nerka. The sequence continues at coordinate 49,796,080 of NC_088422.1, forward strand.
CTAGTTACTTTTTTGCACTTGAAAAGAGAAACTACAAAAGAAAAGCAATAACTGTACTCAACATCAACAATGTTTTAAGCAAAGATCCCATTACAATATCATCATTTGTCAATTCCTTTTCTGAAAAGCTTTTACAGCTCTCAATTTCAGGAAGAGGGTTGTGAAATCTACATTTGCCACATTCAGAATGATTTCCCTGTGATTGAGGATGATTTCCACTCAGTTTGTGAATTCAAAACTGATTTCCACTCAGTTTGAGGCTCTGAATTCAATGAAAAAAAGGAAAACACCTGGCCCTGATGGCCTGTCAGTTGAATTCGATAGACAGTTTTGGGAGTTACTAGAAGAACCAATTTTTTATGTTTCAAGATTGCATTAAGTGGGCAATGGTCTCCACTATGAAACAGGGCCATATTTAATTGATTCTGAAACCCGATAAAGACCCTTCTCTCATTGACAATTGGAGACCAATTACTTTATTAAATATTGATTACAAATTGATTGCTCTGGTTTATGCCAAAAGATTAAAGAAAGGAATAGATACCATTATAAATGAGATGAGACTCAAACGGGATTTATGAAGGGCCGTCGCATAAGCTCTAACATTCGTTTAGTCTTGAACCTTATAGATTATTCAGATGCAATTGACTCTGATGTGGTTGCCTTATTTTTGGACTTCTGAAAAGCCTTTGACACAACTGAACATGAATTTCTCTTTAGGTCTCTTAAACTTTTTGGATTTGGTGAAAATTTGATCAAAGTAATTCACATGTTTTACAAAGATATAAATAGTTTTGTGTTACTAAACCTTAATACTTCCAAAAGATTCAGTATCAACAGAATTGTACGAGAGGGATGCCCAATTTCGCCATTTTTATTCATTTTGGTCTCAATATTTCTGAATAATTCAAATTTGTATAGCTTAAACATTTTTAACATAGAAATCCATTTCCCAACTGGCTGATGACACTACTATTTTCTTAAGAGACAAAGACCAGGTCGCCCATGCCCTTAATGCTATAACTGTATTTTCTATTGCATCAGGATTAAAACTGAATGTTTCTAAATGTGAAATCTTATGTTTATTTGACTCTGATGATAAAGAAATAGAAAATATTCCTGTAAAGGACTCTGTTAAATATTTAGGAATACATCTGTCAAAAAACACAACATTTGAATTTCTCTCCTAAAATTAAGAAAACCAAAAATATATTCAATAATTGGCTACAAAGAGAACTTTCTATACTTGGGAGAGTACTTCTGTCCAAGGCAGAGGGACTGTCTCATTTTGTGTACCCCTCATTATCGTTATGTGTAAATCCTGCTACTTGTAAAGAGATCAATAAGACCTTTCTTGACTTCATCTGGAAAAATAAGTCTCACAAACTAAAAAAGTCAGTCCTTTCTAACAATAGAGCTGAAGGCGGTGTAGAAGTGTTGGATTTTTTTGGACATAAATAACACGTATTTAAACTGGTTGAAAAGATGTTTGATCAATACTGATTCAATATGGTATGTCATTCCAAATAATGTGTTTAATAAGTTGGGAGGTCTTCAATTTTTACTGAAATGTAATTATATTCCTGAAAGATGTTTTTGACAACAAGGGAAATATATATATATATATATTATCCAATTGTTAGTAGCTACTATCTTGTCTCATCGCTACAACTCCCGTACGGGCTCGGGAGAGACGAAGGTTGAAAGTCATGCGTCCTCCGATACACAACCCAACCAAGCCGCACTGCTTCTTAACACAGCGCGCATCCAACCCGGAAGCCAGCCGCACCAATGTGTTGGAGGAAACACCGTGCACCTGGCAACCTTGGTTAGCGTGCACTGTGCCCGGCCCGCCACAGGAGTCGCTGGTGCGAGTTTTGTGACGACCCTCCCACTCTGTCTGCCGAATTCTTAAGACACACCCTCGTCCACTTACCCTCGCCTTATGCCCCTGGGGGAATCCTCGTCTCCATCTTAGGGGTCGGTCCAAATGTTTAGCCAAGAAAGGGAATTTTGCAACATAAACCCCTCAACCCTCATTTTAGTCGGCTTTGCGAGTGTACAATTATGTTCACCCCGGGCCTAAAACACCCAATAATTACATTTGCTACGATTGTACATCTGCTAAGAAAAGTCTGCGAAAACTTAAAAACAACATCCATGGATAATGGAACACTGTCACGTTTTGACCTTAGTTCCTTTGTTTTGTCTTTGTTTGTATGGTCAGGGCGTGAGTTGGGGTGGGCAGTCTGTTTGTTTTTCTATGTTTGGTTTCTGTGTTCGGCCTAGTATGGTTCTCAATCAGAGGCAGGTGTCGTTAGTTGTCTCTGATTGAGAATCATACTTAGGTAGCCTTTTTCCACCTGTGTTTTGTGGATGTTTATTTTCTGTCTTTGTGTTACGTGTGTATGTCACCAGACAGGACTGTTTCGTTCGTTCATTTTGTATTGATTCAGTGTTTTCTTTAATTAAAAACACTTACCACTCTGCGATCCTTACTCCTCCTCAGACGAAGAGGAGGAAATCCGTTACAAACACACAAGTGTAAGTAAAAATGAATGCAAATATGTTAGAAATTGTGCAACTAATGCACATGACGGCACAAACACGTCTCATAAAAAGTAGATATGATTTTTCCTTCTTCAGCAGTTCCAGCTAGGTAGCCTCTCGTTAGTTAGCTAATTAATTTGCTAGCTGTCATACAGTAGGAGCATTGTTAATAATGATATATTTAATATAAGTAGACATTCACTCTTAATTGACTAGCACATATATTTTATTTATTTATTTATTTCACCTTTATTTAACCAGGTAAGCAAGTTGAGAACAAGTTCTCATTTACAATTGCGACCTGGCCAAGATAAAGCAAAGCAGTTCGACACATACAACGACACAGAGTTACACATGGAGTAAAACAAACATACAGTCAATAATACAGTAAAAAACAAAACAAAACAAAAAAAAAACAAGTCTATATACAATGTGAGCAAATTAGGTGAGAAGGGAGGTAAAGGCAAAAAAGGCCATGGTGGCAAAGTAAATACAATATAGCAAGTAAAACACTGGAATGGTAGTATTGCAATGGAAGAATGTGCAAAGTAGAAATAAAAATAATGGGGTGCAAAGGAGCAAAATAAATAAATAAATTAAATACAGTTAGGAAAGAGGTAGTTGTTTGGGCTAAATTATAGGTGGGCTATGTACAGGTGCAGTAATCTGTAAGATGCTCTAACAGTTGGTGTTTAAAGCTAGTGAGGGAGATAAGTGTTTCCAATTTAAGAAATTTTTGTAGTTCGTTCCAGTCATTGGCAGCAGAGAACTGGAAGGAGAGGCGGCCAAAGAAAGAATTGGTTTTGGGGGTGACTAGAGAGATATACCTGCTGGAGCGTGTGCTACAGGTGGGAGATGCTATGGTGACCAGCGAGCTGAGATAAGGGGGGACTTTACCTAGCAGGGTCTTGTAGATGACATGGAGCCAGTGGGTTTGGCGACGAGTATGAAGCGAGGGCCAGCCAACGAGAGCGTACAGGTCGCAATGGTGGGTAGTATATGGGGCTTTGGTGACAAAACGGATAGCACTGTGATAGACTGCATCCAATTTGTTGAGTAGGGTATTGGAGGCTATTTTGTAAATGACATCGCCAAAGTCGAGGATTGGTAGGATGGTCAATTTTACAAGGGTATGTTTGGCAGCATGAGTGAAGGATGCTTTGTTGCGAAATAGGAAGCCAATTCTAGATTTAACTTTGGATTGGAGATGTTTGATATGGGTCTGGAAGGAGAGTTTACAGTCTAACCAGACACCTAAGTATTTGTAGTTGTCCACGTATTCTAAGTCAGAGCCGTCCAGAGTAGTGATGTTGGACAGGCGGGTAGGTGCAGGTAGCGATCGGTTGAAGAGCATGCATTTAGTTTTACTTGTATTTAAGAGCAATTGGAGGCCACGGAAGGAGAGTTGTATGGCATTGAAGCTTGCCTGGAGGGTTGTTAACACAGTGTCCAAAGAAGGGCCGGAAGTATACAGAATGGTGTCGTCTGCGTAGAGGTGGATCAGAGACTCACCAGCAGCAAGAGCAACATCATTGATGTATACAGAGAAGAGAGTCGGTCCAAGAATTGAACCCTGTGGCACCCCCATAGAGACTGCCAGAGGTCCGGACAGCAGACCCTCCGATTTGACACACTGAACTCTATCAGAGAAGTAGTTGGTGAACCAGGCGAGGCAATCATTTGAGAAACCAAGGCTGTCGAGTCTGCCGATAAGGATGTGGTGGTTGACAGAGTCGAAAGCCTTGGCCAGATCAATGAATACGGCTGCACAGTAATGTTTCTTATCGATGGCGGTTAAGATATCGTTTAGGACCTTGAGCGTGGCTGAGGTGCACCCATGACCAGCTCTGAAACCAGATTGCATAGCAGAGAAGGTATGGTGAGATTCGAAATGGTCGGTAATCTGTTTGTTGACTTGGCTTTCGAAGACCTTAGAAAGGCATGGTAGGATAGATATAGGTCTGTAGCAGTTTGGGTCAAGAGTGTCCCCCTTTGAAGAGGGGGATGACCGCAGCTGCTTTCCAATCTTTGGGAATCTCAGATGACACGAAAGAGAGGTTGAACAGGCTAGTAATAGGGGTGGCAACAATTTCGGCAGATAATTTTAGAAAGAAAGGGTCCAGATTGTCTAGCCCGGCTGATTTGTAGGGGTCCAGATTTTTCAGCTCTTTCAGAACTTCAGCTGAATGGATTTGGGAGAAGGAGAAATGGGGAAGGCTTGGGCGAGTTGCTGTTGGGGGTGCAGTGCTGTTGACCGGGGTAGGAGTTGCCAGGTGGAAAGCATGGCCAGCCGTAGAAAAATGCTTATTGAAATTCTCAATTATGGTGGATTTATCAGTGGTGACAGTGTTTCCTATCTTCAGTGCAGTGGGCAGCTGGGAGGAGGTGTTCTTATTCTCCATGGACTTTACAGTGTCCCAGAACTTTTTAGAGTTAGTGTTGCAGGAAGCAAATTTCTGCTTGAAAAAGCTAGCCTTGGCTTTTCTAACTGCCTGTGTATAACGGTTTCTAGCTTCCCTGAACAGCTGCATATCACGGGGGCTGTTCGATGCTAATGCAGAACGCCATAGGATGTTTTTGTGTTGGTTAAGGGCAGTCAGGTCTGGGGAGAACCAAGGGCTATATCTGTTCCTGGTTCTAATTTTCTTGAATGGGGCATGTTTATTTAACATTGTTAGGAAGGCATTTTTAAAAAATATCCAGGCATCCTCTACTGACGGGATGAGATCAATATCCTTCCAGGACACCCCGGCCAGGTCGATTAGACAGGCCTGCTCGCTGAAGTGTTTCAGGGAGCGTTTTACAGTGATGAGTGGAGGTCGTTTGACCGCTGACCCATTACGGATGCAGGCAATGAGGCAGTGATCGCTAAGATCTTGGTTGAAGACAGCAGAGGTGTATTTAGAGGGGAAGTTGGTTAGGATGATATCTATGAGGGTGCCCGTGTTTAAGGCTTTGGGGGGGTACCTGGTAGGTTCATTGATAATTTGTGTGAGATTGAGGGCATCAAGTTTAGATTGTAGGATGGCTGGGGTGTTAAGCATGTTCCAGTTTAGGTCGCCTAGCAGCACGAGCTCTGAAGATAGATGGGGGGCAATCAGTTCACATATGGTGTCCAGAGCACAGCTGGGAGCAGAGGGTGGTCTATAGCAGGCGGCAACGGTGAGAGACTTGTTTTTAGAGAGGTGGATTTTTAAAAGTAGAAGTTCAAATTGTTTGGGTACAGACCTGGATAGTAGGACAGAACTCTGCAGGCTATCTTTGCAGTAGATTGCAACACTTTAGCAGTTCTATCTTGTCTGAAAATGTTGTAGTTTGGAATTAAAATTTCTGAATTTTTGGTGGTCTTCCTAAGCCAGGATTCAGACACAGCTAGAACATCCGGGTTGGCAGAGTGTGCTAAAGCAGTGAAAAGAACAAACTTAGGGAGGAGGCTTCTAATGTTAACATGCATGAAACCAAGGCTATTACGGTTACAGAAGTCATCAAAAGAGAGCGCCTGGGGAATAGGAGTGGAGCTAGGCACTGCAGGGCCTGGATTCACCTCTACATCGCCAGAGGAACATAGGAGGAGAAGAATAAGGGTACGGCTAAAAGCAATAAGAATTGGTCGTCTAGAACGTCTGGAACAGAGAGTAAAAAGGAGGTTTCTGGGGGCGATAAAATAGCATCAAGGTATAATGTACAGACAAAGGTATGGTAGGATGTGAGTACAGTGGAGGTAAACCTAGGTATTGAGTGATGAAGAGAGAGATATTGTCTCTAGAAACATCATTGAAACCAGGAGATGTCATTGCATGTGTGGGTGGTGGAACTAATAAGTTGGATAAGGTATAGTGAGCAGGACTAGAGGCTCTACAGTGAAATAAGCCAATAAACACTAACCAGAACAGCAATGGACAAGACATATTGACATTAAGGAGAGGCATCCTTAGTCGAGTGATCAAAAGGGTCCAGGGAGTGGAGAGGTTGGTTTGGGGGTCACGGCGATTTAGACAGCTAGCCAGGACATCGGTAGCAGGCTAGCATAGGATGGAGGTCTGTTGTTAGCCACCTCTTGCGTTCCGTCAGTAGATTAGTGGAGTTCCGTGTTGTAGAGGGGAATTAGTCCAAATCACACAACAACAAAAAAATAAAAACAATAGATATAGTTATAGAGGCCCAAGAAGAAACATGTTAATAATAAAAATAAATAAATTGCCCGATTGTCTATTCTGAGAGCATCCGGTAAGACAGCTAACGGTTAGCAGGCCGCAGATGGGCATTCAGGTAACGTCGCGACGGAGGAGCCAGCCGGATCTCCTTCGGGTAGATAACGTCGGCAGTCCAGTTGTGAGGGCCCGGAGGGGCTCCGTGTAGGCAGTAAAACGGGTCCGGATAGGTGACTGCAGCCCAGGAGTGATTGACGGAGCTCAGGAGTGGTTGACGGAGCTCGCTAGCTCCGGAGTAATTGATGTTTGCTCCGGAATCGACGAAAGCAGATAGACACACGGATAGCAGCCAGCTAGCTGTGAGATCCGGGAGTGAATGTCCAGAGAGCAGTTGAAATCCAGGGACATGGAGAGAAAAAATCGGTCCGGTATGTTCCGTTCCGAGCCGCGCTGCGCCGTACAAAACTGGCGATAGATTTTCGAGTTAAAGGATAGCTAATGACCACAAACCGTGGTTAGCTGAATACGAACGAGTTGCCAGTAAAGAAGCTAACTAGCTTCTGATTAGCTTCTGGCTAGCTTCTTGGAGGATTGCAGATTTGATTGCAGATTTGAGGTAAATAATACGTATTTATACATATCAATTGGTGAGGCAGGTTGCAGGAGAGTGTATTGAAGATGAGTTGATGGAAAATAAAAATAAAATGTATGTGAAAAAAGTTGTAAATATATATATATACACGACACGACAAGACGAGGACAAAAGACGTCTGAACTGCTATGCCATCTTAGAAGAAAGAAAAGCAACCACCATCTACCGGTGGCTGAAAACACAATCATCGTTGAATGAACGAGTGACGAATTTAAAAAAATAATTTCTTCCGCCCTTAACCTGAAAGTGTATACTAGTCAGACTTCATAATACGTCATCAGAAGTGTCCACTTAATTTGAGGGCTGAGGGGATAGGGTGTGTCTTAAGTGTTTGGACCGTATTCTTTGCTCTTGTTTTCCGTAATTAGATGTCGTGGGCGAAGCCGGAAGTGTCGTCAGCGAAATGGATATATCTGGGCTCCAGTGTGTCCCGGGGATAAATACACCTTTCCCCCATACATTGAAGAGACTCTTTACACAGACACATTGTTGTTTTTGCTTGTGGCATTTTGAAGCTTCTTTGTGTTTTTGTTTTGGCACCCCTCATTATCACCATCTATGCATGCATCCACTCACTGGCACTACTGACTACACACACCACTGTTACTTATATATAGTTTACGTTGTTTAATTAATGTTTGTTATGTCTTTATCTCTGTGTTAGCCCATAACAGTGAGGGAGACATGAGCCAGTGCAGTAACAGTGTCAGCTAACCACATCCAGAGCCATGTATTTAGAGCAGTGGCGACCTGTCATTTTGAGCCCCACATTTGAGCAAAAAATACAAATAAGTAGAAATGTACTTTTTAATCATTGAGTTACTAAAGTCGCATACAAACGTGATCTCTTTTTTTTCTTTCTTGAGTAAGGCAGCTCCAACATGCAGGTGTTTCAGCTTGCTCAGTGCTTTCTGTGGTGGTGGGGCAGCCAGTGGAAAATACTGAGCGTAGGGGTTGGTAATGTTCTCTAGTTGCGCAGTGATTGGCTCAGTGTTTTGTCACTCATGGAGACACTACATCGCTGCCAAATCTACATCATACTTTCAAAATCTTAGCTAGCAGTCATCATGAAATAAGTCAACAATCTACTGGCAAATCCATTTTAATTCTTGTCATGTGAATATAAATAATTAAGAGAAATAATAGATAAAATATATTGGTGCTAATCATCCATTGGACATAAACATTCCACAACAAGTTGTAAATTGCAAATTCAACAATGAGTGGTTTCGAAGGAATCAGTCGCTAACTGCAAGCATTGCAAAGCAATCACTAGCTTGCTATTCAGTGGAGTGGGTGTGGAGTTTCAAGTCTGGGTCTCTTTTCCAAGCTTAAAATGATAAACATTCAACATTGGCCATGCTGTCAATCCAGCATGATTTCTGCCACACTCAAAACAACTTAACTCAGACTGGGAAATCTGACATCAGTGAGTTCAAGACAACTGGGAACTCAGGAAAAAACGAGCTCCAACTAGGAAAATAAGGTTTGAATGGTTATCCAACAACGGAATTGTAAGTCGGGAACTTGGGATTCTTTCTAGAGCTACGACCTGAAGATCATCATCATGATATGACCTTGTTTTTTTTTCAGAGTTTCCAGTTGTCTTGAAAGCACCATAAATCCAGAAAATGCCAGACTTTGATGGCAAAATTTGCCCACGAAGGACTGCAGTGCCACCTTCCTGTTTAAGTGAGCACAGCACAACAAGGTGAGTCCAAAATGTTTGGTATGCTGCTGAATAAATGATGTAATATGCCAAGGAGATATGTATATGGTAGCTAAGAAAGTAATACTAAGTGTCTGTTGTGTAGTAAGCTGTTAGTAGCCCATGTGCCTCATCCTTATAATTTGGTATATTTTCCCCTCTTAATTTCGCCCAGTGTTCTGACTTGGTGGTGCACAATGTAGCCTATAACCTGTTGTAGAGAAATGTAATCGAATATTGTACGAGCTTTCATTGTCTGCTTATATGCCCCTTTTATTTATCCTTGACACGTCCTGACCATAGAGAGTCCTTATTTTCTATGGTGGAGTAGGTCAGGGTGTGACTGGGGGGTTAGTCTAGTTTATTTTTTCTATGTGGCATTCTAGTTTTGTTTTTCTATGTTGGTGATTTTGTATGATTCCCAATTAGAGGCAGCTGGTAATCGTTGTCTCTAACTGGGGATCATATTTAGGTAGCCTTTTTTCCACCTGTGGGTTGTGGAATATTGTATTTTGAGTAAGTGTATGAAGCACCGGTCTGTTTTTTTATGGTTTATTGTTTTTGTTAAGTTTCACTATTAATAAATTATGTGGAACTCAACATTCGCTGCGCCTTGGTCCGTTTCTACAAATGATCGTGACAATCCTACCATTCTGACTTGGTGTACAGGGAGAATACTGTAAGAATGGCCCATGTTCTGAATTCTGTCGCTGTACATTTCAAAAGTGCTGAACAAATAGTTATATTGACCACGTAGTGTCCTAGCTCTATATATATTTTTTAAAGTCAGTAAATGAGGCTGAATGAACTGTTTCGCTGCCAGACAAGGCTTCGCTGATAGCCAGGTCTAGCAATAGTAAGGTGTTGGGACAGCTTTAGGCTCTAACAGTTTGTGGGCACCATTTGTCACAGTTATAGTGCAATTAATGTATTGTTCAGTGTTTGTATTGTTTAGTGGCTTTGCTGGCATGCATCCCCAAAAAATGTTTTTTGTTTGCTCCACCAAGAATTTGTCATCGCACCAGAGGGCGGCCGAGACCGTCCTAGAGAACTTTTATTGGACTCAGGTGTCTTATTATTTCATGATTGTCTCCCTGTTACAAGAGGTGTGATTTCTGTGGTCATCTGCAGACGCTTGAATTGTTTACCGTGTGCGATTGGTTCCTGAGTGAGTAGTCAAGACTTAGTGGTGGTTTTTCCAAGTGTACTGTGATCCTGCGTCTACCGTATCACAGTAAAGTATTATGTTTATCCTTTAACCACTGATTCCTTGTCTGGTCTCTTCGCTGCACCTGGGTCCAACCTTACCACGTCACAGATTTACATGCTAAAATCACCACTGATTTATAGAGTTAGAGGCTAATGCAGTTTCTACATTATGATGCATTTACATGACACTTCAACGTTCTATGGCAGTCATGGTAGCTCCCCATTAACATTACATGGAGAATATAAACATTTTAAAAAACGATACAACTGAATGTATAGACTGAGCATTATGATGCATTTACACAGAGGAAGAGGCGGTGCGAGATGTTTCACTCGCGCCAAAATATGTCTAAAACAAGCACAATGCATTTCTATGGGCTTATTTTGTACCTACGATTGGGTGTATTGTAGAGCCCACTGGTCACACAGTTACAGTCAACAATGCTCTGGATATCATGAAACCAGATCTGCTAGGGCAAGTAAAATGGTCAGAGTGAGGTGTTTTCTCATTTGTGTCTGGAAGTAGCTAGCCAATGTTAGCTAGTTAGCTTGGGTGTTTGACTGCCTTTGTGAGGTCAGAACGCATCCAGTGTGCGCTCGAAACACTCTGAATTTTTTGAAAGGACAACCTAACAACACCTAGAGCGCACTCTGGCACTCCGGAGTGAATTTACGAACACACCCCTTGTCTTTTGCCTTCCCTCCTTTGGGACAATGACTATCATTGTTAGGGTGGAGACATGAGCATCTCCTCTTTTTATACAGATTTCTGATTTACATGACGCTATAACATTCCATGTTAGCCATGTTAACTACCCATGAACATTTAATGGGGAATATTGAAACAATGCCCTCTAACTGAATGTCTAGAATTAGAACAATATTAAACATTCTAAAAGTTGGCCAAGTGCAGCATTCAAAACAACTGGGAACTTGGAAATATCAGACTTCAGTGTGTTCAAGACAACTGGGAATTTGGGAAAACAACTTGATCTGGCTGTGAGAAATGGTTTTGAACGGTCATCCAACTCAGAATTCCAACTCGGGAACTCTTTAGGCTCTTTCTAGAACTCCGACTTTCTGTCCTGAAGATCACTGATGTCATGATTTGACCTTGTGTTTAATAATAATTCTACATATATGACTCTGACCACATATGTTATGGTGCTTTCAAGATAACTGGGAAATCTGGAGAGAAAACAAGGTCAAATCATGACATCCATGCTCTTCAGGTCGGAATGTTGGCACTCTAGAAAGATGAGTTTCCAACTTGGAATTCCGAGTTTTTTCCAGTTGGGGCTATTTTTTTTCAGGGTTCCGAATTGTCTGGAATCCACTGAAGTCAGAAGTCGTAAATTTCCCAGTTGCGACTTGTTTTGATTGGATATTATAGCAATCTGTCAGTCGATGATGTAGCACTCAACCATACATTGGTTATTGTGTCACATCGCCTTTGCTGTGGAATGTAGCCATAAGTATAGTTCTATACCTATGGGTACGCCCAGAGCCATATAACATTTTCTTAATATATGGCTCTGGGTACTCCTACTAAAGTTGTGAATTTTATAGAAAATTCATTAACATAGTGGTGAACTATGATTTATATACATTTGTCATATTTTTTTATTGGTGTGTTGTGGTTCTGGTATTTGGTCTCCCAATGACCATGTTATTACAGTACCATGAGAGAGAAATATATATATTCAATTTAAATATGTTTATTAAAAAGAGCACATAAGAATTTTAAGTGTTTGCATGTATCAATTAATATGTGCAACATCAACAGAGCCAAATAAATACATTGATAAATAAGTATAAATTACTGAATTATAGATATATTAATAAATAGTAGAACAATAATGACTTAGTTTTCGTTTTAAGCATATTTTGATTATATCAGGGGCGCTTACCACAATATTGACTACGTCAATACACCCCAATGGTAACATGCTGTACTCAGTACATACTCTAAACCTCAGGAAATTCTTGTCTTACAAGCAATACACTTAAATCTGTTGATGTGCGTGCACCCACAGTGGCAACCCAGTCCTGATCACAGAGGCCCAATAGAATCACATGAATTGTAGAGGATCTCTATTGGAGGCCTTGGCCTGACTGGTGTTGTGTCAGTGTTTGCGGCCATCTTAGTTGTGGCGCTGGATGGTGAAGGTGGTAAAGCGGTTGGGGGCTGCCTTCTGACACATGTCCACCGGTTTGGTGTAGTCCTGCTGCATGTCCGTGCTGATGAACCAGTTCCTGAACCTGGCAGACTCCAGGGTACTGATGTCAACCCCGGTGTTCCGTCTGTAGAAAAGGAAACGCACCATGTCGCTCTGCTGGCTGATGGACTTCAGCTGCTCCTTGTCCGCAACCTCCTGAGGAGAGAGAGAGCGGATCAGGGGTTAAACTCAATATTAAAGGCCAGAGGTCACCACCAGGAGTGAATATAAATGTTTCTCTGGCTATTGGTTTAAGGATGTGGCTGTTGGAACAAAACCTGTCCACACTGTGGCTCCCCAGTACCAGGGTTGGCCACCCCTGGCCTAGCTATCGAGTCTTATTTAACTACACTGCAACTATCTCCTACATTCTACATGTAGTAGTAGTAGTAGTATGGGGTGCCATTTGTAAGGCTGAAGGCATTAAGGCATTTAATAGTAGTATTAATTTAGTAGTTGTGCTATTTACCTCTAGGTGCAGGGTGGGCTTGCCTCCCGATTTGGAGCAGGACAGGTAGAGGTTGGATCCCTTTATGCCTAGGGCTACAGGTCTGGCTTCAGTCTCAATGGGGACGGGCGTGACGTACGAAGACAGGTTCAAATGCACTGGGACAGAGGAGAGGAGAAGAGTCAGTCAGCATCATTCATCAGAACTCAACTGTGAATTAAAATCATCTTATTTAATTAGTTCATATATTTAGCATGTGATAAGGCCACACAGAGGGCCAAAAATTATTAGACAGCTGTGATAATCTGAAGTACCCAAATGGGCCACTAGATGTCTTGTGATATATTACACAAAATCCTTGAAATTTGGGACTGAGCCTCAGTTGTTAACATACCTTTGTGGTAGCTGCTACCTCCCTGGAGCATCATGGCGTGCAGCTCCATAGCCTCCTTCATCAGTACCCAGCACTTGTTCTCAGAGTCAGTGACGCTACACTCATACTGTGATGTACTGCTGAACCCTGCTGCCCTCCTCCTCGCTGAGGGCGCCGACTCCAACTCCAACACTATATGTTCTGGTGAGAAGAGAGAAAAGGATGTAGGAGATGAGTGAATGGTTGTATGAATACACTTGATTGAGCTCCCGAGTTGCACAGCAGTCTAGGGTACTGCATCTCAGTGCTAGAGGCATCACTAGACACCCTGGTTCGATTCCAGGCTGTATCTTAACCGGCTGTGATTGGGAGTCCCATAGGGCGGCGCACAATTGGCCCAGCGTCGTCCAGGTTTGGCCGGTGTAGGCCGTCATTGTAAATAACAATTTGTTCTTAACTGACTTGCCTAGTTAAATAAAGGTTAAATGTCAAAAATTATAATTTAATTCCATCCCTACTGGTCTATGGGCTCTGTTAAGATATCCACACTACAGTAGCATACCACTTTTAATGAAGCAATGTGTTGGGCATGCATTTTAAATGGTATTCTATAGTGTGATGTTTGGAATGTCTGGGATCAGGCTAGCCCCTTAGGGTGCTCCTCCAGTCCATTGTCTTTGACCTTGCTCCCTACCTTCCACAGCACTCTCCAGCAAGAAGTTGAGCAGGTCCTTGTCCTTGAACTCGGTTCCCATGGTAACCCCCTCGCCACCCTTTAACCTCTCCATGGCGATGATGAGGTTGGCAATGTGGCGCATGGTGATGGGGTGATGGGATACCTCCAGATCCAGACCCTGAGGCAGCTTGGAGCTCCATGCTGCGCTTTCAGAGGTGTTCTGCACAGGACACACACAGGGGAAGAGGAAATATTACATTATATGTTGTATCAGTGTATAATTGTTTTGGGGGGTTTAACATTTCCTGTATAATTAAATTTGAATGTTTTATGTCCAACTGTATGTCTTGTCCTTGTAGGAGCTGGGGACTCACCTTTATTAAACTGTAGTTTGACTCAAAATCCATGTCTGTGTAGTTAGATCTGGAAAATAAAAGCATCAGTTTGTAAAGCTTTGTCCTGTCCATAATATATTGGCATCATGCTTAGTTAGTTGCTTAAAGATGCTGAAGAGTTAAAAGCTCATTCAGATCTGATGTTAACAGTAAATACATATACAGTTCAGTCTAAATAAACATTTTAAATGTGAGTTATTACTAACACTATATAGCAATAAATAATGCTACCACAATTAGCTGTATAATACGTGGACATCAATACAGTAGAAGTATTATTGCAAACATGAGTAAAGACAGAATATAAAGTTAATTTACCTTAATGAGTTGTTTTGAAGTTTGTAGGTAGGTAGCAGTGTCTTGTATTCAGTCCTTAGTTCTTGTGAATCCTAAATTGTTCTCTGAACCAATGTTTTCTGACTACATGTTGTGAGCTGTATGTCCTATATACACCCTGGGCACACACTGGGAATTTCCCTCTACACACAGGAGGAAGTGGGATGGTTTTACCAGACCAGCTAGCACATTGTATTGTTTAAAGGGACAATCCGCAGTTCAAACGATAAACAAAGCGTCCTCCAGCCAGTTTCATTAAAAAGCTGAGGGATGGGGCTGGAGAAATGTAACCGCTCTCAAATTCAGAGACAGAGCTATGAATGCAATTACTGACCATCCACGATATTTAAAAAAAAATACAGTTTTAACCATGTTTTGAAGCTATATAGTGTTTGTTTATATGTTCTGTTTACAAACATTGTAGTGAAACCAGCTATGTTTTGGGTTCTGATGGGGTACTATAGATATGCTGAAATATGCTCGTGAGACATTTATAAATTCAAGAATCAATGTGTATGCCTAAATGTCATTAATTTATTCCAAAAAGGAATGTGACATCTGCAGATGGCCCCTTTAATGATGTTGGTGATGAAATACTGGACTCGCAACAGTTTGACGTACAGTATTACACTCATATGTTAAATTCTGGCTTGTGTACATGCTCGTTACTGACGTGCCACTTATTGTATTGATTTATCTTCTTCTGGTTGATGTGCCTGTTTGTCTGATACTGATGTGTTGAGGCTGCTGTCGTGCTCCAGGTCTCTCAAAGAAATATGTTTTTTAACTCAATGGGACTGGTTAAATAAAGGTTAAATAGAAATGTTTTAAAAACAGGATACTAATGCATTTGCCTTTTTTCCCTGTTAAAGATATTCATGTGTTTTCATGACTTCAAATCTCAATATAACTAAATGAATAGAAGATAAACCATTGTTCATGTCAACACTAAGTAAGATGAGTCCGATTAAGCAACTTAACACCTGACTTTATAATAAAACGTATTATAATACTACCTTGTAATTTTATTTGTAAATTACTTTCCATACATTACGGTTAAAGTGCAAAGAATGGTCTATAGTTGAAATGACTGTGGTATATGTTGTTGTTTTTCCCGACTTAATTTAGTTACAAGCACTGACTGACTGTAAAATACATGTAGCTCTGGATAAAAGCCTCTGCGAAATGACAAAAAATGTAATGTATATCTAAATACGAATACAATATTTACTGTATGTTTAAATCCATCTTCCTAAAGGAGTAGGAAACTAAACTTCATTTCTAAAGTTGTCTGAGGTCATAACAATAAATGGAGAGTAGGCTTAATCCTGTTGTTCCCTCAGGTGAAATACTAGAAGTTTTTGTTCTATTCTATCATTTCCTAATCTTGTTGTGAGTAAATTCCTTAATCCCGGCTCATCATATTGTGAAGTAACAAGGGACTTCCTCTACTATTTCCCCACTTCCTGAAGTACTGTAGTTGTCACGAGAGGTTAGAAAAATAGACCACAATCTGCCAGGACAACAGACAGACAGAATCTTGGACTGTGTCCAGCTACCTACTACCATATTAGCATATCTTTGCCAGTCATTGTTAGAACCCATTGAGTGAATCTCCCAAATTCACTAAAATATCAGGAATATTTGTATAATATCTGAATTGGAAACATGCTCAATCTGGTCAATATGTTCAATAATATGCCACAAAATGAGTATTCTTCTAATGTATTGTGTTTGGCTCACTAACGTTTCACCTGTATAGAATAACCATTGGACATAACAAAGAAAGTTGTGTAACAGTATATCAATCCTTATCACCCCTGTAGGCTGTATGATACCTACCAAGGTATAACTATCTGGCGTGTGTCTGAAATTGTTACCTATTCCCTACATAGTAGACTACTTTTGACCAGATAAGTAAAATATGGACCCTGGTCTAAAGTAGTGCACTATATAGAGAAATGGGATACTTTCCAGACACAGACGGTGTCTTTTTGGTTATGGATCTCACAAAACCGGTTTACCAACGGATTTCCCAGTGATTCAACATGTTTAGAAAGCTGTCGAGGATTTCTCAAGATGATATTTGACACCCCCCACTTCCGCTCTTAAAATCTTTGAATTTCACTTCCAGATTCACACTCATGATATAGGTTTAGGCCTACGCCATTTCTGACCACAAAAACTAAAATGTCACCATTTATTGTCACACAATGCCACCTCATTCATGTTTGAAATAAAATAGAATAAGTATGTTTTATTTGACTGGCTTAAATACAGTTGAAGTGAGAAGTTTACATACACCTTAGCCAAATACATTTAAACTAAGTTTTTCACAATTCCTGACATCTAATCCTTGTAAAGAATTCCCTGTCTTAGGCCAGTTAGGATCACCACTTTATTTTAAGAATGTGAAATGTCAGAATAATAGTAGAGAGAATGATTTATTTCAGCTTTAATTTCTTTCATCACATGCCCAGTGGGTCAGAAGTTTACTACATACACTCAATTATTATTTGGTAGCATTAACTTTTAAATTGTTTAAACACGTTTTGGGTAGCCTTCCACAAGCTTCCCACAATAAGTTGGGTGAATTTTGGCCCATTCCGCCTGACAGAGCTGGTGTAACTGAGTCAGGTTTGTAGGCCTCCTTATTCGCACACTTTTCAGTTCTGCCCACACATTTTCTATAGGATTGAGGTCAGGGCTTTGTGATGGCCACTCCAATACCTCGACTTTGTTGTCCTTAAGCCATTTTGCCACAACTGTGGAAGTATGCTTGGGGTCATTGTCCATTTGGAAGACCCATTTGCGACCATGCTTTACCTTCCTGACTGAAGTCTTGAGATGTTGCTTCAATATATCCACATAATTTTGCTTCCTCATGATGCCATCTATTTTGTGAAGTGCACCAGTCCCTCTTGCAGCAAAGCACCCCCACATTATGATGCTGCCACCCCCGTGCTTCCCGGTTGGGATGGTGTTCTTCAGCTTGCAAACGTCCCCCTTTTTCCTCCAAACTTAACGATGGTCATTATGGCCCAACAGTTCTATTTTTGTTTCATCAGACCAGAGGACATTTCTCTAAAAAGTACAATTTTTGTCCCCATGTGCAGTGGCAAACAGTAGTCTGGCTTTTTTATGGCAGTTTTGGAGCAGTGGCTTCTTCCTTGCTGAGCGGCCTTTCAGGTTATGTCGATATAGGACTCCTTTTACTGTGGATATAGATACTTTTGTACCTGTTTCCTCCAGCATCTTCACAAGGTCCTTTGCTGTTGTTTTGGGATTGAGTTGCACTTATCGCCCAAAAGTACATTCATCTCTAGGAGACAGAACGCGTCTCCTTCCTGAGTGGTATGATGGCTTCGTGGTCCCATGGTGTTTATACTTGCGTACTATTGTCTGTACAGATGAACGTGGTACTTTCAGGCGTTTGGAAATTGTTCCCAAAGATGAAACAGACCTGTGGAGGTCTACAAGTCTTGGCTGATTTCTTTTGATTTTCCCATGATGTCAAGCAAAGAGGCACTGAGTTTGAAGGTCGGCCTTGAAATACATCCACAAGTACACATCCAGTTGACTCAAACGATGTCAATTAGCCTATCAGAAGCTTCTAAAGCCATGACATCATGTTCTGGAATCAGACAGACATTGCCATCGTAATCCAAGGGTGCTCTCTTGGGGTTCCACACCATCCTGGGTAAACAACAGCTCACTGCTCTCCGACCAGTACTCTCATCCACAGAAGGGAGGCTTTGTAGACAGTTGTCTACATAGAAACAGCATTCTATACAGAAGCGCACATCTTCTTCTTGGTCGCTGTGGTCGAACACATACTTCTGAAGGGAAAACGAGGCGCAGCAGGAGCTACATGTTGTCCCAAAGTGAAGAACCTGCCACTCATAGCCATCAGGGAAATCATCACTGATTAGGTCTTGCCACAGAAACCGGAGAAGAGGCTGATCTCGGGTAGCAAGCAGACTTGATGGAACATCCCCTTTATGTCACTGAAGAAGGACTCCAAGCAGAGTAGCTCTCAAGGTAGATCCGGGAAAGAGTTGTTCGTTCAAGCTCTTGCCACCAATATCTGAAACACTCTTGCATCTACCGGTAGCACATTGTCGAGGGCCACCTTCAGTCTTGTCGAGGGCCACTCTTTTGGGTCTTCATTGATGAAGTTGGGGATGTTAGGAGTTGGTCCACGGTAGGAGTGCTCCCGGCTGGGTGCAGTAGGGGACAGGTGAGTACCAATGACGATCAGGTGAGTAGGCCCAGCGGCGATAGTCAGGCGAATAGTCGCAGCGGCAACGGTCAGGTGAGGGCTGACGACAATGGTCACGTGAGTAATCGTAGCAGCAACAGTCAGGCGTGGGCTGACATTGGCAATCAGTTGAGGGTTTACAACGGTAATCAGGCGCAGGCTGACCGTACTCCTCAGGTGAGTAGTCCCAGCGGTGTCGGTCAGGTCAATAGTCACGGCGGCTACAGTCAGGTGTGAGCTGATGGTGGCGATGAGGTGTAGGCTGACCGTAGCGGCCCAGTGAGTAGTCACGGTGGCGACGGTCAGGTGTGGGCTGACGATGACGATCAGGTGTAGGCTGACCACAATGGTTAGGTTTTGACTGACATTGTCAATCATGTGAATTCAGCCCTCTAAGTGGCTGGTGATGCTCCATCTTCACTGTTGCGAGTCAACCTGGGTAATGACTTGAACGGTTGGGGACCCATTGAAGTGGATGAATTTAGCTCTTCCGATAGCTCCAGAATCTCCAGTGTCAACTTCTCAGTTTCCTCTTCTATCAGCTTCAAGCATGTTAAGGCTGTTCTGGAAGAACTGGTTTCTCTCTCATCTTGTACAGGAGGGTAGCTGCTTGCTGTTCTTGTTGTCCCCCGTTGTAGTGGTGTCTGCCTTGTCTCGTAGCTTACCTCATAGTCGACCAGACGATGTGGGGGTGGGGGAGTCTGACGGTGGACCACAGCTTGTTACTGCATCCGGCTCAAATGGGTTGTTTAGGAATTCGAAGGACCAATAAGAAGGGATAAAAACTTAGGTGCTGGATTTTAGGCTGGTAGCAACCACAACAGGGTGTCCGTTCAGAACATGAGGGAGTAGTAGTTTCAGTTCAAGGGTTTAATGAAGATCCACACACACACATACACCACCACTCTCTCTTATAATAATTGTGGTTCTGTAAAGAAAATAGGAGAACTTAGGGTATGGGTAATATATAACTATTTGCATGTCAACAAACTAAACAGGCTATGTGGACCCAAACACATGTTAGATGCACAAAGAAACAATAGAGCAATGTAGAAATAGATACACATTATAAATTACCATGACTACGTGATCTACAACCACATTCAAATGCTAACAAATGCTAATTAGCATACCAAAAGGTAATGCATTCCGGATGACAATGCTAATGTTCATGCTAACTCTAGCGGGAGAACAAGTGCTAGCTAGCTAGCTAGAAAGTTTAACACAAATTGTACATACAGTGCATTTCTCAAAGTATTCAGACCCCTTCCCCTTTTCCACATTTTGTTACATTACAGCCTTATTCTAAAATTGCTAATTTTTGCTTAAAAATCATACAATGTGATTTTCTGGATTTTTGTTTTAGATTCCGTCTCTCACAGTTGGAGTGTACCTATGAAAAAATTACAGACCTCTACATGCTTTGTAAGTAAGAAAACCTGCAAAATCGGCAGTGTATCAAATACTTGTTCTCCCCACTGTACATATGAGATGAGTAATGTAGGGTATGTAACATTATATAAAGTGGCATTGTTTAAAGTGACTAGTGATACATTTATTACATCCAATTTTTTATTATTAAAGTGACTAAAGATTTTAGTCAGTATGTCGGCAGCAGCCATTCAATGTTAGTGATGGCTGTTTAACAGTCTGATGGCCTTGAGATAGAAGCTGTTTTTCAGTCTCTCGGTCCCAGCTTTGATGCACCTGTACTGACCTCGCCTTCTGGAGGATAGTGGGGTGAACAGGCAGTGGCTCGGGTGGTTGTTGTCCTTGATGATCTTTTTGGCCTTCTTGTGACATCGGGTGGTGTAGGTTTCCTGGAGGGCAAGTAGTTTGTCCCCGGTGATGCATTGTGCAGACCTCACTACCCTCTGGAGAGCCTTGCGGTTGTGGGTGGAGCAGTTGCCGTAGCAGGCGGTGATACAGCCCGACAGGATGCTCTCGATTGTGCATCTGTAAAAGTTTGAGTGTTTTTGGTAACAAGCCAAATTTCTTCAGCCTTCTGAGGTTGAAGAGGCGCTGTTGTGCTTTATTCACCACGCTGTCTGTGTGGGTGGGTGGACCATTTCACTCTGTCTGTGATGCTGAGGAACTTAACTTTCCACCGTCTCCACTACTGTCTTGTCGATGTGGATAGGGGGGTGCTCCCTCCTGCTGTTTCCTGAAGTCCACGATCATCTCCTTTGTTTTGTTAACGTTTGAGAGTTAGGTTATTTTCCTGACACCACACTCTGAGGGCCCTCATCTCCTCCCTGTAGGCCGTCTCGTCGTTGTTGGTAATCAAGCCTACCACTGTAGTGTCATCTGCAAACTTGATGATTCAGTTGGAGGCGTGCATGGCCACACAGTCATGGGTGAACAGGGAGTACAGGAGAGGGCTGAGAACTCACCCTTGTGAGGCCCCAGTGTTGAGGATCAGCAGGGTGGAGATGTGATTTCCTACCCTAACCACCTGGGGGGCGGCCCGTCAGAAAGTCCAGGACCCTGTTGCACAGGGGGTGGTCGAGACACAGGGTCTCGAGGTTAATGATGGGTTTAAAGGGTACTATGGTGTTAAATACTGAGCTGTAATCAATGAACAGAATACTTACATAGGTATTCTTGTCCAGATGGGTTAGGGCAGTGTGATTGCGATTACGTCGTCTGTGGACCTATTGGGGTGGTAAGCAAATTGAAGTGGGTCTATGGTGTCAGGTAGGGTGGAGGTGATGTGATCCTTGACTATTCTCTCAAAGCACTTCATGATGACGGAAGTGGGTGCTACGGAAGTGAGTGCGATACTGGTTTAGCTCAGTCACCTTTCTTGGGAACAGGAACAATGGTGGCCCTCTTGAAGCATGTGGGAACAGCAGACTGGGATAGGTATTGATTGAATATGTCTGTAAACATACCAGCCACTTGCGAGGGTTAACGCGTTTAAATAATTTACTCATGTTGGCTGCGGTGAAGGACAGCCCGCAGGTTTGGGGAGCTGGCTGTGTCAGTGGCACTGTATTGTCCCCAAAGTGAGCAAAGAAGTTGTTTAGTTTGTCTGGGAGCAAGACGTCGGTGTCCATGACGGGGCTGGCTTTCTTTTTGTAATCTGTGATTGACTGTAGACCCTGCCACATACGTCTTGTGTCTGAGCCATTGAATTGCGACTCTAATGTGTCTCTATACTGATGCTTAGCTTGTTTGCTTGCCTTGCGGAGGGAATTGCTACACTGTTTGTATTCGGTCATGTTTCCGGTCACCTTGCCATGATTAAAAGCAGTGGTTCACACTTTCAGTTTTGCATGAATGCTGCCATCAATCCATGGTTTCTGGTTGGGGAAGGTTTTAATTGTCACCGTGGGTACAACATCACCGATGCACTTGCTAATAAACTCGCTCACCGAATTAGCGTATGTTGTGGTCTGAGGCAATCCGGAACATATCCCAGTCAACGTGATCAAAGCAATCTTGAAAAGTGGAATCAGATTGGTCGGACCAGCGTTGAACATACTTGAGCATGGGCGTTTCCTTTTTATAGGCTGGAAGCTACCTAATGGAGTTGTTGTCAGATTTGCCGAAAGGAGGGCGAGGGAGGGCTTTGTAAGCGTCACGCAAGTTAGAGTAGCAATGATCCAGAATTTTGCAAGCCCAGGTTGCGCATTTGATATGCTGATAAAATTTAGGGAGCCTTGTTTTCAGATTAGCCTTGTTAAAATCCCCAGCTACAATAAATGCAGTCTCAGGATATGTGGTTTCCAGTTTACATAAGAGTACAATGAAGTTATTTTAGGGCCGTCGAGGTGTCTGCTTGGGGGGGATATACACGGCTGTGATTGTAAAGGAAGAGAATTCTCTTGATAGATAATGCGGTCGGCATTTGATTGTAAGGAATTCTAGGTCAGGTGAACAAAATTACTTGAGTTCCTGTATGTTGTTATGATCACACCACGACTCATTAATCATAAGGCATACACCCCCACCCTTCTTCTTACCAGAGAGATGTTTGTTTCTGTGGCACGATGGGTGAAGAAACCGGATGGCTGTACCGACTCTGATAACATATCCCGTCATGTGCCTGTTTACTAATGACTGGCTTCCGTCTGGCCCCTCTAACATAAAGGCCTGATTGGTGTAGTGCTGCAGAGATGGTTGTCCTTCTAGAAGGTTCTCCCATAACCACAGAGGAACTCTAGAGCTCTGTCAGAGTGGCCATGCGGTTCTTGGTCACCTCCCAGACCAAGGCCCTTCTCCCCAGATTGCTCAGTTTGGCCGGGAGGCCAGCTCTAGGAAAAGTCTTGGTGGTCCCAAACTTCTTCCATTTAAGAATGATGGAGGCCACTGTGTTCATGTTTTGGTACCCTTCCCCAGATCTGTGCCTTGACACAATCCTGTCTCTACGGATAATTCCTTTGACCTCATGGCTTGGCTCTTGCTCTGACAACTGTGGGACCTTATATAGACAGGTGTGTGCCTTTCCAAATCATGTCCAATCAATTAAATTTACCACTGGTGGACTTCAACCAAGTTGTATAAACATCCGAAGGATGATCAATGGAAACAGGATACACCTGTTGAGACTCATAGTGAATGGTCTGAATACTTATGTAAACAAGATATCTGTTTTTTTATATTTAATCAATTAGCAAACATTTCTAAAATGTTTTCAAAACCTGTCATTATGGGGTATTGTGTTTAGATTGCTGAGGATTTGTTATTTATTTAATCAATTTTAGAATGAGGCTAAAACATAACAAAATTTGGAAACAGTCAAGGGGTCTGAATACTTTCCGAAGGCACTGTATTTACAACAGACAGCTCCAAACAACAAGCCATCAGGATGTTGGCACTTACATTTAGCTGCGCATACCATAAACATCAGAAAGAAAAGCCATTTCTTCTAGAATAAATGAAACAGGTTGGTCGTCAGAATGGAAACTACAGACTGCCTGAGGCCCTGCCTAGTCGGCTGGTCATGCCGACCAGGCATAAGTCCCGGGGGGAAAAGGCTGCGAAGTGGGTAATACAATTATGATGATTGGCGTGACCTTATTCCAACAGTAAGGCCAAAAGAAAGTTGGGGTCTTGGAAAGGAGATGAGTTGGCTGTTTTTACAGGTGTAATTATCTACTTCTCTGTGGACGTGGATGAACGTAAGCACCTGCCTCTGATTTGATGTGTAAGCAACATGGATGAACATCTAATTATGACGTGAGACTGTGAGAAATGGTAGCCCATACCACCTAGACCTGTTCTCCTTCTCCCTGGGCACGCCCTCCGTGAGTGTTGCAGCACATTATCATTGTCTGTTTGAGTATGTGAATGAAACGTATAAACCTATTGATATTTGTTTGTGAGATCTGATATTGTCTGATTCCCATGCTCCACTCCTTGATGTAAAATAACCTGTTATGTTTAGCTTAGTCTTGAGGACCTCCCATCGTGTATAAAAAAGGGGGCGTAGTACAACGTTTTGGGATAGTTTATTCATAAGGAACCACCTGATAATTAGAAAACAACTTGAGTGAGATTAAACATTGCATACAAGGACATTTACTAGGGCTTTTGCAGTGCATCGCCGGACGAACCATGTCTCGGGCCCTGAGAAGGAACATTTTAAAGGCCCGCCACTTGGCAATGGAGAGAATTTTGCAGTATGAGTTCATTTCCTGCAATTCTACACATTTTGTCATGTGGCAGAGAACTTTGTTACAGTGCATTTATGTTCCCCAAAAATATTTGGGGGATTACGAAAAGGAGTACTTTGGATACCAATATCCCTGTGAGGCTCCAAGGCCCATGTTTAAGAACATATTGTAGATTAAAAATATTACATTGTATTGTATTACACCCTCAAAAATTATTCCATGGATCCCTTGGCCAAAATTAGACTCATATTTTGGGGAGAAATTGCCATGCTGGAGAAGACGGTTGGGGGCTAGCTGATGATGTCCCTCATTACCAGCCACAGGGTTGACATTTGAAATGGGTTAAAGTCAGAATGGCATTATGTCAGCACTGTAAAAAAAAAAAAAAAAAAAAAGTAGTTTCAACAAATTATTATAAAGTAACTGGTTCCACAGCCTTTTTTAACTTAAAAAAAATGATTGGCCCAAACTCAGGCAATAATTCAGTCAACATAAAATTGTGTTTGCTCAATTTGTCTCATATGTTCATTCAACTATTATTTGGGCATCTTAACAAAAAAAGCTTTCAGCTGGTTACACACACAGTGCTTTTAAAACTTCTTTGGGATCGGTGTCCCGTCTACGGGACAGTTGAGCTAACGTAGGCTAATGTGATTAGCATGAGGTTGTAAGTAACAAGAACATTTCACAGGAAATAGACATATCTGATATTGGCAGAAAGCTTATATTCTTGTTAATCTAACTGTCCAATTTACAGTAGCTATTACAGTGAAATAATGCCATGCTATAGTTTGAGTAGAGTGCACCATTTTTAACATGAAAAGTTATTAATAAACAAATTAGGCACATTTATTCAGTCTTGATACAAAAATGTGAACATTGATCCAATGAACCATTGCATTTGTCTAAAACGTTGCACATACACTGTTGCCATCTAGTGGCCAGAATCTAATTTGCACCTGGGCTGGAATGATACACTAGGGCCATTCTCTTGCATTTCAAAAATGTTATAAATAGTTTTTTCTTTGTATTATCTTTTACCAGGTCCATTCTCCTACATTCAATTAACATTTTAACAAACTTTAAAGTGTTTCCTTTCAAATGGTACCAAGAATATGCATATCCTTGCTTCAGGGCCTGAGCTGAAGCAAGGATATGTCATTTGGGTATGTCATTTTAGGCAAAAATTGGAAAAAAGGGGCGGATCCTCATACAACGTTTTTAACATAGATTATTTGACACAGGTTGACATGCGCTGAGTGTACAAAACATTAACAATGTACCAAATCTATAGTAGTGGTCCAAATGCACAACATTTTTTAACCAAATAATCACTTTATATTTCCTCTCAATTTATCAATGTTTTGTAAATCAAACACAGTACAACTAACTGCAGATTCCAAAAAGAACAGTCACCAAATGGATATATTCTCTGTAATATCTTTGCGCTGGAATGGTAGGCCAACACTCACACCTCCTTTAAAATAACAAGTGTTAACATTGATCCTGGAACCAAAACTGGACTCTACACTGAGTGTACAAAACATTAGGAACACCTGCTCTTTCCATGACAGACTGACCAGGTGAAAGCTATGATCCCTTATCGATGTCACCTGTTAAATCCACATCAATCATGAAGGGTGTATATGAAGGGGAAGAGAAAGGTTAAGGGAAGAGTTTTAAGCCTTGAGACATGGATTGTGTATGCATGCCATTCAGAGGGTGAATGGGTAAGACAAAAGCTTGAATTGCCTTTCAACATGGGCTAGCATCCTTGTGGAACAGTTTAAAAAAAATGGTATGGTTGAGAGGAATGAGGCAAAAGGTATGGCAAATAAGTCTGGCAGCCCAACTGATTGGCAAACGTACTGCAAATTAAGAAATCACGTGATTAAGCTAAATAAAAATATACTACTATGAAACAAATTATATAAATAATGATAGTAAAAAGCTTTGGAGCACCTTAAATTACATTTTGGGCGGACAAGCCAACTCGGCGCCATCATTCATTGAATCAGATAGCTAATTTATCACAAAACACACTGATATTGCCAACTACTTTGACTTTTTCATTGGCAAGATAAACACATTTAGGTATGATATGCCAGCAACAAACGCTGATACTACACATCCAAGTATATCTGACCAAATTATGAAAGACAAGAATTGTACTTTTGAATTCCGTAAAGTCAGTGTGGAAGAGGTGAAAAAATGGTTGTCTATCAACAATGACAAGCCACTGGCGTTACATTGGATAAAAGTAGAGACTCAGAGCCACAAAATGGTATATCATACACTGCATTTGAGGAACAATGGGACAGTAATTCTGCTTTTGAGAAAATCGCCTTTGAATGTTTTGGTATCTAGTGGAGAGCTCTTTGTCGACACCCATTCAGCATCGTTCACACTTAAGCTTTAGCCTCACCCATCTCGTTTCGCTCTTCATGATCTGGCCGATGATTTGTTTTACCTCTGGATAACATGAAAAACAGACTAACCAGCGCTGCTGGCAACAATTTCATTACGCTTTTTTGCAGACGTTTACTGATACCGGCCATATTCAACGGGGGATGTACACACGTCACGTAATGTTAGCTTGTTAAAACAACAATGAACAAAGTGCCAACACTGCCTAACATTAGGCTCTAACTAGAAAAGCAAACCTCTCTGGGGAATGAATAATAACGTCCGCTAGGGAGCCAGCCACCTAACAGTATACTTTAGCTTAATTAAGACATAGCTAGCTATCTAGGTAAACAATGAACCTAGCTAGGTAAACAACGTTTACGATCACACATGTCACAAAGTTAGCTAAAGAGCCAGCCAGCTAACGTTAGCTAGCTAAACAACAATAACCAAAGTGGCAACAATGCCTCAGTAGGCTGGACACATGACATTCTGTTGTCATCAGAGGCCACGAAATACCTTTCGCCCTTGGAATTCTGAGCTCCCCCCATTGTTTTCCTATGGAGATGCACGCTGGTATATTTCACAATGTGTATATTCTGATTTTTTTCAAGTCGGACACGTATTCCGTTGCCATCAAACGCTAGAACAGAAATAGTCAGAAGTTGCCATTTTTTTCCTACTTCCTAATTATGCAGACATAAGCACACTTGGCACCATCGAGGTTCGGATGTTTACTTTCTACACAAGTTATTTTTCAGTTTCGTCCTAAGAACAGATTGTAGTGGTCAAATAAAAAGGGATACATTTTTTGGTGCCATTTAGGGGCGAAATGTAATTCGAAGCGTCACTCCAGTCAAAACAGACTGAATGTTCGATTCCATTAACTTTCTATGGGCTTGCACTAGTGTTCCAGCTTAACCAACGTTCTTTTGCCATTTTTCAGCCTTGGGTGAATTTGGACTCTTCTGTTTGTCCAGCCTAGCCACAGTGCTGGGAACTAACCAACCAGGTCCAATGTTAGCACACAGCTCGGACACACATGCATACCCCACAAGACATGCCACCAGAGGTCTCTTCACAGTCCCCAAGTCCAGAACAGACTATAGGAGGCGCACAAGTACTACATGGAACTCTATTCCACATCAGGTAACTGATGCAAGCAGTAGAATCAGATTTAAAAAGCAGGTAAATATACACCTTATGGAACAGCGGGGACTATGAAGTAACACAAACATAAGCACAGATACATGCATACAAACACATAACATACGCACTATAAAAAGACGTACACATGGATTTTGCATTGTAGATATGACAGTGGAGTGTGGGCCTGAGGGCACACACTTAGTATGTTGTGAATTCTGTAATGAATGTATTTTTATACAAAATTATATAACTGCCTTAATTTTGCCTTGGATTTTGCTAATGTGGATCATAATAAATACAAATACCTTGTAGAGTCCATGCACTGACAAATTGAGGCTTTTCTGAGGTCAAAAGGGGGTGCAACTCAATATTAGGAAGGTGTTGCTAATGTTTGTACACTCAGTGTACATTATTACTTTGTGCATGGTCATTTATACAGTGATTATGCACCATATCTTTTGGTTCACAGCATGCCGATCGTCCTGCTATGCCACCATGTCTGTATCAATTCTCATTTAATCCAACTATACTTTTGACAGATCTGATATTTACTTTGAAGTGCAAAGTGTAGCAATACAGCTGAAATCAGTCATTGACACAGACATGGTGGTGCAGCAGGAAGCTCAGTATGCCTTGAACCAAGCGGTTGTGAGTTCAAATCCCAGGTACATACATGTTGAATAATAATTGCTGTATAAATGATCATGTACTTTGTGTTAAACATGTACGTTGAAATTATTGAATGTCAAAAGCACTGTCTGTGTGTAACTAGTTCCACAACATTTTAAGTTGACTGAAAGTTCTCAAGTTGAAGCCAAGATTGGTTCAACTAAAAATTGTAAGTTCAGGTAACACTGATCAAATAGTTGAGTAAACAAAAAAAAAGTGTGGAACTAGTTTCTTTATTATAATTAGTTGAAACAACTATACTTTTTTCCAGTTAGGATGTGTGTATGTCTGTGTGTTTTTGCACATGTACATAAACGTAACTGCCAAAATAAAGGAAATCCCAACAAAGTGGCTTAATAGGGTATTTGGCCACCACGAGCCAGAACCGCTTAGATTCTACAAGTGTCTGGAACTCTGTTGGTGGGATGTGAGACCATTCTTCTACAAGAAATCCCATCATTTAGCATTGATGGTGGTGGAAAACGCAGTCTCAGGGATCGCTCCAGAATTTCCCAAAAGTGTTCAATTGGGTTGAGACCTGGTGACTGAGAAGGCCATGGCATATGGTTTACATTGTTTTCATGCTAAGCAAATAATTCAGTGACAACTTGTGCCCTGTGGATGGGGGATTGTCTCCCTATGGTGGCATAGCCATGGTAGCCAAAATAATGGCCTGCCCAGCATTTTTATACATGACCCTAAGCTTGATGGGATTTTAATTGCTTATTTAACTCAGGATCTACACCTGTATCGCTCATGCTGTTCAACATCAGCTTGTGTGTGTGTATGGATGTTCGCGCCCACACACAGTCTCCTCAGTCCTTGGTTGTGTGTATACGCACATATATAGGTATGTGTACTATTGTCTGTGTGTGTGTGTTATATGCTGGTCTCTGACAGGTTGTGGGGCAGACAGTCCTGCTCATTGAGGAGGGAGGTGGTCTCGTCGGCCAGAAGGGAGGCGGTCTCCGGGGTGGGAGTTGGGTTGGGAGTGTCGGAAGATAGTTTGCCGGGAGTGGTGGTCAAAACGGGGGACGTGGTACCCTCCAGTCGAGGCTGGCCGAAGTCAGGTGACTGGGGGATGGAGTCCTGACGAGACGACATCACACCGTTTTGGTACTGGGCCTGCGAGATCTGAGAGAAAGGAAGGGAGAGATGGAGGGAGAAGGATGGAGAGAGGGAGAGAGCGAAAGAGAGAAAAGAGTAAGAGGAACAATGATCATTGTAGGTTATGGTTGGGAATCCTTTCAAATGTATTGTATTTCTAAAGCTTGGCATTTGCTTTGATATAATTATGCAGAGTGTTCAGTCTCTTAACTTTCTGCACCTTAGCTAATTTGTTGTGTAAGATTTCTCCAATGGATGGATGGTCCTCCTTACCTTGACAAACTGCAGGTCTGTGAGAGCTCGTACGTAAAAGTCGGGGGTGTATGTTGGTGAGGGGATAGTGAACGGAGTAATGAGCTGGCTATTGCTGCCGCTGACAGACAGAGACGCTGTACTATCTTCAGCGCTCAGAGATGCTGTCCTGTTCAAACCACTGATGTGTGACGGACAGCGGAACCCTGAAACACACATAAAATGTAGTGTTAGTCAGCAACAAAAAAAACACACATGTGCAGACGCATGCACACAAGGATATGGTGATGGCACACAAAAAATGCATACACACTAACACAGGTAAAACTGTAATGAACTGGTAGGCTAAATGTGAATAATGTGAATGCCACTGTCAAACCAGGCAAAGGTGCATTCTAGAGACATTAATACAGTTAATGCAAGAGACATTACTTCTCAAAGCAAACACACATACAAACACACACATATCCACTTTATGTTAAAATGGCCTGTGAGAGAAAGTCAGAAGTGAAACACACACAAGACATCTGTTAATTTCACACCGATACCACCAGATGTTGCACTTCGCAATGTTAGGCTACCATTGAATAACATACGATGCCAGTGCCTCAGTGAAGCAGAGCCACATGGATTTATTAAACACCTTAGCTGTCTGAACAGCAAAAAAGCACATGGAATCTGATATTTCAAGACACTCTAACTTGCTGTTTGGACAGTCAGAATTACGAAACTGATTTGAAAAACAAATGACCCCATTTTGAAATCATCAGACCCAACATGGAAATTAGCATTAAAACTACACAATTTTCTCTGCATCCCATGGTTTATAGAATTGCAGGAAATTAGTCTTAAACTTACAAAATGTTGTCTCTGCCAACAAGAGGCGTGTGAACCGTTTGTGTCATGAACAGTGCTTGTGCCTATAGATATAGAGGTGGTGTGTGCGCACAGGGATGTTTCCCAATGCTGGAAGGGGGGCCTGATCGAAAAAGTTTGGGAACCCCTGGAGTACAGTAGAGTATGGTACAGTACAGTAGTTTAATTCAATGGAGTAGAGTATGGTACAGTAGAGTTTAATTCCGTAGAGTACAGTAGAGTGCATTAGAGTTGAATTCAATAGAGTAGAGTACAGTTGAATTCAGTAGAGTACAAAACAGTACACTATACTTTACTTTTCTTTGCTTTACCTGTACTCTAATGTGCGCTACTGTATTGTACTTTACTATAATTTTCTTTACTGTACTGTACTCTGCTGTGCTTTACTGTACTATACTGTGCTGTTCTTTCCAAACTTGTGAAAGATAGATTTGCATTTGCCAAGGCAGTAGCTTCTCTGCCTGGGGTCCAAACACATCAAGGCACTTACATTGCATATAAAACAAAAGATAAAATATAGACGTCTATGATTGGTTCCGTGGATGTGGAAATCATGGCCTGTCCAGATTGCACCAAAAAAGACTGTCGGTCCGGATAGGACCAAAAAAAGATGTCCTTAAGACTTTGCCTGACCATAAATTCTTAGTGGGATGCCTCTGTTGACTGGAAACGTTATTTTGCTGAAACCGAATTGTTTAGATTTGGTTTATCAAGGGCGCCAGGCTACGTAAACGTCGGCAATGTGCCATCTGTCCGTAAACAACGGCTCGTGCGGGACGAAGTCAAATATAATTTGCTGAAGGAGCAATCACAACCAATAACCAATCAATTGAAAAACTGTATGTGAGCCCTCCATGACAGTGCCATAATAATAACAAGTCCTAAACCAGGGGTTCACAAACTTTTGGCCTGTGACCCCATTTTGAGATCAAATTCTTTTCACGATCCGGCCAATGTTTACTTTTGTAATTGACACTGTGACAAAAATTAGTCAAAAATACTGTCAGACTGATTTGTAAGTATGGTTTGAAGTGAATTAAATGCATCAGAAAGGTATTGGGAAGTTTAGGAAAACATCAAGGAAGCTCATTCAGCAATAATTGTGTGAATGTGCTTATTTATATAATGAATATGAGTTTGCGGGGATAAAATAATTCAATATTAAAGAATTAAACCTCTCACTAAAAGCATCAGTCATACGAAGGTTATACTTAAACTTGAACTGGAGAACCAGATGCTTTTAGTGAGAGGTTTAATTCTTTAATATTGAATTATTTTATCCCCCCAAACTCATCACTTGTTCAAAAATTGAATTTTTCCATTTATCCATATTACAACCTCTCACTTTCAGTTAATCGAAAATTGATCCTTTTTCAAAATATCTCCCTTTCAAAAACAAGCCATACACAAAGCTGGTTGTAATTTCAGTTCCATCCTCCAGAAAAGACAGAATAAATAGTACGACAAAATATATAAATGGATTAAAAAATATATATTGTAAAAAAAGGAATTATCTTTGTTAATGATATTATGAATAGGAAAGGTGGAGTTATGGATCTATATATGGAAATGTTTTCTCTATCCAAAATGACATGCAACTGATTGCAGCATTACCACACAAAAAATGGAGGAGGCAAGTGGAAGGGGTAGATGGTAGGAAATATGTTTGTTTGCCCTTTATTTGCCTTTACAACAAAAAATGTAATAAATACACATCAGTTTTACTATAGGACCAATTTGATCTTGTCCCATGTTTTCCTCAGATTACACAGACCCACAAAGAATTTGAAAACAAATCCAATTTTGATAAACTCTCATATCTATTGGTTGAAATACCAGTGTGCAATCACAGCAGCAAGATTTGTGACCTGTTGCCACAAGGAAAGGACAACAAGTGAAGAACAAACACCATTGTAAATACAACCCACATTTATGTTGATTTATTTCCCTTTTGTACTTATCTATTTGCACATCGTTACAACACTATATATAGCCATAACATGCCATTTGAAATGTCTCTAGTCCTTTGTAACCTTTGTGAGTGTAATGTTTACTGTTTATTTTTGATTGTTTATTATCTAGTTCACTTGCTTTGGCAATGTAAACATATGTTTCCCATGACAATAAAGCCCCTTGAATTTAATTTAATTGAGAGGAGAGAGAAAGATCGAGAGAGAGAGAGAGAGAGAAACAGACAGAGCATATAATGGAAGAGAGAGAGGACTTACCTAACGTGGGAGCACTGAGGGCCATGACACCGTAGAAGGAGAATGGTCCTGTCTCAAACTTCATGTTTTCGTTCCCGGCCTCCACTTCCACTCGCCCCTGAGAGACACAGAGAAACACAGACAATGGATCAGGGACAAGCAACAACACAGGGTGTCACTGTAATATTAAAATCTTGGGCGTTCCTGAGATGACAGAAAACAAAGACATGATACAGTCCCTACAGAGGAAATCCCGAATAAGCTGGAATGCCAGTTTGAGAGGCCACTTGAGATACAGTCCCCCACAGGCCCACCCAGAAGAGAGCAGAAAGAGGGAGGCCTGCCGCGGCCCATCAAATCAAATCTTATTGGTCACATACACATATTTAGCAGATGTTATTGCGGGTAGTATCTAACAATTCACAACAATACAAACATCTAAAAGTAAAATAATGGAATTAAGAAATGTATAAATATTAGGACGGGCAATGTCGTAGTGGCATTGACAAAAATACAGTAGAATAGCATACAGTATATACATATGAGATGAGTAAAGCAGTATGTAAACATTATTAAAGTGGCCAGTGATTCCATGTCTATAGGGCATCAGCCTCTAGGGTGTAGGGTTGAGTAGCCGGGTGGTAGCCGGCTAGTGAGGGCTATTTAACAGTCTGATGGCCTTTTTCAGTCTTTCAGTCCCAGCTTTGATGCACCTGTACTGACCTCGCCTTCTGGATGATAGTGGGGTGAACAGGCTGTGGCTCGGGTGGTTGATGTCCTTGGTGATCCTTTTGCCTTCCTGTGAAATC
This sequence comes from Oncorhynchus nerka, assembly GCF_034236695.1. NCBI lineage: Eukaryota > Metazoa > Chordata > Actinopteri > Salmoniformes > Salmonidae > Oncorhynchus > Oncorhynchus nerka. The sequence goes on from NC_088422.1 coordinate 49,830,154, forward strand.
GGGTGCTGTAGGTGTCCTGGGGGGCAGGCAGTGACCCCCGGTGATGTGCTCGGCAGACCGTACCACCTTATGGAGAGCCCTGCGGTTGTGGGCAGTGCAGTTGCCGTACCAGGCAGTAATACAGACCGACAGGATGCTCTCAATTGTGCATCTGTAAATGTTTCTGAGGGTCTTAGGGGCCAAGCCACATTTCTTTGTTATTTCTACATTATCAGGTGAAGGAGGATATTCTCAGAGCAGCAAGAGAGAAGAGACAGGTGACATGGCAGGGATCTACAATTATGTTCTTCCCAGACTATTCCAAATGAGTTAACGACCGGAGGATGGCACTCAGTAAAAACTGAGATAAAACTCAATGAAGCCAGGCACAAGTTTGACTCACCAGACGAAGCCTCAGCTTCATCCAGAGAAGATCCACCAGAGAGAACCATTGAACCCAGAATTCTATTGGATGCAGGACTATCAAGGTCTGTCTGATAAATGCCTTAGAAATGTCATTAATAATAATTCCTATTAATAATAATAGACTCAGCCCTAGGGCTGTATTTGCCTGGACTGTTTATTACCAGTAGGCTATTTTTATTTAATGTTTTTCTCAACAACAAAGAAATCTATATATTTTTAAGGGCCTTCAGATTAGCTCTATTTAAAGATTAAGTGTGAATTCAATGCAAAGCTATGCTTTTCCAGTAGGTGGTGACAAAGAACTATAGCCATAAATATAACAATGAGACAGATATTCCACAGGATGTAGAAATGTGAAGCAATCGCTTCACGTTTCCAGTCACTACCAAATACAGTGCATTCGGAATGTATTCAGACCCCATGACCTTAATAAAAACCTGCTCCAGAGCACTCAGGACCTCAGACTGGGGTGAATGTTCACCTTCCAACAGGACAACGACCCTAAGTACACCGCCAAGACAACGCAGGAGTGGCTTTGGCGACGCTCCCCATCCACCCTGACAGAGCTTGAGAGAATCTGCAGAGAAGAATTGGAGAAATGTGCCTAATACAGGTGTGCCAAGCTTGTAGTGTCATACCCAAGAAGACTCAAGGCTGTAATCACTGCCAAAGGTGCTTTTAGAAAGTACTGAGTAAAGGGTCTGAATACTTATGTAAATGTACATATTTCAATTTTTTAAAAACCTGTTTTTGCTTTGTCATTATGGGGTATTGTGTGTAGGTTTATGAGGAAAATAATAAGCCTGTAACATAACTAAATGTGGAAGAACTGTACATACTGTCACGTTCGTCGTATAGAGGAAACCAAGGCGCAGCGTGGTCCCTTGACTGGTGACCGTCGCTGGAGACCCTGGCCTGGAGACCCCAGGCTGGGGACCGTCGCTGGAGGCTCCGGACTGTGGCCCGTCGCTGGAGGCTCCGGACTGTGGCCCGTCGTTGGAGGCTCCGGACTGTGGCCCGTCGTTTCGGGGCTCCGGACTGTGGCCCGTCGTTTCGGGGCTCCGGACTGTGGCCCGTCGTTTCGGGGCTCCGGACTGTGGCCCGTCGTTTCGGGGCTCCGGAGTGTGGCTCGTCGTTTCGGGGCTCCGGAGTGTGGCTCGTCGTTTCGGGGCTCCGGAGTGTGGCTCGTCATTTCGGGGCTCCGGAGTGTGGCTCGTCGTTTCGGGGCTACGGAAGGTGGCTCGTCGTTTCGGGGCTCCGGAGTGTGGCTCGTCGTTTCGGGGCTCCGGACTGTGGCCCGTCGTTTCGAGGCTCCGGACTGTGGCCCGTCGTTTCGAGGCTCCGGACTGTGGCCCGTCGTTTCGAGGCTCCGGACTGTGGCCCGTAATTGGAGGCTCCGGACTGTGGCAGACCTGGGTTCAAATACTGTTTGAAATAATTTCGCAATACTTTATATGTATGTGCTTGATTGACCTTGGTTTAATTGGACTGATAGAATAGTCCCAAAACGGCAAAATCTGCCAATCTGGTACTTCAAGTATTTAAAGATTTCAAATAGTTTTTGAACCCAGGTCTGGTTTGCAGTGCAACACAAAACAGCATAGTCCATTCCATTGCATCAAATGCAAGAGACATATATAGTAGGTCAGGGTATCCAAAGTTCAGACTGAATCATCAAAAGATGTCTCTTGCATTTGATGCTTCCTGTTTTCAAGCAATGTGGACAGAAACCATGAGATTGAGATCATGATTCCTTTATTATTTGTGAGATAGTGCTCAGCTTTTTCATATTGTCGGCTCAGGGATTCGAATTAGCAACCTTTCGGTTACTGGCCCAACGCTGTAACCTGCTAGGCTGACTGTCACCCCTGATTGGAGAGGGTTTCCAAGGTGTGTGTGTGCTATGCCCTTGTAGGGGTCAGAGCTCTCCGTCAGCCAGTTATGACCCCTTCACTGGGGGGTCAGGAGCTTGCGTGTGCGTGTGTGTTTTGCTCTCCCCTCTCCAATCAGTTTTCAATTGCCACACAGGCATCTCAGACCTAGAAAAAATACATTTCCTGGGAAACATTATGTAGTCATACATTTCCTGGGAAACATTATGTAGTCATACATTTCCTGGGAAACATTAAGTAGCCATTTTGAGTCAACATCAATGTCGGATTCACCTCTGGGGGGTCCTGAGTGTGTGTGTGTGTGTGACCGCAGCCTGCGGCACGGTCTGACACACACACACACACTGCTGAGAAACCATGCAGAGAAATCATCAATAACAACACACACACACGCAGGCAGGGAGGCACAGACGAAAGCACACACGCGCTTATTACTTCATTTCGATCCAAAATGTACCTTTGTGAGTAAGCTTGAGTAAGCTTCAGTAAGCTTGTGTGAGACTATCAAACATAGGCTACACACACACAAACAACCCATCCCACCCATAATCATTCTCCAATCCCAACAATAATCATTCTCCCCTCTCTCCCTCATCCCCCTCTCCCCTCCCTCAGTCACACCAAGGAATACATTTTTGTGTGATGATGACAATATTCAGGAAACTGAAAGACAGAAAAACAAACAAACAGAAATGTTTATAGACATACGTAATGGTTAGTACCAGGATAGATGCACGGACACACACACACACACACACACACACACACACAGTAGCTATAATGGCGGTTGAATGAAGATTGGGGTTCCCATGCCTATGCTCTTTCATAAACAAATGCAGCCCACACACACATACACACACTGTACATTTCCGAGAACAACCAATTCATTAATTCGTGACCACACAGGTCATAGTACCACAAACACAGTTACTATAGGAACCTCATGATGTGTACAAACATATGATTACACAAAACTAACCAAATATCTCCCGCTCTTTCTTTTACAGGCAGTCCAATCCCCCTGTAGGAGTATAACATTATTTTCAAGAGCGACAATAAACAATGAGGGAAAATTCCCATTCCATCTCCTAACATTCTATTGTTGGCAACATGGCTTTGCATGTTGACAGTGTTGCTCTCCCACCCCTAAACATAGCTCTATGGATTATTCCACCTGGGGGGTCTCCTATGTCCCCCACTGGGTGTATACCATTATCATGAGTGAGGGGTGGGGAGGCGAACAAGTTGCTCAACGATAACTGGATTACTGGCCCTGGATAATGACTATTTGGGGACCCTAATGCCATAAATTACTTATGTGAAAAACTATAGGGTGGGGGGGGGGGGTCGGGTGTTTGTGTGTTTCTAGTGTGTGTACACAAAGTGGGGCAGAGGCTGGCTGGGGGGTTAGGGTTGGTATTTTTAGCCTTAGCACAGCTCTACCAGACCCCGGTCCATTACAGCACAGCTCAACCAGACCCGACCTATCACAGCACAGTGCTACCAGACCAAGCCCACCTCAACTCAGCCCAGCTCTACACAGCACCGACCACTATCCTAGGGTCTATTAAAACACTGTCGAGGGTAGGGCACCACATGATGCAGTCCACACCATGTATCATTCACATCATCAGGCCTCATATGCTGAGAGTTTGGAGCGTCGGCAGCCACACTGCCCTCCACACCATACTCCTCCTCATTCCCCCACAACCGCCCTCCCAGGCTAGTTTTGGTTAACTTAGGGGCCCCCCATGGGTGCGTGCTTAGTCCCCTCCTGTGCTCCCTGTTCACCCACAACTATGTAGCCAAGCACGACTCCAACACCATCATTAAGCTTGCCAATGACAAGACGGTGGTAGGCCCGATCACCGAGGACGATGGGACAGCATGTAGGGAGGTGGTCAGAGACCTGGCAGTGTGGTGCCAGGACAACAACCTCTCCCTCAACGTGAGCAAGACAAAGGAGCTGATCGTAGACTACAGAAAAAAGAGGACAGAGCAGGCCCCCTTCCACAACGATGGGGCTATAGGGAAGCACTTCAAATTGGTGTCCACATCACTAAGGACCAATCATGGTCCATACACACCAAGGCAGTCATGAAGAGGGCACAACAACGCCTTTTCAGGAGGCTGAAAAGATTTGGCATGGAACCTCAGGGCCTCAAAAAGTTCTAAAGCTGCATTATCGAGAGCATGGTTGCATCACAGTTTGGTATGGCAACTGCTCGGCATCCATCCTCAATGTGTTTACAGAGGGTAGTGCGTATGGCCCAGTACATCACTGGGGCCAAGCTTCCTGCCATCCAGGACAGAAGAAGGCCCTAAAAATTGTCAAAGACTCCAGCCACCCAAGTCCAAGACAGTTCTTTCTGTTACCGCATGGCAAACGGTACTGGAGCCCCAAGTCTGGGAAAAAAACTCCTCAACAGCTTAACAGCTTCTTCAAATTCCTTGGTGTCCACATCACTAAGGACCTAGCATGGGCCATAAGACTGCTGAACCCTTAAAACTTCCTTCCACGGGACGGTTGAGCTAATGGAGGTTATGCGATTAACATGAGGAGTACTTTGGATACCAATATCCCTGTGAGGCTCCAAGGCCCATGTTGACCAGGGTTAAGAACATACATTGTAGATTAATAATATTACATTGTATTGTATTACACCCTCGAAAATTATTCCATGGATCCCAAAATTAGATTAATCTGTTAGTAATATTCATATTTTTGGGGGAAATTTCCATGCTGGAGAAGGTGGTTAGGGGTTGGGGGCTAGCTGACGATGTCCCTCACTACCAGCCACAGGGTTGACATTTGAAATGGGTAAAAGTTACAATGGCATTATGTCAGAACTGTAAAAAGTCGTTTCAACAAATTATTATAATGTAACTGGTTCCAGAGCCTTTTTTAACTTAAAAAAAAATGGTTAGCCCAAACTTAGTCCGTCAACTCAGGCAATAACTCAGTCAACATAAAATTATGGGTTTGCATCTTAAACCAAAAAAAGTTGCAGCTGGTTACACACACAGTGCTTTTAAAACTTCCTCGGGATCGGTGTCCCGTCTACGGGACAGTTGAGCTAATGTAGGCTAATGTGATTAGCATGAGGTTGTAAGTAACACGAAAATTTCCCAGGACATAGACATATCTGATATTGGCAGAAAGCTTATACTCTTGTTAATCTAACTGCACTGTCCAATTTACAGTAGCTATTACAGTGAAAGAATACCATGCTATTGTTTGAGGAGAGTGCACAATTTTGAACATGAAAAGCTATTAATAAACAAATTAGGCACATTTGGGCAGTCTTTTGAACATAAATCCAATGATTCATTGGATCAGTCTAAAACTTTGCACATACACTGCTGTCATCTAGTGGGCAAAATCTAAATTGCACTTGGGCTGGAATAATACATTATGGCCTTTCTCTTGTATATCAAAGATGATGGTTGAAGAAAATACAATTGAATAGTTTTTTTTCTCTTCAAATTGTTCCCAAGAATATGCATATCCTTGCTTCAGGGCCTGAGCTACAGGAAGTTAGATTTGGGAATGTCATTTTAGGTGAAAACTGAAAAAAAGGGGTGGATCCTACTCAAATGGCTACCTGGACTATTTGCATTGACCCCCTTATTTATTTTTTTTATTTTTTGCACTGGCTCTCTTGCACAGGCTCGATGTACACTCACTGGACCAAACCACACATACTACACTGACATTCCAACACACACAAAACACACAACTGTATATTGACGCGCCACACACACACACACACACACACACACACACACACACACACACGCACACACACACACACAGAGGAAGAGAGCACTGGGGGAGTGGAGGCAGGTTAGGGAAACACAGGATGAGAAGTAGAGGGTGTGGCAGGAGCAGATGCAACACTCAGACCATGAGAAACAAGATTGTCTGGTCTGATGAAACCAAGATTGAACTCTTTGGCCTGAATGCGTCACCTCTGGAGAAAACCTGGCACCATCCCTACGGTGAAGCATGGTGGTGACAGCATCATGCTGTGGGGATGTTTTCAGCGGCAGGGACTGGGAGACTAGTCGGGATTGAGGGAAAGATGAACGGCGCAAAGTACAGAGAGATCCTTGATGAAATCCTGCTCCACAGCGCGTCCTCAGACTGGGACAATGACAAGCACATAGCCAATATAACACAGGAGTGGCTTCGGGACAAGTCTTAGCTAGAGGCCGGACCTTAACCCAATCGAACATCTCTGGAGAGACCTGATATTAGCTGTGCAGCGACGCTCCCCATCCAACCTGACAGAGTTTGAGAGGATCTGCAGAGAAGAATGGGAGAAACTCCCCAAATACAGGTGCGCCAAGCTTTTAGCGTCATACCCAAGAAGAATTGAGGCTGTAATCACTTGCCAAAGGTGCTTCAATATGTAAAAGTGATATTTCAGATGTTTTATTTTATTATACATTAGTTAATAATTCTAAACCCTGTATTTGCTTTGTCATTATGGGGTGTTCTGAGTAGATTGATGAGGGAAAAAACTATTTAATCAATTTTAGAATAAGGCTGTAACGTAACCAAATGTGGAAAAAGTCAAGGGGTCCTAATACTTTCCAAATGCACTGTACTTTCATAAAACTCATAAAACTCTGTATCATTGGCTAAGGGCTTGTAAGTAAGCATTTCATGATAAGGTCTACAGCTGTTGTATTCAGTGCATGTGACAACTACAATTTGATTTGATTTGGCACTTATGCCCCCAATTGCAGTCCCAACCCGGCAACGGGAGCCACACCAAGGCCTCTTGTGTACACCAGAATGGAGCATTGGCAGTCCCCTGCAGCAGTTCCACTCCTTTGGCGGAAGCTTCATCCGGGTGGACTGAGCCAACACTGCTCTCCCAGTTCCCGCCCCAGTCCCTGCATCCAGCAACTTGAGGGAGGTCTGTCAAATACTCAGTCTGCTCTGCTCTCATGTGGTTGGCCAGTGACCTTGGCAAAGTCTCAGCTCACTCAGCAAAAAGTTGCAGCTGACCCTATGCCTGTTAGCGCTTATGGGAATGAGCTGAATACCCCATCTGACTTTAAATCTCGTAGGAGGTTTGGACTAATGCACCTAAATGTGCGACGTATGATTTAAAACATGTACACAATTGACATTTGGGTCCAGGACTTGTGTCCTGACATTCTGGTTCTCTTGGAAACATGGTTAAGTGACCAAGTGAAGTATTTGCATATGGTCTCAGTGATGTTTGTCCCATAGTATGTATTAGAGATACAAAAATACCAATCTTCATTTATTTAAGAAGATACATTTTTTAAAGTTTTATCGTCAAGGGTTATTACATGACATGTTCTACTCTGATTTATCCACTGTCTCCTGTATTCCTGACCCCGAGTTGGCACTAGAAAATGTATCCTCCATTAAAAATAGATCTAACCCTTGGTTTTCATCAAAGCTATCTGAGCTCATTCAGAAGAGAAAGCAGGACTTTCTTAACTGTATCTCTAACTGCTGGTGACCTTTCTAAATTTGAGAATGTACGAAAGCATACACATTCCTTTTCTTCCCTGCCTAAGCAGGTTCTGTCTGACTCTGGCATCATAAGTGAGGAGAATGGGAAAAGTGATGCTTTTCATCATAATTTTATCTCGGCAGGCTTTTTATTCGAGAGAAACAGTGGTTTCATTGACCCTAGTCAGTCAATCGACTACGCTTCCCTCTGCCAGCCTGTAGCTGACTCGATGTTTAACCCGTCAACTTCTAGTGAATCTTTGTTTTCATTTCAACAATTTACTATCTGTGATGTCCTAGATGCCTTGCTTAAGATTTATGTTTTAAAAAATCTACTGGAGCTGACATGCTTGATCCATTTTTGCTGTTGATACATTGCTATGTTTTCATTTATTTACAAAAATACCCACTGTACCTAACATCATAACTAAACTTTATACATACGAGTTAACACACTCAGTCTCATGGATGGCTAACTCTGAAAATTCCTTAGGTCACTAGTGAGATAGGTGAATCCGATTGAAATTTTCTTGCACCTCATTTGTGGAACAATCTTGAAAATGTTCTTAAATGTGATGTTTCAGAAAGCTAATTGAGGACCTTTTTTTACTGATGACCGTGTTTTTCTTTTTGCTTCCATTTTGTGTTTATATACAGTGCAGTCTGAAAGTATTCAGACCCCTTACTTTCTCCACATTTTGTTACGTTACAACCTTATTCTAAAATGGATTAAATTACCTTTTTTCCTCATCAATCTACACACAATCCCCCATAATGACAAAGTGAAAACAGGTTTTTATACATTTTTGTAAATGTATTAAAAAGAATAGCTATCTTCTGTATACCACCCCTACTGTGACGTTGGTATGAAGAGATTCGGGAGACAGGCGCAGGAATGCGTAACAGGGTTCTTTATTAAGCCAAAATTACCGTGTGCCGCGTGAAGGCACGGGGACGAAGACCAAACAAGCACGCAACAAAACACAGGGTAGAAACCCAAAACAAAAGAGTGAAGAGTACCTCGAATAAATAACACACACACACAATGATTAACACACAGGAAGAGAACCGTAAATCATCTGCGGAATCACAATGGCACGAAAGCCAAAACACACAGCACAGGCACTCACACGCACCAACGGACATTGCAACAATAATTGACAGCACCATGGTGAACAAAGGGCACATATATACAAATACAATCAGTGGGAATGGGGGCCAGGTGTGCGCAAGGAATGTTCTAGAGGGATCCATGACACATACCTTGTTACAAGACAACTGATTGGCTCAAGCGCATTAAGGAGGAAAGAAATTCCACAAATGAACTTTTAACAAGACACACCTGTAAATTGAAATGCATTCCAGGTGAATGCAGGTGACGCAAGACAGTCGCTTTGAGGAGCGTGTGACCCTTCAGACGCCATGCTTTGCGGTTACACGTACTGTGTCTCCTATACGCATGCACTCTGTGCCAGCTCCCCGCATTTGCCGTGCTCAGCGCTCCTGGTCTCCAGTGCGTCTCTTCGGCCCCGGATATCCTGCCGGCTCTGCGCACTGTGTCTCCAATGCGCCTTCACAGCCCAGTACGTCCGGTGCCAGGGCCCCGCAGTTGCCGGGCTAGGATGAGCATCCAGCCAGGACGGCTCCACGCACAGGATCTCCTGTGCATCTGCCCAGCCTGGTAAGCCCTGTGCCAGCTCTAAGCATGAGGCCTCCAGTGCGTCTCCCCAGCCCGGTGCGTCCTGTGCCAGCTCTATGCACCCGGCCTCCAGTGATGATCCATGGCCCGAAGCCTCCAGTGGTGTTCCATGGCCCGAAGCCTCCAGTGGTGATCCATGGCCCGAAGCCTCCAGTGGTGATCCATGGCCCGAAGCCTCCAGTGGTGATCCATGGTACGGAGCCTCCAGTGGTGATCCATGGTACGGAGCCTCCAGTGATGATCCATGGCACGGAGCCTCCAGTGATGATCCATGACACGGAGCCTCCAGTGATGATCCATGGCACGGAGCCTGCAGTGATGATCCATGGCACAGTCCAGAGTCTCCAGCGACGGTCCCCAGTCCGGAGCCTCCAACGACGGTCCCCAGTCCGGAGCCTCCAACGACGGTCCCCAGTCCGGAGCCTCCCGCAACGGTCCCCAGTCCGGAGCCTCCAGCGAGGGCTCCCAGTCCGGAGCCTCCAGCGAGGGTTCCCAGGCCGGAGCCTCCAGCGAGGGTTCCCAGGCCGGAGCCTCCTGCAACGATCGGTGGTTTGGTATCTCCAGCAGTGATCTACGGTCCGTAGTCCCCGGCGACGATCCCCGCACCAGAGGCGCCACCGAAGTGGGGGGAGCCTCAAGAGGATGCCTCTGCGTCCCACACCGGAGCCTCCACCGAGATGAGATGCCCACCCGGACCCTCCCCTATAGGTTCAGGTTTGCGGCTGGAGTCCACACCCTTGGGGGGGGGGGGGTACTGTCACGCCCTGATCTTAGAGAGCCTTTATCCTTTATTTATTTATTCACTACTTGGTTAGGTCAGGGTGTGACTTGGGTGGGCAAATCTATGTGTTCTATTTCTTTCTTGGCCGGGTATGGTTCCCAATCAGAGGCAGCTGTCTATCATTGTCTCTGATTGGGGATCATACTTAGGCAGCCTATTTTCCACCTGAGTTTGTGGGATCTTGACTTTGTTAGTTGCTGTACAGCCTGCAGAACTTTTTTTTTTTTGGTGTTCATCTAAATAAAGAAAGATGGACGTTTACGACGCTGCACCTTCGTCTCATTCCAACAACGGGTGTAACAGCTGTCATCAAAACAAAGGGTGTCTACTTTGAAAAATCTCAAATCTAAAATATGTTTTGATTTGTTTAACACTTTTTTGGTTACTACATGATTCCATTTGTGTTATTTCATGGTGTTGATGTCTTCGCTATTATTCTACAATGTAGAAAATAGTCTAAATAAATAAAATCCCTTGAATGAGTAGGTGTCCAAACTTTTGACTGTTAGTGTTTTTATTTAGTTTTTATATTTTACATGTATATTTCCTGTAATATATGTAATTCAGGGCTCATCTGTAAAAGAGACCTTGGTCTCAGTATGATTCCCTGATTAAATCAAGGTTAAAACATGAATAAAACACATTTTTTTGTGTTTTGATACACAGATAACTGACAGCATGGTACGCATGGTGTCTTCTCCTCCCTCCCTTTTCCACCTCTCTTTCCCCCTTACATAAGAGGGATCAATTACTGAAGGCCAGGCCCCTCTGGACCCAAATATATCTCTCCCTTTCCCCCCCCCCATCCCTTCCTTCCTCTGCACTTACACTCTCTCGCTCCACCCTCCCCTCTCTCACCCACTGTTCACCACACACCATGCTCTCTCCAGGAGCCCCCAGTACCTTCCGCTCCATCCCTTGCAGCCTCTAACCTCCTGCTGCAGTAACAGCTGCAGTAACGCTACCCCCTGACTATACCCCCTGCCCTGCCCAGCATCTTAATAGTCTAGTGGCCTCCTCGTCTCTTCTCCTCTGCTTTATCTGCACGGATATGAATATACAGGTTTGGGAGCGCTACAGTATATGTCGAAGAGAGTGTAGGTGTGAGTCCAAAGCCATCATTCTTAACAGTCCTTAAAATAGGGTGGTTAATCTGGCTGTGTGGTTGATTGATTATTTTTATCCAACCGTCATTTAACTAGGCAAATTCTTATTTACAATGACAGCCTATGAACAATAGGTTAACTGCAATGTTCAGGGGGCAGAACTACAGATTTTTACCTTGTCAGCTCAGGGATCTGCTCTAGCAACCGTTCGGTTACTGGCCCAACGCTCTAACCACTAGGCTACCTGCCGCCCCAAAATGTATAGGCTCCCTCTGGGTTAGTGTTGTTACACAAAAAGCTTCCCTCCATCAACCCAGTTCATTGTTGAATAAGGGTTGGGATTAAAAATGCTTTGTGGACCCTTTTGTGACCCCACTCAAGACAGGACAGGGAGCTGCCATTTGTGACATGTAGCAGGGATGTTAGAGCGTGTTGCTCAGGCCTATATAGCGCAGTATGAATAGAGTAAGCAATGATTAGTGAACTAACAAAGGAGGAACCTTTCATGTGGGAATTTGATGTAGCATGTGATTTGGTGGGTGCACAGAAACCAATTTTGGACCAGAATTAACCTGTTAGTTGTTTGTTATACTTGTTTGTAGAGGTTATAAAAGAGTTGAGGGAGAAAAAGAGAGACAGAAAGAACAATCGACCATTGAGAGGCCTTACCTGCAATATGAGTATGAAGTAGTCAACTGCCTTCCTTCTCTGGTAGACATAGTGTTGAGGACAGCGTTTGTCACTGTCATTAAACTTGATCTCCTGGATGACGTCTGGGTGTCTTAAAATCCTCAACAGAACCTTGTCTGAGATCTGGGACGGGCTGAACAACGTCACCTCTGGATGAGGCAGGAAGATAAATATATTGTACATACAATATGTAAGGTACGTATATGCATATATGAGATCTGGTATGGGCTGATTAACCTCTGGATGGGAGAGAGACATACAGTATATTAGACGAATATTATAGACACAGACATTTATGAGGCTCTGGTTTATCACAGCTATATATTGAATTGAAATGATCCAATGATAAAGTAGTCCAACAATATGCTGCTTGTCTTTAGTGGTGATGGCATGATGTCAGCAACATCACAGAGACATAAAGACAGAGAGAGAGAAGCGACAGAAAGAGAGGAGACAGGAGAATGACAGCATCAGAGAGTGGTGAGATAGACTGATATAGACACTGAAACAATCCCAGTAGTGACAAAAGGGAAAGACAACGAGACTTGTAGAGGCAGACACAGACAGGCATGCTGTAACACTGCTCTGTCTGTTATTTTAGAGAAAGAGGTAACTGCAACGGCATTCTCGCTCTAGCTGACAGCATGCTACAACAGACCACATGACTAGTGGTGCTAGCAACACTTTGTGTTACATAGATTACTACAAGTGAATCATTTATGTAATTACATTCAAACAGGTTTGAGAATGTTTCATTTTTACAATGAATGTTTAATACCTGCAGGAATTGAAACCATGACCTTGAGTTGTAACCGTATCTTACCAATTGAGAATCACATATTGTGCTATATGGTGATTCTATAGTGCATGTGAGTGTTCTGCTTTGTATGGTGTGGTTGGGAGGTTGATTGCCCCAACATGTCATTATTTTGGATGGTGGGCAGGGACACATGTTCTAACCTGTAGTCAGGAAGCGGTGAGCGGCCAATAGCAGTTGAGGGGAGATCTTGACTTTGGATTCGCTCTCGCTCTGTTTGAAGGCAGAGAAGTTCCTCTTGTTCTTATTGGGTGCCACCTTTTTCCTGTTTCTGCTGTTGTCAGCTGGGTGGGAGAGAGACAACATAAAGGACAGGTCAGAATCAGAGATACATCCTTATGTCTTATAAAACCAATAACAGTGTTTTCCAATACCCTTTTCACACTATCCATCCTGAACCATACTGTGGTGACAATTCACATTGTCCATTCCAGCATGGTGGATGCATAAACAGGTGAGCAAAGTACAGCTCAGCTTTGTTTGGCTCAGTAGTGTGAAAAGGGTATAGCTTGTATCTATTATTTCAGTGCAAGTAATTCATGTGTTACAGGCTCATATGACATAAGAGAAGATGTAATAAATGTGTTATGAGCGTGTTACATTTTATAGACTCACTGTAGAGGTCAGACTCATCCAAGATCTCTGATTTGATGATCTCCTCGATGACGTCTTCCAGGGTGACCAATCCCAGCACCTCGTAGAATGGATCCCCCTCCCCCTCATCATTCACCTTCTGAACAATGGCCAGGTGGGACTTACCTGGAGAGAGGGGGGGTTAGGAGTTGATCAATATATTACAGTGCAAAGTTAATGTCCATGGAATGTTAGAGCCATACATGACTTTGTCACTGCCTCCAGGACAGACTTCTAGTCACCAATATCCTCATTAAAATATCATTGTTAGCCTACGTTAATACTAAGTTAATGCTAAAGGGCCAGTATGACTGCATTAAAACAACTACCTGCCCAGTCCCAATCTTACCATACAGTCCTCTGCTTGCTCCTGCGTTGATCGCTGATAAGATGTTGATGTGTAGCCGTACGTCATTAAGACTGTCTGTAGCCATGGTCACTGTTACAGTACAGCAAACACATCCTAACACAGTGGTATTCAAAGTCGGGGTCCCGACAGCTAGTGGGGTCGCAGGGGAACTGCACTAGGGTCACCAAAATGTTTTAGGAACAAAAAATGTACAGTACAGATTATTGTATGGGTCAACATACAGACATTTTTGAGAAAGATCATTTGAAAGATACAATTTCATTGAGTAAATGTATTCATTGGTTTCTTTTCATTTTGATACATACATTTCCATTAAAATGGGCAAAAATGGCTTGGGAATGGTCTGAGTTAGGAGGGGAAAACTGAAACTGAGTTGTTATTGGCAGAGAGGTTTGTCACTCTCTTTGATATTGGTCTATTAGAAAATTTACCACATGGTGATTTCACCATGGAAAACAGAAAAACTCCCGCCTATGCAAACCTGTAATTAGAAGGTCCTGTGTAGATTGTATTTTCAACCAGCAACTACACTACATGACCAAAAGTATGTGGACACTTGCTCATCGAACATCTCATTCCAAAATCAATGGCATTAATATGGAGTTGGTCCACCTTTTGTTGCTATAATAGCTTTCTGGGAAGGCTTTCCATGAGATGTTGGAACATTGCTGCAGAGACTTCCTTCCATTCAGCCACAAGAGCATTAGTGAGGTCGGGCACTGATGTTGGGCGATTAGGCCTGACTCGCAGTCGGAGTTTCAATTCATCCCAAAGGTGTTCGATGGGGTTGAGGTCAAGGCTCTATGCAGGCCAGTCAAGTTCTTCCACACTGATCTCGAAAAAACAATTTCTGTATGAACCTCGCTTTGCGCACAGGGACATTTGTCATGCTATAACAGGAAAGACCTTCCCCAAACTATTGCCACAAAGTTGGAAGCACAGAGTCATCTAGAATGTCATTGTATGCTGTAGCGTTAAGATTTCCCTTCACCGGAACTAAGGGGCCTGAACCATGAAAAACAGCCTCAGACCATTATTCCTCCTCCATCAAACGTTACAGTTGGCACTATGCAATGGGGCAGGTAGCATTCGCCTGGCTTCCGCCAAACCCAGATTTATCCGTCGGACTGCCAGATGGTGAAGCGTGGTTCATCACACCAGGGAACGCGTTTCCACTGCTCCAGAGTCCAATGACGACGAGCTTTACACTACTCCAGCCAACACTTGGCATTGTGCATGGTGATCTTAGGCTTGTTTGCGCGTGCTCGGCTATGGAAACCCATTTAATGAAGCGATATTGATTTCGAATGATTTCGTTTTGTTTAACACTTTTTTGGATACTACATGATTCCATGTGTTATTCCATAGCTTTGATGTCTTCACTACTATTCTACAATGTAGAAATAGTAAAAATACAGAAAAAAACTGGAATGAGTGTCACACCCTGATCTGTTTCACCTGTCTTTGTGCTTGTATCCACCCCCCTCCAGGTGTCACCCATCTTCTCCATTATCCCCTGTGTATTTATACCGGTGTTCTCTGTTTATCTGTTGCCAGTTCGTCTTGTCTTACCAGCATTCTGACTCTGACCTGATCACAAACCTCTTCCTGCCCTGACCCTGAGCCTGTCTGCAGTCCTGTACCTACCTGACTCTGACCTGATCACGAACCTCTGCCTGCCCTGACCCCGAGACTGCCTGTCGTCCTGTACCTGCCTGACTCTGACCTGATCATGAACCTCTGCCTGCCCTTTGCCTGCCCCGTGTTTTGAATAAATCATCTGAGAACTGTACTCTCATCCTCCCGTGTCTGCATCTGGGTTATATCTTGAGTCATGATAGAGTAGGTGTGTCCAAACTTTTAGACTGGTACAGCCTTATTCTGAAATGGATTAAATAAAAAGAATCCTCAGCAATCTACACACAATACCCCATAATGATAAACTGAAGACAGGTTTCTAGAAATTTTTACAAATGTAAAAAAAAGAAAAATATACCTTCTTATTTACACAAGTATTCAAACCCTTTGCTATGAGACTCAAAATTGAGCTCAGGTACATCCTGTTTCCATTGATCATCCTTGAAATGATTCTACAACTTGATTAGAGTCCACCTGTGATAAATTCAATTGATTGGACATGATTTGGAAAGGCACACACCTGTCTATACGGTCCCACAGTTGACAGTGCATGTCGGAGCAAAAGCAAGCCATGAGGTCGAAGGAATTGTCCGTAGAGCTCCGAGACATGATTGTGTCACGGCACAGATCTAGGGAACGGTACCAAAACGTTTTTGCAGCATTGAAGGTCCCCATGAACACATTGTCCTCCATCATTCTTAAATGGAAGAAGTTTGGATCAACCAAGAGTCTTCCTAGAGCTGACCGCCCGGCCAAACAGCAATCGAGGGAGAAGGGCTTTGGTCAAGGAGGTGACCAAGAACACCATAGTCACTCTGATAGAGCTCTAGAGTTCCTCTGTGGAGATGGGAGAACCTTCCAGAAGGACAACCATCTCTGCAGCACTCCACCAATCAGCCCTTTATGGTAGAGTGGCCAGACGGAAGCCACTCCTCAGTAAAAGACACATGACAGCCCACTAGGAGTTTGCCAAAAGGCACCTAAAGACTCAGACCATGAGAAACAAGATTCCAAGATTGAACTCTTTGTCCTGAATGCCAAGCGTCATGTCTGGATTGAACCTAGCACCATCCCTACAGCTAATCATGGGGGTGGCAGCATCATGCTGTTGGGATGTTTTCAGCAGCAGGGACTGAGAGACTAGTCAGGATCGAGGCAAAGAGAACAGAGCAAAGTACAGAGAGATCCTTGATGAAAACCTGCTCCAGAGCACTCGGAACCTCAGACTGGGACAAAGGTTCACCTTCCAACAGGACAATGACCCTAAGCACACAGCCAAGACAATGCATGAGTGGCTTCGGGAAAGTCTCTGAATGTCCTTGAGTGGCCCAGCCAGAGCCTGGACTTGAACCAGATCGACCATCTCTGGAGAGACCTGAAAATAGCTGTATAGCAACGTTCCCCTCTAACCTGACAGAGCTTGAGAGGATCTGCAGAGAAGAATGGGAGAAACCCTCCAAATACAGGTGTGCCAAGCTTGTGGCGACATACCCAAGAAGAATTGAGGATGAAATCGCTGCCAAAGGTGCTTCATTATGTAAAAGTCATGTAGTGCTGTAAACACTGCCAAATTTGCATACATTTCTAAACACCTGTTTTCGTTTTGTCATTAGGAGGTATTGTGTGTAGAATGCTGAGGATTTTTTTTAATCCACTTTAGAATAAAGCTGTGATAAATTGTGGAAACAGTCAAGGGGTCTGCATATTTTCCAAAGGCACTGTATATATTGAAACACACTCACACATATATACTCTGGACTCTGACGTTGCTCGCCCTAATATTTCTATATTTCTTAATTCCATTCTCGTACTTTTAGATTTGTGTGTATTGCTGTGTATTGTTAGATATTACTGCGCTGTGGGAGCTAGGAACATAAGCCTTTCGCTACACCCGCAATAACTTCTACAAAATATGTGTATGCGACCAATAAAAATGTATTTGATTTGAAAACAGTAGAGGAGAGGCCCTGTGTTAATTCTCATAAAGTGGCTGTTGATATGTGCAGTTACAAGAGACTCTTTTTTTCTTAATTTCTCCATTGAATTCTAAGTACTGTATACAACTTTTCTACTTGTCTAGCCACTTTAACCTGTTAGTGTCTTTTTTATGACTCTTTCTGCAATGAAAATATATACAGTGTACTATTAGTATGATCAAGAATTAGGACAGAATGACAGGCTTCTCTCCTGTTAATTTGTAGCAGCCTATTTAATTCCCAGAAATAAAAATGTATACAATATGTACAGGGCATTCAGTTAGTTTTCACACCCCTTGACTTTTTACACATTTGTTATGTTACAAAGTGGGATTAAAATTAATTTAATTGTCCTTTTGTGTAACCGATCCACACAGAATTATACATTTAAATGGAAAATAGAACACTAATATATCTTTACTTCATTCACCTGAGGCAATACATATTAGAATCACCTTTGGCATCAATTACAGCTGTGAGTGATTTTGGGGTTAATCTCTAAGAGCTGTGCATACCTGGATTGTACAATATTTGCCCATTATTCTTTAATAAATTATTGTTTTCAAGACGTTTTAAGTCAAAACTATAACTAGGCCATTCAGGAACATTCATTGTCATCTTGGTAAGCCTTGGCCTTGTGTTTCAGGTTATTGTCCTGCTGAAAGGTAAATTCATCTCCCAGTGTCTGTTGGAAAGCAGACTGAACCAGGTTTTCCTCTAGTATTTAACCTGTGCTTAGCTCTATTTAGTTTATTTTTATCCTAAACAAAACTCCCTAGTCTTTGCAGATGACAAGCATATCCAAAACATGATGCAGCCACCACCATGCTTGAAAATATGAAGAGTGGTACTCAGTGATGTCTTGTTGGATTTGCCCCAAACATAACACTTTGTATTCAGGACAAAACATTAATTTCTTTGCCACATCTTTTGCAATATTACTTTATGTTTTGGAAAATGTGTATTCTGTACAGGCTTCTTTCTTATCACTCTGTTAATTAGGTCAGTATTGTGGCGTTACTGCAACGTTGTTAATCCATCCTCAGTTTTCTCCTATCACAGCCATTAATCTCTGTAATGGTTTTAGATCACCATTTGCCTCATGGTAAAATCCCTGAGTAGTTTCCTTCCTCTCCGGCAACTGAGTTAGGAAGGAAACCTGCATCTTTGTATATGGGTTATTGATATACCATCCAAAGCGTAATTGATCACTTTACCATGCTCAAAGGGATATTCCGTGTCTGCTGTTTTTATTTTCACCCATCAACCAAAAGGTGCCCTTCTTTATGAGGCATTGGAAAATATTCCTGATCTTTGTGGTTGAATCTGTGCTTCAAATCAACTTCAATTTAATCCATTTTAAATTCAGGATGTAACAACAAAAAGTGGAAAAAGTCAAGGGGTGTGAATATTTTCTGAATAGCTTTTTAGTGGATTTCCATGAATAAAAAAACCCTGCACAGCCAATTATTGCAGGATATCCAATGATATGCAGTAACAACCACCAGTATTTCGGTTCTCAAACCATAGTAAGTAAAGAGGAACGACAGTCCTGCAGGCATGGTCAGTGAGTCAGTGCTGTGTGTGTGTGTGTGTGGTTGGTTGGTTGTGGTTGTAACAGACAACCTTACACAATTCACCCCTTCTCACCCAATATGAGCAAACAGTGTGGTTGAGGAAGTGGTCTGGGTTTAGGGTCAAGACATTAGTCAGATTCCTTTGCAGAATGTTCGGTCTGTTGCAAAACGTTTCGCAATGGTTACCGTTTACCTTTTATGATAGACACCAAACTGAAGCAAAAGGGGAGGGACCTACCTGAATTTGTCCAATAGAAACTCTTGTTTTCGTTGAAAAACTTTTTCCGCTTTGAGTAAATGGATGCCTAATGCCTATGTTGACATTGTCACCCGGTGTGGTATTTCAAGACAAAGACTTTGCAGTTGTACCCAAAACAATAGATGTTCTGAGGCTGAGAGAGAGAATGAGGGATATTAAGATGGCCTCTAAATCCTCATTTGTCACTTTCATGATGACACTTTGTTGCCCTGTTTATGCTTTTAGCAAAATCAGATCTTGAGGTAAAATTGATTAAACTGACAGTTCAATAGGCCTGGATAGATTGTGTGAAAGCTGCAATGAATTTGTACTTCAGGAAGGCTATGTTCACATCACATTTCTCAGGTTGTGTTTCTCCATCTCTGACCTAATTAAATCATATGACCACAGAGCCTCAATGTATTGGTTAAGTGTTGGTAAATTCTTAGGCTTGACCTGTTCTGTGTGTGTGTATGTGTGTGTGCACGTGACATTCAAAGACTCACACATGCTTCACACCGACCAATGAAAACCTCAGCAGCAGCCAGTAGTTACAGTGAGGATTGAGGAGAGGAAGCAACACCTAGGCCTAAGTCCTCTTTCCAGCTGTTTGATAGAGGGAAAGAGTGAGAGCGATAGAGAGAGAAACAGAAAGGGAAACACCCTGGCCTTGCGTTGTCTAACACACAAAGGAGGAGTAGACAGAGAATCACTCATGTCTGACTGTCTCGTGACAGGTCTTGTCAGCACGAGGATTAGGCAACATCTTGACAGTAGTCATAAAGGTGTGTGTGTGTGTTTATGTGTGTGTACGTATGTGTGGTGTGTGTGCATCACTTGTTCACCTGAAGTTGTATGAAGTTGCTTAGATACTGATCTAAGGTCATACTCCTGTTCCTAGATATATGCACCAAAGGTCAATTTACAGTTAACCACCCCAGAGCGGTGTGTCCCGAGCTCAGCCCTATGTGTCTGAGGGAGTGCCTTGTACAGGTGGAAAATGTTGCTGGGTACAAGGTTCAGAGGGCGATGATTGACTATGAAGACATCTGAAATAATGTGCCAACTGTTTAAGATAAGAGAGAGGGAAGGGAAGAGAATGAGAGAGAGAGAGAGAGAGAGAGAGAGAGAAAGGGGGAAGGAGAGAGAGAGTGAGGGGTAAGATAAGAGAGAATGTAAGGAAGAGAAAGAGTGAAAAGGAAGGAAATAAAGAGAGGCTCTGAGAAAGCAGATGAGTCACACCCACGCAACAACTTCCTTAAACCATAGGCTTAACAGTCAACAGATCTTCACAACAACCTTCACAGCTTTCCAACGATGTGACATCACCAGGCAGTAAATTAGTTAATAGACCAATAAGAAAGAGCATAAATGATAAACATGCTGTTTTCCATGCCATTACAACAGAGCAGGACAGGAAGTTAGCCTATAACCTGGATATTGACCACTGACCAGACTTTTTCAGTGATTCATGTAGGCTTACACTCTTCAGAAAAAATGGTTCTGGATAGCACCTTTTTTTCTAACAAATAGTTTTTCAGTTTTCCTCTCCCCACTCACACCAATCCTAGACAGTCCTAGCAAAATGATTGCTTAAGAAAAGCTATTTGCTAAGAAGTTATTTTAGTTTATTTTTGACTATTTTAATTGGAAACAATCACAGTAAGGTACTTACTTGTTACCCTGAAATTATTTGATATTGAGATTTTAAAAAACAGCTGCATTGGACCTTTAAACAGAAGGATTTTAATGGCATTTTGTATTATGCTAATTTGATGTTTGCACAGGCATGGACATCGACTCAAGGACCAGACATAATGTCTAAAGGGTAAGGCAAAATTTCTAATTTCATAGACAATGAACAACATTGGGCTGGGTTATCATGAAGCAATGTCACGCATGCACGCATATACACGCTTCCTAACAACTGCCCAAGCACAGTGTAGGGTGGCCATATATCTGCCAGCACAGATAGACAAGGCTCAGGATCACAATGACAATCTATAGACAGTTGACAACTGGCGTGGAGACACAGCAGCTGTAGGAAGAGACTAGGGATATATTTAATGATGTAATAAATCTACAGGTAGCCTAGTGGTTAAGAATGTTGGGCCAGTAACTGAAAGGTCACTGGTTTTAATCCCTGAACTGACTAGGTGAAAGATCTGTTGATGTGCCTTTGAGCAAGGCACTTAACCTTAATTATTCTTGAAAATTGCTGGATTAGAGGGTCTGCTAAATGACTCAAATGTACATTAATCAGTGACTGATACATTGAGGAATAATAGAGACTTTAGCCATATATTTATGATTATTTTTTACTTTATTTAACTAGGCAAGTCAGTTAAGAAAAAAATATGATTTACAATGACAGTCTACGCCGGCTAAACCCGGACGACACTGCGCCCCGCCCTATGGGACTCCCAGTCACAATCATGTGATGCAGCCTGGATAAAGAAAAGGTTTGTGATATTATCCCTCTATGACGAGGAAATGATGATACATACACACCATGGAGTATCCTTTAGGATGAGGAATACACACACTTCATGAGAAATCGATGAGTAATGTACTACATCAGAGCACAAATGATAAACATGCTGTTTTTCCATGCCATTACAACAGGAAGCTAGTCTATAACCTGGACATTGACCACTGACCAGACTTTTTCAGTGATTCATGTAGGCCTACACTCTTAGAAAAAAATAGTTCTAGATAGAACCTTTTTTTTCTAAGTAAGTATTTTACCCAGGACCATCTACACCACCATCTACATCATGGGTTCCCAAACCTTTTTTGCTCCGCGACCCCATTTTGAAATCAAACATGTTTTGCAACGCCACCATGTAAAAAACGGATGTAATCAACGGCCAATGTAGACTTTCTTAATTGGGGCTATGACAATCTTTTACAAATCAGTCTGACTACTTAAATCTGAAGGAAGTATGGTTTGAAGTGACTGAAATGCATCAGGAAGGTTGGGAAGTTCAGAAGATCATCAGGCAATCATTTTGTAAGAACTTCATCACTAAACAGGTTACCATCCAACCCTTTTATGCGAGTAAAGTTGAGGTCGGATAAAAAATGTCATGACAGGCCTGATGGAAACAGAAAATGTTTCAGGTAAAGTTTCCAAATGTCTACAAAAACAAAATACACTAGACCAGGTGGGATTATTTTGTGTCAGTAAAATGAAATATGCGAGAAATGTCAGTGGAAACGCTTATATACGCACACGTGTATATAATAACCATCATATCGAAGTAAACTTGGAGTCACGCGATGACATGTTGTGTGGTCCTCCCACTAAAACTGATTTAAGTTATGATGAACTTCACAGGGTGTTGAAATTGCAAGGTAAATATCTAGTCTTATTTTTGTGATATGATCATCGATGTTTGGCTGCTGTTTGACAAATAAAAATCATTTAGTATTTTTGTCCATAATAATCTCTTCATTGTCTGCTGTACTTGAGCTCTAGCACATTGCCAATACCAGAGTGGGCACACGCAACATAATGCAACATTTTGGGTGAGAAACCCATCAGTATAATGCAATGGAAACCCATTTACCTTAAAATGTTTATTTGGTACATGGGAATTTAACTGCAAAAGGTATTTTATATAGAGTATGTCATCATGCACAGCCTTTTATCTCCATCAATTTGATGGAAACATCTATGGTGGGAAAATGCTCATATTGTTTTTATGCAGATTTTAGAATATTCGCATGAAAGTCTGTAGGCAATTGGATGGAAACCTAGCTATTGATGATGTCAATTTTCACCCAGTCTGATTTAGTGCCTGGTCCACACCGTTCTAATGAGACTTGTGGGCATTGTAAATGGAAAGGGTCGTGTCCTTCAAGTGATGGGGTCATAATATTTTATAGCTTAAACCTTTCAAAAGATAGAGCAACATTTGGAGGAAGAAAACAGAAACAGCTGTGTTTATTACAACTGCATCTAGTGGCTACCGGAAGTTACTGACACTACCTGTCACACCTTGACCTGTTCCACCTGTCTTTGTGCTTGTCTCCACCCCCCTCCAGGTGTCTCGGTGTCGGCGAACCATATCGCATTTTGCAGCGTACAATAGGTTATACCTCTAGTTTACAAGTCCATTCGCACATTGTTCATGCCTATGACATGTGGTAATGATCAATAATGGTGCAATAGCCTACAGTTTTCTTGATATTTTGTTTGAATTATTGTACCATCCCGGATTATGTTGTGTATTGTTGATTAAATCAATATTTTTAAACCAAAGAGTATTGTCTACCAGGGTGAGTGTGTCTAAAGTCGAGGGATCATGCAGTGAAAGAATGGCATCGTCACTGGCTTCATCAATAAGTGCATCGATGAAGTCGTCCCCACAGTGACCGTACGTATATACCCCAACCAGAAGCCATGGATTACAGGCAACATCCGTACTGAGCTAAAGGGTAGAGCTGCCGCTTTCAAGGAGTGGGACTCTAACCCGGAAGCTTATAAGAAATCCTGCTATGCCCTCGGAGGAACCATCAAACAGGCAAAGCATCAATACAGGGCTAAGATTGAATCATACTACACCGGCTCCGATTCTTGTCGGATGTAGCAGGGCTTGCAAACTACAAAGGGAAGCAAAGCCGAAAGCTGCCCAGTGACACGAGTCTACCAGATGAGCTAAATTACTTCTGTGCTTGCTTCGAGGCAAGTAACACTGAAGCATGCTTGAGAGCATCAGCTGTGTGATCACTCTCTCCATAGCCGATGTGAGTAAGACCTTTAAACAGGTCAACATTCACAAGGCCGCAGGGCCAGACGGATTACCAGGACGTGTACTCCGAGAATGCGCTGACCAACTGGCAAGAGTCTTCACTGACATTTTCAACCTGTGACTGAGTCTGTAATACCAACATGTTTCAAGCAGACCACCATTGTCCCTGTGCCTTAGAACACGAAGGTAACCTGCCTAAATGACTACCGACATGTAGAACTCACGTCTGTAGCCATGAGGTGCTTTGAAAGGATGATAATGGCTCACATCAACACCATTATCCCAGAAACCCTAGACCCACTCCAAGCTGCATTACCGCCCCAAAAGATCCGATGATGATGCAATATCTATTGTACTCAACACTGCCCTTTCCCACCTGGACAAAAGGAACACCTATGTGAGAATGATATTCATTGACTACAGCTCAGCGTTTAACACCATAGCGTCCTCAAAGCTCATCACTAAGCTAAGGACCCTGGGACTAAACACCTCCCTCTGCAACTGGATCCTGGACTTCCTGACCGGCCGCCCCCAGGTGGTAAGAGTAGGTAACAACACATCCGCTACGCTGATCCTCAACACGGGGGCCTCTCAGGGGTACGTGCTCAGTCCCCTCCTGTACTCCATGTTCACTTATGACTGCATGGCCATGCACGACTCCAACATCATCATTAAGTTTGCAGATGACACAACAGTCGTTGTTGAGACAACCATCAATGATGAGACAGCCTCTAGGGAGGAGGTCAGAGTCCTGGCCGTGTGGTGCCAGGACAACAACCTCTCCCTCAACGTGATCAAGACAAAGGAGATGATTGTGAACTACAGGAAAAAGAGGACCGAGCACACCCCCATTCTCATTGACGGGGCTGCAGTGGAGCAGGTTGAGAGCTTCAAGTTCCTTGGTGTCCACATCACCAACGAACTATCAATGTCCAAATACACTAAGATAGTCATGAAGAGTGCACGGCAAAGCCTATTCCCCCTCAGGAGACTGAAAAGATTTGGCATGGGTCCTCAGATCCTCAAAAGGTTCTACAGCTGCACCATCGAGAGCATCCTGGCTGGTTGCATCACTGCCTGGTATGGCAACTGCTCGGTCTCCAACTGTAAGGCACTACAGAGGGTAGTGTATATAGCCCAGTACATCACTGGGGCCAAGCTTCCTGCCATCCAGGACCTCCTTACCAGGCGGTGTCAGAGGAAGGCCCTAAAAATTGCCAAAGTCTCCAGCCACCCTAGACATGGACTGTTCTCTCTGCTACTGCATGGCAAGCACCACCGGTGCGCCAAGTCTATGTCCAAGAGGCTTCTTAGCAGCTTCTACAAATAGCCATAAGACTCCTGAACAGCTTATCAAAAGGCTACCCAGACCCCTCTTTTAAGCTGCTGCTACTCTCTGTTTATTATCTATGCATAGTCATTTTAACTCTACCTACATGTACATATTACATCAGTTACCTTGACTAACTGGTGCCCCCACACATTGACTCTGTACCGGTACCCCCTGTATATAGCCTCGTTATTGTTATTTTACTGCTGCTATTTAATTATTTGTAACTTTTATTTTCTATTTTTTACTTATCTATTTTTTTCTGAATGTTTTTTTCCTAAAAACTTCTTAAAGCATTGTTGTTTAAGGGCTTGTAAGTAAGCATTTCACTGTAACATTTGATTTGAATCTGCCAACCCTTGTAGGACTATGTTGTTTAAGGTTGAGTGAGATGGTGAGAGTAGAATGAGAATTACAAGGCTGCTGGGGTTCTAATTCTAAATGAATGGAAACATAAACATAGATAAGGTATATGATACGTTTCGACAGTGTGAGAGATCGGATGGGGTAAACCAGGAACAGAGCAGGAAGCATACTCCAGGCAAGAGATACTGAAAACATAAAACAAGCCCACAGAAAAAATCAATAACTACAGCTGCTCTCCAACAACCACTTAAACGTGGCTGAAACTGAGTGAGAGAAAAACATGTTTGTATTTGTGCACAAGTGTCTCTGTCATTTGTCAAGTGATCATTTGTCAGGTGAGGGTGAGGTGTGCCACAGTGACCTCTATCTCTCTCACACACACACACACACACACACACACACACACACACACACACACACAGAGAGGAGTTGAATCCTATCACCTCACCTTACATACACACTTCCATTGTAAGAGCCCCCATCAGCTTGTTGTAAATAACTTGTTTACTGACAAGGTAAACAAACAAATCAATGTGAAACAAAACCACCTTCATTACATCACCCTCACTACTTTCCCTCCCTGTGACTCCTGACTGTGTCCCAAATGAGCCCTATGGGCCCTGGTCGAAAGTAGTGCATAGGGAATAGGGTGTCTTTTGGGATTCAGCCCCCGTGTATCCAAACAAACCTTTCTTGAACTCCTCCAACATGGAATCCAGCTTGGTATCATGGAACACGAAGTGGACTGTGTGGTTGTAGAACTTGGTGATAGTCTTCAGCGTCGTACAGTCATCCGGGTCAACGAAAGCCAGGTCCTTGACAAACATGATATCCACAATGTTCGACCACTCGTGCTCGAACACCGGTATGCGTGTGTACCCGCTCTCCATGATCTCTGACATGGTGTTGAAGTCTAGCACAGCGTCGCTGTGGATCATGAAGGAGTTACTGATCGGTGTCATGACATCTTGAACGGTTTTGGTCCTGAGCTCGAGCGCACCTTGGATCATGTTTAGCTCCTCTTTGACCAGGTCATTGTATGGTTCTGTCACCCTCAACATCTCCACTAGCTTCTCCCGGTTGTACACAGTACCAATCTCCTGGCCCAGGACACAGTCCAGGAGTTTACTGATAGGCCATGACAGGGGGAAGGTGACCAACATGAAGAACTTGGTCACCATGATAGTGTTGGCTCCTACAGCCAACCCGTGGCGAGAGCACAGAGCCTGGGGCACAATCTCCCCAAATATGACAATACTTATAGTGGAGGCGACCACAGCACCCAGGCCTGACCCTATCAAGTCATCCAGAAGGATAGTGAGAGTTGTGTTGACAAGCACATTACCTAGGAGCAACGAGCATAGCAGATAGTTCCCTTTCCTCCGAATGGGATCAATCTTGCTGGCGTACCTCTTCTCCTTCTCGGTACCGCAGCTCTGGACTATCCGGAGCTCCATAGGATCCAGGGCCATGAGTCCCAGGTTGAGCCCGCTGAACATACCTGACAGTACCAGCAGGCAGCAGATGAGGATGCACTGGAACCACATAGGAAGCATGGACTTCTTCTCCTCCACCACCCGCAGCCTTCCGTCATCCTCACCCAACAGGTACCACTTGCCATCCTGGCTTTCCTGGACACACAGCCCATACTCTTTCTGGAGCTCGCTCTTCCGGAGAGGCTTGATTTTCAAACTCAGAACCCCCCAGGTTCGGAGGTGGCTCACGTTCATGCCACCCCTGATAACGATATCTTTGCTATAGTCTGCACAAGTCCTGTTAAAAGGAGTATTGTTGCTGGTAACATCACCTTCCTCATGTTCATGGTCGGTGAATCTGATCTGTGATGAGGTGTCAGGAAGAATCTGTAGCCCGTAGAACCTCAGGAAGATGTTGCTCTCTTCTGTTACCTGAATCACCCCGTCATTGGTGGTCGTGGCCGGCTTGTCACTCCTCTCCAGCCGCATGCCGAAGATCCGGGTGGGACTACCAGTCTCCGGGACCCCCGTCTCGGCTCCTGTGCCTGCCATCCACCATATGAAAGCTATTAAAGTTAGTGTATATCCCTGCCAGACACTCCAGTCTGTTGCCATGTTTATTTCCCTTTGTGCTAACTGGGAGCTGAGATCACCTACTCATTCTGCACAGCCTGCCCGTCATTAACATAATGCTACTGTGCCTCCAATCCGCATCAGAGACATCACATAATGAATATGAGCGAGCCCCTCTGCTCTTGTTTTTTGTTTTTTTCGACAATCAGCAGTTGAAACAATAACAAAGACTTTTCCCCGCCCCTGTTTCAGTAAAAAGCTGAGGGATGGGGCTGTAGAAGTATACCCACTTTCCAATCCATAGACAGAGATATGGATGCAAGGATTGACCATCGATGATATCAAAACTATAGCTTAAACCATGTTTTGAGGCTATTTAGCTTGTTAGTTTACATTTACTTTGTTTGCAAACATTTGAGTAAAACAAGCTTATATTTGGGGTTCTGATGGGGTACGACAGTTGAAGTAAGCTCATGAGGCATTAATAAGTTATATTCTTCAAGAGTCATTGGGTACATATCATTAACTTATACGTCTAAAAATAAATGCAGCACTGGACACGCACTGGTTGAATCATGTTTCCACATAATTTCAATGAAAT
Source organism: Oncorhynchus nerka (assembly GCF_034236695.1). Lineage (NCBI taxonomy): Eukaryota > Metazoa > Chordata > Actinopteri > Salmoniformes > Salmonidae > Oncorhynchus > Oncorhynchus nerka. The sequence goes on from NC_088422.1 coordinate 49,858,578, forward strand.
TGAAACCTTCCGGAGACACCTGAAACCCCACCTCTTTAAGGAATACCTAGGATAGGATAAAGTAATCCCTCTCCCCCCCCTTAAAAGATTTAGATGCACTACTGTTCCACTGGATGTCATAAGGTGAATGCACCAATTTGTAAGTCGCTCTGGATAAGAGCGTCTGCTAAATGACTTAAATGTAAATGTAAATGTAAATGAAATTACCATATTTAACCAAAGTGGAATAGACGTCTGTGCCCAGAGAGGCAGATAGCCCCTTCATGGTGGGATGCTAGAATTTATTTTTATTTTTTAAATGGACTACAGGGTATCAAAAACATTTTTGGCATGGTTTGTTTGTTGTTGTTTTTTTATCACACACTGTATACTTTTAGTCTGCACATGCTCCTATGCAGCCCATGGCACTCCACCTGGTTGGTAAACAGTACAGTACACCGTTACAAAATGATCCCCCTCTGATTGGAAGGCGATGAGAGAATTTCAGTACTGGGGTATAAAATGTATTTCAAACTGAGTGCGCCCTAACCTGCAATATATTTTGAAACACTTGAAAATAGGCTTGTTTTTACCGACATGTGGGGGCTCATATTGATAGGACAGCTAGTACCTGTACTACATTGTCAGTGTAGATACCCATCTTGTTATGAGGGACTGGAAGCAGGGCATTGTATGGCCTAGTATGTGCCTGGTGCTTCTGGCATCTGCCACTGTTACCTAGATCATGACCTGCTTTGGTGGCCAACACTGTACAAAAATGGGATTTCTTGGAAATGAGCTTTCATGGAGTCTTCAGCCAGCTGCCACAATGCAGGAGTCAGGACAAAATAGATGCTAGAAGAGATCCTGGCCCCTGTATGCGTTAGAGGAAAATAATTAGATTGGGTTCTACTCAATTTGATCCTTTTACAAGTCCCCTATTTCCATCCTGTGTGTGAAGTATTGTGGCTCATGTCTCAGTGTTAGTTCGCCCCCTTGTGTACAAACCACAGAAAGACACCACAGGTTCTCTTGGGCAGAGTTGGGGTCCATTCCTGTATTGTCAGTTGAATGTAATTTCTCCATAGGAGTGCTATTTAATTCTGAATGGACTAGTTTATTTGACTTTGAACATTCACCCCATTACCAAATGATAAAATGCAGACAGTGTAACTCTAGAGTTGTTACAGTAGATACATACCTGGAGGTGGTGACCATACTATGTGTATGTATGTTCACTGTATTGGAAAACAAACTTCTTTTTTTTTTTGTACTTTCCGTGACCAAACATTTGCTCACTTAATTTATAGTCTGTAAATATTAGGATGTCTTACCACCTGTAAGGGATGAATTCTGTCTTGACAAATCCCCCACCGGTCATAGACTTTCAGTTAAACGCCTAGTTTTGATTTACATTTCGTAGAGTTGTGAACTAATGTGAATTCAACGTGAAATCAACAACAAAAGTCACCATGTCATTGGATTTAGAATTAAAATTATGAAATGCCCTTACTTTGATGTCTTTGAAAATGTTGATGTTGTTTCAACGTCATCACATCGATTTTTCTGGTTGAAATCAACTCAAATTTTATTTGTGTCACGAGACCGACCGAGGGTGGCTTCCCTTCCCGTTCGGGTGGCGCTCGGCGGTCGTCGTCACCCGCCTATTAGCTGCCACTGATAGTCTTTCCTCCCCCCTCTTGTATGATTATTGTTAGCACCTGTTCTTTGTGCGGGATTAATTATTGTGACCTTCGGTTATGTAGTAGAGGAACGTGTTTGTTCCTGGTCGTGTATTCTGCTGTACTATTTTCGTTCCCCGTGTTTGGGGCATTTTGGTTTTGAGCACCCCGTGTTGCGTTAGTGCAAGCACAGCATTGCACTCTCTGTTTCCTGCGTCTGACTCCACACCCACGACACCCGGAGCGTTACAATTTGTCACATGTGCCCAATACAACAGGTGTAGACTTTGCCCTGAAATACTTACTAACGAGCCCTTTGCCAACAATGCAGAGTTAAAAAGTAAGGTCCTAAAGCACACCGCTGCCTTGTTTTGTATCACATTTCAATGATAAAACTGGGGGGGGACAAACATGCTATTTCAGAATGTGGGAGGGACATCCACAGTTCTTATGTGAGTAAAGTCATACCGTATATTTAAAAAATCACGACAGCTGTGATGGAAACCGGAAGTTTCGGTACAATTTTACAAGTGCCAAATGTTGATATAATAACCATCTTATGGACGTAAACTTGGAGTCACGTGATGACTTGCTGTGTGGTCCTCCCAGTATGACTTGGGAAACCATGCAGTTTAGGCTATTAGGCTAAATATTAAATAAATGATGATGGATGTCACAGGGTGGTGAAAGAGCACGGTATGAGCTTGATGATCCTTTCCAATAAATGTTGAGGGTCTTATTCTGGTGACATGATGATCGATGCTTGACTGATGTTTGACAGATAAAAATATTCTTGCTGTTATCCATAATAATCTCATCATGTAGACTAACCTGCCCGACGAACTGCAATGCCGCTGGGTTTTTCACGCTCAACAGTTTCCCGTGTGTATCAAGAATGGTCCACCACCCAAAGGACATCCAGCCAACTTGACACAACTGTGGGAATTAGAGTCAACATGGGCCAGCATCCCTGTGGAATGCTTTCGACACCTTGTAGAATCCATACCCCAACGAATTGAAGCTGTTCTGAGGCCAAAAGGGGGAGCAACTGAATATTAGGAAGGTGTTCCTAAGTTTTGTACACTCAGTGTATAGTACTGTACAAATATGGTGTAGATGTGCCAGACTGTTTTTAGTTTATAGATCCCTTTTATCTCTATCCGATCAGGATTCTCCATGCCTGTCTGAGAGTCTACTCAAGTGCATAGGGTGCTTCTTAACTGGTATGTTTTCTTCTAAACTGTCTGATTTCAATTGTGTTTCTGTGTTGACAGTGTGGACCATCTACGCCCTAGCTGCTCTCCTGACTCTGACAGTCATAGCCATGGTGGCTAAACTACTACTGCATATTACAGTAAAGTAGGTATTACATTTTACAGTTTGATGTGAACTATGGACAATAACATTGTATTGTACTAATGCCTCAAAAGTGTAACAAAGTGTAGTTTATTGCATGTAATGTATTTTTAACACTGAGAGCCCCACTGCCCTACCAAGCAATTAATTTGGTCATTTTTGACCAAATTAGCAGTTGCTGCTTGGTAGTGCAGCCATAGCTAGCACAGGTGGTTACCTCTCTTCTCCCTTCTGTTTCCGTAAAGAAGTGATGTAACATGGAGATATGGCCGTGTGGGAACACAAACCCTAACCAGCCTGGTCACCTGTGAGATGCAAGTCAATATTCAACGTCCATCCATTTCTGACGTCAGGAGATGACGTAAAAACCGGCCACTAGGGGTAAATGAGCGTTGTTACCTTCAAGAAGGTTTTAGTTTTGCTCGAGCGTTCTGAACAGGGATGGCGGATGGCGTAAAGCGACTGCCTCTGATTCCAAAGATTGTAAATTCAAATCCAGCGATAGAAAGTTGTTTTTGAGAAGACAAAAATTAGGCCTATCCCAAACCTTAAGCATCTGCCTCTGATTCCAAAAGTAATTTAGAATCCAGTGATGGAAAGTCGTCTTTGATTTTTTTAAATTAAGTCTATCCCTAAACTTAACTCTTACCTTAACCATTCGGAGTTAATGCCTAAACTTAACCTTAAACACTTGAAGTTTGCAACAACATCGAAATTTGACGTTTGAGAAACATGAATGAATATCTAAGTCTAATGTGAGACTGTGAGCTAGTTGCCCTATCAAGGTGTGTATCAATTTAACCTTTTTTAAAAATTATTATTATTTCTAACTGATATGAAAGATACGGTCTTGATGCTTCCAAAACCATACCGCAAACGATGCATGTTAATGTTCAGACCGAGCGTCGGGGATCTAACAAAACTCCACCATAACAGAAGACGTCTTCGTCCAATGACTCTTATGTGTAATGTAATGGAACTGAGAGTCATTATCAAAGGCTAGATGCTGTCATGGTGGAATAAGTCCCCTAGTTCCAGTGCCTTCAGGAAGTATTCGCACCCTTTGACTTTTTCCACAGCCTGTTACAGACTGAATTTAAAATCGATTACACTTTGATTTTTGGTCACTAGCCTACCCCCATAATGTCAAAGTGGAATTATGTTTTTCAAAATGTTTACAAATTAATAAAAAATGAAAAGCTGAAATGTTTTGAGTCCATAAGTATTCAACCCCTTTGTTACGACAAGCCTACATTAGTTCAGGAGTAAAAATGTGCTAAACAAGTCACATAATAAGTTGCTAATAATAGTGTTTTTTTAATGACTACTTAATCTCTGTACTCCAAACATACAATTATCTGTACGGTCACTCAGTCGAGCAGTGAACTTCAAACACAGATTCAACTACAAAGACCAGGGAGGATTTCCTGATGCCTCGCAAAGAAGGGCACTTACTGGTAGATGGGTTAAAAAAAAAGCAGACATTGAATATCCCTTTGAGCATGGTGAAGTTATAGATTACACTTTTGAAGGTGTATCAACACAACCAAACACTGCAAAGATACAGGCGTCCTTCCTAACTCCAGAGAGTTAGGAAAATCTATGGAAAGACCTGAAAATGGTTGTCTAGCGTTGATCAGCAACCATTGCAAATGTTGCACAATCCAGGTGTGGAAAGCTCTTAGAAACATTTCCAAAATGACTCACAGCTGTAATCACTGTCAATGATGATTCTAACATGTATTGACTCAGGGGGTTGAATACTTATCTAATCAAGATATATTAGTGTTTTAATTTTCATTAATATTTTACAGATGACATTAGAGTATTTTGTGTACATCATTGACAACAAAAAAATGACAATTAAATAAATTGTAATCTCACATTGCAATACAACAAAATGTGGAAAATGTCAAGGGGGTGTGAATCTTTTCTGAAGGAACTAAGCTAGACAAAAAAAATGATTTTTAGCCACAATAGTGGAATTTGCTGTTCGCCTTAGCAATTGTTAGTGAGATGAGACGTGGGGCCATAATATAAATAACAGTTTAGCTAGCTATAAATGTATATGGATACCATGTCATTTGTCATAGACATACTTTTAATCAGCTCTATTGTTGTCATTTACAGACATGAATTCGATGTAGAAAAACTGATACATGAATCCTAAATGCAGGTACCATTTTACTAACTTCTGCGGTAACTTAAACATCAAGACAACACTTAGTAAATGCACATTTCATGTCCAGGGTGAATACATTTTTAATCATATACATCACGCATCATACTGGTGTGTCAACTAAAATATACATTGAGTGTATCAAACATTAGGAACACCATCTACTGGTCTATTCACTGTGTTGGCAGGATGTTTTAATCTTTAGCAGTAATTTATGCTGTATCTGGAAAAGGACTGTGTCAATTTCTGAAAGTGAAAACAATGGCAAATTGTTGTGGACCAGTTAGCAGAATGATTGAATTCATCAATGCTTTGCATCAACTTTTCCCCCCAACCTAAATATGCCCACAAATTCTGAAACGTTGTCTAAAACAGGCTACAAAAAAAATGAAATTAGAGTATTTACAGTAGCTTACTAAGGCCAACTTCAATGCAAAATATAAATTGTTCACCTGTTAAATTCAACTGTATACCGTATTTTAATCCGCGCTACCTATGATATTGCAAAACCTGAAATACATAGCCCATCTATTTACTAGGCTATACAGTAGTCCAAATAAGGAGAGATGCGCATGATCATTTGTTGTATGGCTCCTGAGGAAATGTGAATCCATCATGGCCAGAAAAGTTGAGGAATGTATTCTGCAATGGTTATGAAAATAAAATAAATAGGAAAAAGATTGTTATTGTTATTTTAGATTCTAAAAATCAAACATATTTTCGCTCTTCTCACTAATGGCAAGAGGCTGCATTCTTGTTAATAGGTTTTCCTGTTTTTTGTGAATAAGCTTTTCATCATATTTGCACAAAATACTTACTTGCCAGCTGGCAATATAACATGTAAATCACGAACAGATGTGCGTAGGCATAGTCTAACGTTTGCGGGGAGGTGAGCATATTCTCACGTCAAATAAAACGTTTATTAATACCAACTTCTGCGTGAAAACTGCTGCACCCACATTTTGGGGTATATTTTATTATATAAATGAGGCCCAGGTGTGTTGAATTTAGGCAATCACTGAACTGATCAATTAGCTCAGTCAGGGCTGCACTCGATATATAAAACGTAATTGCTTCAAGCCACACCCCACACACCCACCAAACGGAGCAAAGGTATCTCAAAGTCCGTTCAAGAACGTTTTGTACAAACCGTTCCGCAACAAAGAAAATGTTCAAGCCAAACGAATGCACCCCTGGTGTGGTGCCTAATTGGAACAAAATCCTGCCGTACTCCAGGAACAGGGATGCGTGGTGAAACGAATGCTGTGCAAGGTATTGGGAAACAGCTTTCGTACAGGGCCCACATTCACAAAGTGTCTCAGAATAGGGATAGTGATCTAGGATAACCTCCCCCTTGTCAACATAATTGTATTCCGTGTGAATGCAAAACTGATCCAAAAATCTGTACTACTACTCTGAGATTCTATGTGAATATGGGCCCTGACCTGTCAGCATGCTGTCCTGTCAGAAATGCCACTCCACCTGAAATGCAACAACAAAACATACAAAATAATTGGCTTATTCAGTAACTTAGCTAACTCGTTAATGAAACACTAAGGTAATTGTGCACAAGCCTAATCAGCCAAATTATATGAAAACACAGTGGAATTAGGAGGGGCATTTTCCTTGACAAATTTAAGTCACCAATAGATCAATAAACAGGCAGGTGAAGAAAATAGTTTGACAAAAAGTGTTCAATAGTCAGTAACTAGCTAGCCTTTAAAATATAGCAACTTGTTATTTTCTAGAAAACTAGCCACAGTCCACTAAAGTGAACTCTGATGGTGGGAGTAAACTAACGTTAACTAGCTTTCCCCCAGTTTCAAGACAGCTGGTTAGTTAATGGCATTTTCATCAACTTCACATCTTCATGAAAAAGCTGGTAAAATGGAGAAGCGTTGTTTTCAGCAGTGGCCAGGTTTGCCAGGTCAAGCAAAAACGTATATGCCAATGACCACTCAATAGCCGCCCAAAAGACCTGAAAACTAGCCCAATAATTGTTTTTTTTCACAGCAAGAGAGGAGTTGCCATATCTATGCAATAAACCATTTTTCCATAACATTACCGAGCCTATTAAGAATGAATATCATAGTGTTTCAAACCGACTCGTAGCCCGTAACAAAAAGGGAGACAACGCGGAGATAAAGAAATAACAGAAATATATTTATTAAATAAAGTAACCTATATACAAGTAACAATGGTATGTGAAGTCAGTAGTGTACGTAAGTGGATGCGTGCATATGGAGCCCCCCTCTGTCATACGGTACGTACAATAAGGACAAGCAAACTCTGGGACATCTGTTATTCCAGATAAATATTGTGAACATATTTTTAAGCCTTGTAAAAGACGGATGGTGGCGGCAAGGGAATGTTCTGAAATAGATACAACAGTTTTGGGAGGACATTCATTTTCAGAATGTTAATCCGGCCAATTAAGGATATAGGTAAAGATGACCATCCATCTATCGATTGAGTTATTGAATCTACGACAGGGTCATAGTTAGTTGAGACCATGCAGTCCATCTCCACCCCCTATCCACATCGATGGAACAGTAGTGGAGAGGGTAGCAAGTTTTAAGTTCCTCGGCATACACATCACAGACAAACTGAATTGGTCCACTCACACAGACAGCATCGTGAAGAAGGCGCAGCAGCGCCTCATCAACCTCAGGAGGCTGAAGAAATTCGGCTTGTCACCAAAAGCACTCACAAACTTCTACAGATGCACAATCGAGAGCATCCTGGCGGGCTGTATCACCGCCTGGTACGGCAACTGCTCCGCCCTCAACCATAAGGCTCTCCAGAGGGTAGTGAGGTCTGCACAACGCATCACCGGGGGCAAACTACCTGCCCTCCAGGACACCTACACCACCCGATGTTACAGGAAGGCCATAAAGACCATCAAGGACATCAACCACCAGAGCCACTGCCTGTTCACCCCGCTATCATCCAGAAGGCGAGGTCAGTACAGGTGCATCAAAGCTGGGACCGAGAGACTGAAAAACAGCTTCTATCTCAAGGCCATCAGACTGTTAATTAAACAGCCACCACTAACATTGAGTGGCTGCTGCCAACACACTGACACTGACTCAACTCCAGCCACTTTAATAATGGGAATTGATGGGAAATTATGTAAATATATCACTAGCCACTTTAAACAATGCTACCTTATATAATGTTACTTACCCTACATTATTCATCTCATATGCATACGTATATACTGTACTCTATATCATCGACTGCATCCTTATGTAATACATGTATCACTAGCCACTTTAACTATGCCACTTTGTTTACATACTCATCTCATATGTATATACTGTACTCGATACCATCTACTGTATCTTGCCTATGCTGCTCTGTACCATCACTCATTCATATATCCTTATGTACATATTCTTTATCCCCTTACACTGTGTATAAGACAGAAGTTTTGGAATTGTTAGTTAGATTACTTGTTGGTTATTACTGCATTGTCGGAACTAGAAGCACAAGCATTTCGCTGCACTCGCATTAACATCTGCTAACCATGTGTATGTGACAAATAAAATTTGATTTGATTTGAGATATGTAAAGCATTCTGTTGCATTAAAAAAATAGGTGTAGGTCTATGTCTTTCCTCCTCCTTTTGTATCATAATTGAGGATTTGCATGATTTATTTTGTATCCCGAGTATACCCCAAACTCTTTGATTAGGTCCAGAAGTGCGGGTATGGAATTGCACAAGTCTGTAAGAAACAAAATTACATTATCTGCATAAAGGGCAATTCGATGTTCCATGTGCTTTCCATGTGCTTTCCACAGCTATGGCTAGAGGCTCAATGGCTAGAATAAACAGGAGAGGAGAAAGAGGGCAGCCCTGCTTAAAACCCCTGCAGATGTTAAAAGGTTTAGATACCCTATTAGCAGTAAGGATCTCTGCAGTGAGATTTGTATATAGTATCTTTATCCATTTACAAAAGCTCTCACCACAACCAAAACGAGTTAACACTTCAAAGAGGTAGAGCCACTCAACCCTGTCGAAGGCCTTCTCTGTGTCCAACGACAGGATCGCAGAGTCTGACGACCCAATTCTTGCATGTAAAACATTTAGCACTCTCCTAACATTATGAAATCCTTGACAACTTTGAATAAAGCCATTTTTGTCTCTACCCACCACATCCGGGACAGAACCCTCCAACCTCCTCGCAAGTGCTTTACAAAGAACCTTAGTGTCAGAATTCAAAAGTTAAATTGCACGATAGGAATCACATTTGGTATGCAGCTTTCCAGGTTTTAGGAGCAGAGTGATTAGAGCTCCTCTCAAAGGAGGCAGGAGACTATTTTCGTAAGATTCCAAATACATCTCCAGGAAGGGTGTGCACAGTTTGTTCTTCTTCAGGCTAGGGTCCGTATGAAATATTATAGTTTAATGACATTTTAGGGTACCTGAGGATTAAATAGAATTGTACTGTATTTTGACTTGTTTTATTAAAATTTACTGGTAGCTTTTTGGATTCCTTTCTCTGCATGTTGAACGGGTGAGTGGATCACTCAAATCGATGGCGCCAACTTTTGAGATATAAAGAACGATTTTATCTAACATGCATGGTCGTTTTTATCTAACAAAACGACCATGCATGTTGTAGCTGGGACCATTTGGATTGCAAATCAGAGGAAGATTTTCAAAAAGTAATTGAATATTTAATCGCTATGTGATTTTATGAAAAATATTTTGATGTGGGTCACCGTCCTCTAACAATCGCATGGCATGCATTCGCTGTAAAGCCTATTGTAAATCGGACAATGCAGTTAGATTAACAAGAATTTAAGTTTTTAACCGATATAAGACAGTTGTATGTACATAGATATTTAATATTCATAATTGTATGATTATTTATTTGAATTGCGCGCCCTTCAATTTCACCGGAAGTTGTCAACAGGTGTCCCACTGGCGGGACGCCTAGCCCTAAGAAGTTTAAAAAAAAATCTCTTGTTAATGTCAGTGGGCAGCCCATCTGGGCCAGATGACCTCCCCGCCCTCATACTATCAATTGCATTGGACATTTCCTCCACAGTCAGCTCAGCGTGAAGAATATCCTGAGATTTATCTGAAATATTGGGAAACTCCAATCTACCTAAAAAGCTAGCCTGGGTATCAGTTTCAGGAGGATACTCTGATGCATATGATTTTTCATAAAAGGATTTAAAGGTATTGTTTATATCCCGAGGGTCTACCATCACAGCTCCCCCTGCATCCTTAATTTAATTGATTGCTCTCTCTGCTTGCTGCAGTTTCATTCGCCAGGCCAACAGCTTTCCAGCTTTTTCACCCTGGTCATAATATGATTGGTTTAGTCTCAATAAGCTTGCTGCAGCTCTACCCGCAGAAATTCTGTTATATTGAGCCCTGAGCAAGAGCAACTCCTTGTGTGCACCTGTGGAATTAACGAGGAAAATTTCTCTCTCCAGAGTTTTAATTTTGGGTTCAAGTATTTTTTTACTTGGAGCTGGTGAAATGTATCATTTGACCCCTTATGAAAGCTTTAAAGGCTTCCCATCTAGTACAAGCAGAAGTCTGTGTTGTATTAATTGAAAAGTATAGGTCAATTTGCTGTCCAATATATTCTGTAAAACTTGTATCTTGCAGCCATTTAGGTTGGAAGCGCCATTTAGGTGGGTCACTTGCTAAATTCGTATTGGAATATATAAGAGATGCTGGAGCATGGTCAGAGATGACAATACTGTCATAAAAGCAATCTTCAATTTTAGAGCGTAATGCTGCTGAGATAAAAAAAAATGTCTATTGGAGAATAGGTCTGGTGAGTGCTAGAGTAACAGGAGTATTCCACATCATCTGGTTTCATTTCTCTGCAAATCTCTATTAAGTTTAAATCCTTCATAAAATGCTGTATGGTTTTCCTAGATTGGGTGTGGGAGTAGTTCGAACCCGAGGTGTGATCTTTAACAGGATCTAAAGTGCAATTAAAGTATCCTGCAACAATATAATTACCTGGAAGTGTGGAAAGGTTTAAAAACAAATCGTTAAACAAGTTAGTCATCTTCGTTGGGACCATACACATGAATTAAATTTAACTGCTCGGACAGCAAGGTATCCTGTATAATAATATATCTGCTGGCGGGATCACAAATTGTTTGCAATATCTGATATGGAATGGATTTATGGATAAGAATAATAACTTTCCTTGCATGGGAACTAAATGAGGCTGCAATGACCTGCCCAGGCCACTTCTAGCATATCTTAGGAATGTCGCCAGATAGTAGATTTGATTCTTGCAAAAATATGATCTTCGCCTGAAGTTGTTTTAATCTACTTACTACCTGTTTTATTTTGCCGATTTTTTAAAATCCCCTACAGTTCCAGGATGTAAATTTAACCTTAAGACTATGAGTCATCGAATTTACCAGGGACACTTGAACTAAAATATTGCCCCATCAGAGGATCAGCCTAATATACCAATAGACCTCTGTTACCATCATAAACAAAAACACATGCCTAACAATCAACCACGAACGTGTGATTAACCCCAAAGTCTCGAACAGACCTCCCCCTCTCAGTGACGCGATAGTTGTTGGATTGCAATTGATAGAGGAGGTGCAACGAAGAAGAGTAGTAATATGTTCGGACTCTGCATCAGTTCTGTGTAGTTTAAGATCTGGAAAGTCAGAATGTGAGGATTAATGGTTAGAAATAATGATGCTGTCCAATTCTGTTGGATTCCGGCTCGTACAGGTGTTTATGGAAATGATATAGTAGATATAATGGCAAAACGAACCCTGAAATACAATATTGTGGAAAAATGGGTTAGATTGCTGTCAAGAGACAATGGGATGAAAGTAGTAAGGGCATGCATTTGTATAGTACAAGGAAATCTTTACAGGAGATATTGTCATATAATGGGAAAATAAATTATGAGGATATGTTGTGTAGGATGAGATTAGCGTGTACGGGATTGTATTAATCTTTGTAATTGATAGGGAAACATGGTACTGGAATGTGTAATGGTTGTATGGTAGATGATATAGTTAAACATGTATTATTATTTTGTGAAATGTATGATGTAGAAAGGTTGAGGTTGTTTGACAGGGTCAGAGGGGTTGGATGGGAATGGGGAGTGGGTGGTATTTTGGGTAGGGGTGATGGGAGTAGTGAGGTTTGTAGGGAATTATTTTATTAGAATTTCATGGTTAGTTAATTAAGAGAACATGGTGGTATACATAGGTCGTGACCGGCCTCGCACTCCAGTAAAGTAGGTGGAATATGCACCTGTCAGTTGGTTGCGATCCACCAATAAAACTTGAAGAAGAAATGTATACTATAGTCCAGTTGAGGGGTGGTAATGCAACATTTTGGATGCCAATCGCCGTTAAACCCCACCGAAGAAGAAACTCAGCAGCAAATACATATGTTTAACAAACTAACGTTACCTGCGGCCACAATGAAAGGCAAACATGCTAAGGTTGTCAAGTAAAAAACGATGTATTGGTTCGTCCGTATTCATTGTGACCAGAGTTTTAGAATACAGCAGAGGATGACGTGTGCCTGGAACCAGATATCTGTCTCATCAGGTAACGTTAATGTCAGGCTCTCCACATTAGTTCTGAGAACATCATCGTTGTGTAACTTAAGGTAGCTAACGTTAAATATTCTTCGTGATCGGTGTCCCTTCCACGAGACGGTTGAGCTAACGTAGGCTAATGCGATTAGCATGAGGTTGTAAGTAACAAGAAAATTTCCCGGTGTAACGACGTTCGTTTGTTGAAGAGAGTCGGACCGAAATGCAGCGTGTTGGTTACTCATGTTACTTTAATGAAAGAAAACGTGGTACATGAAATAACTCATACTATGAAAACAACAAACAGAACGTGAAACCTAAATACAGCCTATCTGGTGAACTACACAGAGACAGGAACAAACACCCACGAAATACCAAGCGAAACTCAGGCTGCCTAAATACAGTTCCCAATCAGAGACAACGAAAGCACCTGACTCTAATTGAGAATCGCCTCAGGCAGCCAAGCCTATACCACACCCCTAATCAGCCGCAATCCCAAATAATACAAACCCCAATACGAAACATAACATATAAACCCATGTCACACCCTGGCCTACCCAAACATATGAAAAAAACACAAAATACAATGACCAAGGCGTGACACCCGGGATATAGAGATATCTGATATTGGCTGAAAGCTTAAATTCTTGTTAATCTAACTACACTATCCAATTTACAGTATCCATTACAGTAAATAATACCATGCTATTGTTCTAGTAGAGTGCACAATTTTGAACATGAAAAGTTATAAATAAGCAAATTAAGCACATTTGGGCAGTCTTGACACAAAATTATGAACAGGAATGCAGTGGTTCATTGGATCAGTCTAAAACGTTGCACATACACTGATGTCATCTAGTGGTCAAAATCTAAATTGCACCTGGGCTGGAATAATACATTATGGCCTTTCTCTTGCATTTCAAAAACAATACAAAAGAACGGTTGGGTTTCTCTTTGTATTATCTTTTACCAGATCTATTGTGTTATATTCTCCTACATTCTTTTCACATTTCCATAAACTTCAAAGTGTTTCCTTTCAAATGGTACCAAGAATATGCATATCCTTGCATCAGACAGTTAGATTTGGGTATGTCATTTTAGGCAACAAAAAATATATATACAATTTTTAACTAACTAACAACGTTACTTGCCACTCGTAGCTGCCAAATAGATGGCCGAAAACAAAATGGTTCGTCCGTATGCCTTTGGAAATGTGAAATTTGACACAACATATCTATAGAAAAGTAACAATCTTTCAAAATGCGTGTCAGGAGATGCAGGTTCAGTCTGGAACATGCGTACATGATTTAATAACATATTGTTTTCATTCTCATTTTCAGCACCTGGGTAACTCTCGCTGTCTCAGAACCCAGTCCGCACCAAATGACACATCTAAGACTGTGGTTGTCCCGTTGACTGCCCTATGTTCATCAGAGGTAGCTGCACCAGCATATTGGCTTACAGGAGACATTGCATATGGATATTCTCATTTTTGTTGTGTTGGAGGGGGAGCAGCAAGGTGTAGAACCTTGGGCCATGTTAATCAACAGGTCCTGGAAAGCCACAGGGCCTGGTATGTAGGCTTTTGTTCCTACCCAGCACTAATGGATGATTCAAATGACTAATTACCAACACCTTGACTAGTTGAAGGTACTGGGTGGGAATAAAATCCTGCAACTCACACTGAACAATCCAGTACCAGGGTTGGTAACCGCCAGCTGACAGCTGATCTAGGATGCTCATACAGATTTTTTTTAATGATATGTCACACAATGACATTGACATCACTGTATGTGTGTTTCTCTGGCCTAGTGGCTTGATACCAGACATGGAAGAGAATAGAGGAGTCCTACATCTCACATCACCCATACATGCAGAGGGAAACGCTGTTCAGATAAGGTACTGTGGTAGCAAAGTGTAGTAGCACCATTGATGATACATGCTCATCTTATTTTATCTCTTGCGAAGCTCCTCATGGCAACATTAATGATTTGTAACTGCAGTATTACACTTGGCTGCAGTAAATACAGTACAGTATGTTTAATCTCCACTTTGTGGATGGGCTTAGCCTTACTTGTTTTGTCAGATGGATCAAGCGCAGCTCATATCAAATTGACCTCTCTGCTTTTTACACTCATTCTGGCCATAAACCTATGTGTTTATCTTCTCTCCAGTGAGATCAGTGGAGGCAGCCATTGATAAGCTGGCAGATGAGGCTCTGGATGCGTTGACTGACTACTTTGAGGATCTGATGGATGGACCACTAGCAGGGCCTGAGTTTGATGTTCTCTTCTCTGTAAGTGCACACGTGTTAGGTTCTTATTTTTCAGACTAAATAACTCACGGACACTAGAGAAGCTTAACCAAGTTTAATTCTTCCCAAAGGGTCGTTACAGCTGTAATTCAGACAACGACATGTTCCCATCATCACAAGTATATAAACTCCACGTTAGACACCCCTCCTTCTCTCCAATACTTACATCCTATGATTCGACAGGAAGAGGGTAACAGGATAATAAACCATTATTTCTCCATTCAGGGGATCTGACCTGACCTCCTGACCTCAACCCCTCCTTCGCATAATCCACAGATGTCCTCTCGTATCACCTATCGCACTCCCGTGGCTCCCTCTCGTCCACCCAGCACATTCCACAGCCACTCTGTCTTACTACAGAGAACCATTAACTTCTCACTCCTTTATATACAATGCGTCTGATTTATCATGTCTTTAATATCTCAATGTTCACAAAGTTTAGCCCGAATCCAACACATGAAACATTGTCTTCTCTGTAAGTAGGCTACTGATTGTATTCTGATTGTAAGTCAATCTGGATAAGTGTCTATTAAATTATGGAAATGGCCAGAGTATGAAAGTACAGGGACTTCTCTATAAGTACAGGGAGATACTGTACATACCAATTGCGCTCCTTTTGGGAAATTCTTATCTTTATCTATCCTTATTTTGTCCACTAGGGGTAGCTGTTTAATTACATATCATTCCGTTGGAAGTTTGTCATTCCTTATTTGCATCAAAACACTTTCTTTATGTTAGTTTCCCAGAGCACAAATGTAAAAAATATTCTTGCCATTTTATTATATTGGTGAGAAGTAACGATGTTGCAAATATAGTACTCTTTTCTGTTATTATTTCATCCTTTCTTGTCACCCTTCATCAGAGCAGTTCTTCATTAGAGCAGACTACTTGTAAATGTTGATTGGTAGCTTATGTGCCTATTAGGGATCCGTGAGTCATTATAGCTGTAGGATTGTGCTGTTGCTGTAATGTGCAGGGCCAATTACTTCCCGAGTGCAAAGGTCACAGGAGGAAATAATGATTGTAGTGTCTTCTAATCACTGACGCACAGGGCACTAAACACCACGTCAATACACTGATGGCACTGTGTGTGTGTGTGTCCATGAGATTAAATTGGTCTAACATGACGCTAAAAAGTGTTTCATTGTAATAATGACCTGACCTCTTGACCTGGGTCAGTGCTGTATTGAACAGTCAGAGGATCTATTGATGCCCAGAGAACTGACTGACTAACCCACCCACTACTGCTTGTGCTGATGATGGTGTGTGTGTGTGTGTGTGTGTGGGAATGCACCCCTGTGAGATATTTGTTTGTGGAACAACTGTCAGAAGGTCACTTCTGGTGACTTTTTAAAAGGACATTCTACTCCAAAATTAATTACAAAATAATTATGTTGACACCATCTGAAATATAATTTTCCCTTTAAAAGTATTAGAACCTGTAGTCCAACTGATGCAGCATAGCGGCTTTAATAGACCCTGCCTATTTCATGTTTATCTTCTTAAAAAATACATAGTTATTTCAGAATATTCTGGTAAATTAGGTGGCTGGTAAGTCATTGATCTTGCTTTGTAGTATACCCCTCTGTTTTTTTCTGGATCAAATGGGGCTTGGTGGTGGGCGTCGTCTCCGACAGAATATTGCTGTTTGTTTAAAGCCACTTTTTCTAGTAGGTCTGACCCCATTTAGTCAATTGAGATTGTTTTAATCGAGCCGTGACAAATACACTATATAAAAAATTGTTATGGCACATGTCTGTCTGGACTAAGCCATTGCGGAGGCCACAGGGATGGTACACCAGTGTTACATTTATCCTACCATTTTTATTTAACCAGGTAAGTTGACTGAGAACACCTTCTCATTTACAGAAACAACCTGGGGAATAGTTACAGGAGAGAGGGGATGAATGAGCCAATTGTAAGCTGGGGATGATTAGGTGTCCATGATGGTATGAAGGCCAGAATGGGAATTTAGCCAGGACACAAGGATTAACACCCTTACTCTTACAATAAGTGCCATGGGATCTTTAGTGACCACAGAGAGTCAGGACACCGTTTAACATCCAATTCAAAAGACAGCACCCTACACAGGGCAATGTCCCCAATCACTTCCCCAGGGCATTAGGATATTTATATTAGACCAGAGGAAAGGGTGCCACCTACTGGCCCTCCAGCACCACTTCCAGCAGCATCTGCTCTCCGATCCAGGGACTGACCAGGAACAACCCTGCTTAGCTTCAAGCCAGTAGTGGGATGCAGGGTGATATGCTGCTGGCAATTATTTACTTCTCATAATTTGTCATCTACAATGTTTGTTTGGTTATGGTCATTCTGTTAATGCATTCAATATTATTATTATTACAGTCTTACCGTTGTCATTGTAGGAGTGGACACGTTTTTTGCTGAGCGCACAACCTAGGCTACCCTAGTTTTGGTTTATTTAATTAAATTTACAAGTTGTCAATTTATAAATTGTCTTTTGTTTGGAGCCTCCTGTCAGTCTTGAGTAAAGACACAAACCTGATTACGCATAGAAGTAGGCCTATGCTATCTGGCCTGCATGCAAATGTAGGCCCATAAATGTATCTATTTGGGTTTCTGATTTAACTCACCATCACTGTGGAGCTTCTCACCAAAGTAATTTTTTCTTTGCCTCAAACAGCAACTAAATTAAGTTTGTTTTTACATCCAATAGTTCCCTAATTATAGCCTATTTGAAAAATCTTTCTAGCTTTCTCCCTTTCGATAACCACAGCATGAAAGATGAAAAAAAATGTCATGCTCTGATCCGGTAGGGAAACGTCATGAAATAGGCACACCTGATTACTTCTTATCCCTTGCAGAAATAGTCTACAGCTGTGTCTGTCTGTCTGGAGCTCACAGGTGCAATGCCGGAAACTCTGAGGGCCCAGAATATTGTATGCAATGTTGCAAGTTTGCTAGCATGCGTTTTGGGCTGGACCAAGTTAACAGTTGATACAATGTTTCAAGTTCCTTGTAGACAGGCCAATGTGATTTATAGGATATTTATTTTCATCAGGATATTTTCTACCTGTGGGCTGCAATGTTTTTATTTGTTGGCTACTAAAAGTAGTAGCATACAAAAAAGAAAAATTCCAGGTAAACAAAGTGCCCAGATAAAAATATGTTATAAATATTAGATGACGCTTACCCAGACACACTTGTCTAAACTGATGGGTCATGTGAAAGAAATGCTTTCACCCTCAACTTGCTAAGTGGATGGTCTCTACAGTAAGTGTAAATGGTAGGGCCAAATGGTTACTTACATAGTAGCAATATCAGAAATAGATTGTGTCAATATAAATAAAATAATATACAGTATCTACAAGAACAATATCAATCAAAATGTCAGTGATAGATGAGGTAGTTATATGCATACAATCAGGGGTAAAGTGACTGATCAGCAGTAGTAGCAGCAACGTATGGCGTGTGTGTTAGGAGAGAGTCATTTGAATTGAGGCACTGCAGAAAGTGCTGATGACTGATCCGTCCGAACCACGCACGATCAAGGGAATCTATATTCGGAGAACCTGTTTCTGTCCTGCCCTTGACTTTGGTGCAGGGCATGTGATGTCCATACCCTCATCTCAAAGCTCCTTGATATTCTAAAAAAGATATGTTTGTCTAGCTGTGTCCAGTCCAGGTGGTGCTTGTACAGGCAGACCATCAATGGGAGGAAGGATGTCAACGTTGCGCAGCAGCTGATACCTGATCCCACCAGCACCGTACCATCCTCCAGTCCAACCAGCTGTATGTTGCCCCCTGTCACTGTGCTGTCCTTCACAACACCAGCAATCTCAGACAAAGTGTTCACTCTGGTATTTCTGACGCGCTGCTTGATGAGGCCTAAGCACCAGTCAGGGGCAAACTTGGTTTGGCCTGTAATCAGGAAGTGAAGGTCCAGACTGCGGTGGAGCTTGTGCATGGTCCGCCAAGCACAATACTAGAGCACAAAATTGTTCTTGTTTTGGCCACTGCAGTTATCACAATTCAGGTCCACACGTGTTTTCCCAACTCCGTAGTTGGAGAAGAAATGGTGCATGTAGTTGATGACTGCGCTGCTGCCTTTGCTGGATGACATGCCTTCATCAATCAAGTAGTTGACTTGTGGTATTCCTTCACAGCAGACACCAAACAAGCCATTTACATTTACATTTAAGTCATTTAGCAGACGCTCTTATCCAGAGCGACTTACAAATTGGTGCATTCACCTTATGACATCCAGTGGAACAGCCACTTTACAATAGTGCATCTAAATCTTTTAAGGGGGGAGAAGGATTACTTTATCCTATCCTAGGTATTCCTTAAAGAGGTGGGGTTTCAGGTGTCTCCGGAAGGTGGTGATTGACTCCGCTGTCCTGGCGTCGTGAGGGAGTTTGTTCCACCATTGGGGGGCCAGAGCAGCGAACAGTTTTGACTGGGCTGAGCGGGAACTGAACTTCCTCAGTGGTAGGGAGGCGAGCAGGCCAGAGGTGGATGAACGCAGTGCCCTTGTTTGGGTGTAGGGCCTGATCAGAGCCTGGAGGTACTGAGGTGCCGTTCCCCTCACAGCTCCGTAGGCAAGCACCATGGTCTTGTAGCGGATGCGAGCTTCAACTGGAAGCCAGTGGAGAGAGCGGAGGAGCGGGGTGACGTGAGAGAACTTGGGAAGGTTGAACACCAGACGGGCTGCGGCGTTCTGGATGAGTTGTAGGGGTTTAATGGCACAGGCAGGGAGCCCAGCCAACAGCGAGTTGCAGTAATCCAGACGGGAGATGACAAGTGCCTGGATTAGGACCTGCGCCGCTTCCTGTGTGAGGCAGGGTCGTACTCTGCGGATGTTGTAGAGCATGAACCTACAGGAACGGGCCACCGCCTTGATGTTAGTTGAGAACGACAGGGTGTTGTCCAGGATCACGCCAAGGTTCTTAGCGCTCTGGGAGGAGGACACAATGGAGTTGTCAACCGTGATGGCGAGATCATGGAACGGGCAGTCCTTCCCCGGGAGGAAGAGCAGCTCCGTCTTGCCGAGGTTCAGCTTGAGGTGGTGATCTGTCATCCACACTGATATGTCTGCCAGACATGCAGAGATGCGATTCGCCACCTGGTCATCAGAAGGGGAAAGGAGAAGATTAATTGTGTGTCGTCTGCATAGCAATGATAGGAGAGACCATGTGAGGTTATGACAGAGCCAAGTGACTTGGTGTATAGCGAGAATAGGAGAGGGCCTAGAACAGAGCCCTGGGGGACACCAGTGGTGAGAGCACGTGGTGAGGAGACAGATTCTCGCCACGCCACCTGGTAGGAGCGACCTGTCAGGTAGGACGCAATCCAAGCGTGGGCCGCGCCGGAGATGCCCAACTCGGAGAGGGTGGAGAGGAGGATCTGATGGTTCACAGTATCGAAGGCAGCCGATAGGTCTAGAAGGATGAGAGCAGAGGAGAGAGAGTTAGCTTTATCAGTGCGGAGCGCCTCCGTGATACAGAGAAGAGCAGTCTCAGTTGAATGACTAGTCTTGAAACCTGACTGATTTGGATCAAGAAGGTCATTCTGAGAGAGATAGCGGGAGAGCTGGCCAAGGACGGCACGTTCAAGAGTTTTGGAGAGAAAAGAAAGCCACACTTGCAAGGAGTTAAAAAGTAAGTGGGACCTGGCTGCATAGGGTGAGAAGGATAGTGCACCTGCAAACAACAAAAGAACATTAAGATAAGTTCATGAAAAGAAAATGTAACGTAATATAATTTTTTTATGCATCATTATCAGGTAAGTTTCACTTACAAATGTGCAGTGCAGCAGCACTGCATACAGAAGCATCATCTTGGAAACTGGATAATTAAAATGCTAACACAGCCCGACTACACTCTGGAAAATACAGAAATAATGTGAGATCAATAAAAGTAGTGCCAATCATGTTGGAGGTCAATTAAATAATTAAAATGTGTTGTAGAGAAGCCACACTCCTGCTTTTGTCACATGGGATGGCAGCAGCTTTCCTCCAAAGTGTTTGTGTCCTGGGTGGTGTCCTGGTAATCCTATTGCATTATCCTCTGCCTAGTTGTTGATGTTCACAACTCGCTGCAAGTCCTCATGCTTCAGGAGTAACCTGTGCTTGCTTGGACCAGCTCTCTTTTTGATGGGAGGCATAGACCATTCTCCTTGTATGACTGGTGGAGGAGGAGAGTCAGGCTTGTTCTACTGATGCTGAAAGACAAATTCCAGATTCAAATATTTTGGCATTATTATACAATAGATAGCCGTAATCACCATCAGACACACCTGGCTAACTTGATGGGTAATGTAATCATCTGGCGAAGTGGAGTCTTTTGTTTAGACATGCTAGCTAAAAAATGAACCATAATCCTAATCCATAGAGTACTAGCAATACAAACTGATTGTCATAGCTAGCTAAAGTTAACCAAATAGGTTCAATGTTAGCTAGTTAGCTAGCTAACATTTGGCTATAACTAGCAATGAAAAATGGCATTCTGAGAACATGACTACACACAGATCATAAACGTAATGTTAGCTAGCGAGGCAGCCATCTACCATCAGCCAGCTAGCTAACAGTAAAATTTAACTTGCAATGAAAACACATTTCTGACATTATTAGAAATGTATAATATCTGAAACTGTAGCTAGACTCTTACCCGTATACATGGATGAATGCTTCATGGCAGACTGCAACCCCTTTCATTAAATAAGACGTCCTGTGTCGTTTCAACTTTGTTTGTACAGCATGCCTAGCATCAAGTCACTCTGGTTCACACTGACCATGTGCAATGCCATAATAATCATCTTGAGCTTGAAACCCCACCCAAACTCTGACCATTTTACTCCCCTAGCAGAGCTGGTTATTCTGTTTTCATGTTATCCAAAGCATTAGTGACTGTAACTGTGGTCCACAACAATTGAATTACGCTTTAATTTACTGACACAGCCATATTCAACCGGTGTTGAGTGTTGGTAAATTCATCAGTTATTCTGCGTTCTTGCACACTCGGACGAGAGTGCTCTGAAACAGTTGTTGCAGTGATGTTCTATTCCATTCTGCAAGCAAACGTGCAATCTTTGGAGAATGAAATCGATGACCTACATGCAAGATTAAACTACCAACTGGACATTCAAAACTGTAATATCTTATGCTTCATGGAGTCGTGGCTGAACGATGACACTATCAACATACAGCTGGCTGGTTATACGCTGTACCATCAGGATAGAACAGCGGCGTCTGGTAAGACAAGGGGCAGCGGACTATGTATTTTTGTAAATAACAGCTGGTGCACGATATCTAAGGAAGTCTCAAGTTATTGCTCGCCTGAGGTAGAGTATCTCATGATAAGCTGTAGACCACACTTTCTACCTAGAGAGTTTACATCTGTATTTTTCTTAGCTGTTTACATACTACCACAGTCAGAGGCTGGCACTAAGACAGCATTGAAGGAGCTGTTTTCCGCCATAAGCAAACAAGAAAACGCTAACCTAAAGGCGGCACTCCTAGTGGCCGGGGACTTTAATGCAGGGAAACTTTAAATCCGTTTTACCAAATTTCTATCAGCATGTTGAATGTGCAACGGGAGGAAAAAAACTCTGGACAACCTTTACTCCACACACAGAGACTCATACAAAGCTCTCCCTCGCCCTCCATTTGGCAAATCTGACCATACATTTACATTTACATTTAAGTCATTTAGCAGACGCTCTTATCCAGAGCGACTTACAAATTGGTGCATTCACCTTATGACATCCAGTGGAACAGCCACTTTACAATAGTGCATCTAAATCTTTTAAGGGGGGTG
Source organism: Oncorhynchus nerka (assembly GCF_034236695.1). Classification (NCBI taxonomy): domain Eukaryota; kingdom Metazoa; phylum Chordata; class Actinopteri; order Salmoniformes; family Salmonidae; genus Oncorhynchus; species Oncorhynchus nerka. The sequence continues at coordinate 49,881,440 of NC_088422.1, forward strand.
AGAAGGATTACTTTATCCTATCCTCCTTCTTTTGTATTTTGTTTGTTTGTCTCCTATGTTGAACATAATAAATGGCTCTCTATCCACCGGATGTGTACCAAACTCACTCAAAGTGGCAGTAATAAAGCCTCTCTTGAAAAAACCAAACCTTGACCCAGAAAACATGAAAAACCTTCGGCCTATATCGAATCTCTTTGAAAAAGCTGTTACGCAGCAACTCACTGCCTTCCTGAAGACAAACAATGTAAAGTCGTGGCCAAAAGTTTTGAGAATGACACAAATATTAATTTTCACAAAGTCTGCTGCCTCAGTTTGTATGATGGCAATTTGCATATACTCCAGAACGTTATGAGGAGTGATCAGATGAATTGCAATTAATTGCAAAGTCCCTCTTTGCCATGCAAAAACTGAATCCCCAAAAAACATTTCCACTGTATTTCAGCCCTGCCACAAAAGAAGCAGCTGACATCATGTCAGTGATTCTCTCATTAACACAGGTGTGAGTGTTGATGAGGACAAGGCTGGAGATCACTCTGTCATGCTGATTGAGTTCGAATAACAGACTGGAAGCTTCAAAGGAGGGTGGTGCTTGGAATCATTGTATTTCCTCTGTCAACCATGGTGACCTGCAAGGAAACTCGTGCTGTCATCATTGCTTTACAGGCAAGGATATTGCTGCCAGTAAGATTGCACCTAAATCAACCATTTATCGGATCATCAAGAACTTCAAGGAGAGCGGTTCAATTATTGTGAAGAAGGCTTCAGCGCGCCCAAGAAAGTCCAGCAAGCGCCAGGACCGCCTCCTAAAGTTGATTCAGCTGCGGGATCGGGGCACCACCAGTACAGAGCTTGATCAGGTATGGCAGCGGGCAGGTGTGAGTGCATCTGCACGCACAGTGAGGTGAAGACTTTTGGAGGATGGCCTGGTGTCAAGAAGGGCAGAAAATAAGCCACTTCTCTCCAGGAAAAACATCAGGGACAGACTGATATTCTGCAAAAGGTTCAGGGATTGGACTGCTGAGGACTGGGGTAAAGTCATTTTCTCTGATGAATCCCCTTTCCGATTGTTTGGGGAATCCGTTGTTTGTCCAGAAAAGACAAGATGAGCGCTACCATCAGTCCTGTGTCATGCCAACAGCAAAGCATCCTGAGACCATTCATGTGTGGGGTTGCTTCTCAGCCAAGGGAGTGGGCTCACTCACAATTTTGCCTAAGTACACAGCCATGAATAAAGAATGGTACCAACACATCCTCTGAGAGCAACTTCCAGGAACAGTTTGGTGACGAACAATGTCTTTTCCAGCATGTTGGAGCACCTTGCCATAAGGCAAAAGTGAAAAAGAAAACATCAATATTTATATCGGGGAACAAAACATCGATATTTTGGGTCCATGGCCAGGAAACTCCCCAGACCTTAATCCCATTGAGAACTTGTGGTCAATCCTCAAGAGGCGGATGGTAAACCAATTCTGACAAACTCCAAGCATTGATTATGCAAGAATGGGCTGCCATCAGTCAGGAGGAGGCCCAGAAGTTAATTGACAGCATCCCAGGGCAGATTGCAGAGGTCGTGAAAAAGAAGGGTCAACACTGCAAATATTGCGTCTTTTGCATCAACTTCATGTAATTGTTCTCATTCTCAACTTTTGGCCACGACTGTATTCGAAACGTTTAAGTCTGGTTTTAGACCCCATCATAGCACTGAGACTGCACTTGTGAAGGTGGTAAATTACCTTTTAATGGCATCAGACCGAGGCTCTGCATCTGTCCTCATGCTCCTAGAACTTAGAGCTACTTTTGACATCATCCATCACCACATTCTTTTGGAGAGATTGGAAACCCAAATTGGCGATAAAGGGTTGCTATACAGTATTTGGTCACATTGGTTGCTCTACAATACAACTGATGTCACCTAACCTTAGACATGTACCTACAGACATGTTACTCACTGAGATGGCCCAGAAGCATAAAACCAGGGCCTGGAGTTTTTCCTTGTCAAGTCACATAGTCATCAAGGGCCTGACTAATGCCATAGAAGACAGACCATACCACCCATTGACCAGTAGAGGGGGTCAGTTCACAAACCCCCTTTGTGATGCTTCGAAGGGCTGTCCCTTATACCCCATAATTATGTCCCTACCTCCAAACTCTGTTGAGGATTTACAGGATGCACATCTGTACTTGATTTACGGATGCACAGTTTGGTATGCAACAAAATAACATGGTCCAAGCACACCAAGACAGTTGTGAAGAGGGCACGACAAAACCTATTCCGCCTCAGGAGACTGAAAAGATTTGTCATGGGTCCTCAGAACGTTCTACAGCTGCGCCATCGAGAGCATCCTGGTTGCATCCCTGCTTGGTATGGCAACTGCTCGGACACCGAACGCAAGGCACTACAGAGGGTATTGCGAACTGGTCCGGTACATCAAGCTTCCTGCCATCCAAGACCTCTATACCAGAAGGTGTCAGAGGAAGGACGTAAAAATTGTCAAAGACTCCAGCCACCCTAGTCATAGACTTTTCTCTCTGCTACCGCACAGCAAGCGGTACCGGAGCGCCAAGTCTAGGTCCAAGAGGCTTCCAAACAGCTTCTACACCTAAGCCATACGACTCCTGAACACTGATTACCTAATCAAATGGCTACCCAGACGATTTGCAATGCCCTCCCCTCACTCTACCTTCATGTACTAACCTTCTGAACTAACCGGTGCCCCTGCACATTGACCCTGTACCGGTAGCCCCCTGTATGTATCTTATCTGTAAAAAAAAATACTGCATTGTTGGTTAGGGGCTCGTAAGCAAGCATTTCACTGTTCACTGTTCTATTCAGCACATGTGACTAATACAATTTGATTTGATACTTGCATAGTCAAGTCTTTGGTTAAGTTTTAATACATGACACATTTAAAAAAAAAGCTGTGTTAGACAGGATTACCTGCACAACCTGACCAGCTAAAATAGACAGAAGCGTGCTATATGGCAGACCAATCCAAACTCATCTCTCGGCATGTCCAGCCCACTCATTATCTCAGCCAATCATGGGTAGCGTGAAGGTTGCTGTCATTCTGTGGCTTAACCAACTAGGCTCGTAATTTAACAATTGTATTCGTATTTACAGATGGCATACAAGTTTGTTATTAATGCACATGAAAGCTCACATGTTCGAGAAGGCATCTCTGCCAAAAACAAAAAAAAATGTGATAAAAAAATGTGAAGTAGTGACCCGCGGCATATGCCTAGTTTCCTGACACAGGTCACATTTGTATCTTTAATCGCAGTGCTTAAAAGTGCTTAAAAGCATCAGACAAGCTCAGTAGCCTACATATAATTCATTTTATTAAAACATAGGGTTTGTCTATATGGAAAAATATATATTTTTAAATTTGATTGAAAAAGCAGACGACTTTCAGTTCCAAGATTTTTTTGGGTTTGGGACAACCTTAAATTCAAGACATTTTGCCATGGACCTGAGAGAAAATATATAGTTTAAAGGCAATTTTTCAGCAATTCTACAGATTTTGCTGAGGTTTATGCCATGTTTGTGACTCAAACAAAATCAATGGAGGCCCCATGCCATGACATTTTTAGAATGTTAGATTCTCCCCTGCTGTCTAGATTTGAGTTCTCAAAGATAATCTTATTTCAACATATATAGGTCCATTATCTAATCTACATACTTATCCCTTGTTTTAGTCGTTAAATAAAATAAATACTTAAATAAAATAAATATATATATATATAGATATATATAAAAAGACTAAAACCAGATATAAAGTATTTAGAATAGATCATGGGCCCATTATCTATACATACAGTACCAGTCAAAGGTTTGGACACACCTACTCATTCAAGGGTTTTTCTTTATTTTTACTATTTTCTACATTGTAGAACAATACTGAAGACAAACTATGAAATAACACATGGAATCATGTAGTAACAAAATGTATTTTAGATTCTTCAAAGTAGCCACCCTATGTAGCCACCCTATGTATCCACCCTATGCCTTGATGATAGTTTGCACACTCTTGACAATGTGATTAAGAAAACATCAACAGTTGTTTCCCCGCCAAGATGCAACAAACCGGGAAGACTAAGAAAAGAATATCTGTTTTAGTGTGTGTGCGTATGTTTTTGTGTGTGATGGTGGTGTTGTCCTTTCAGCCCCATTGCAGTATTGATTTCTGGCCTAGTTCAGCAGATGCAATTAGGAATTTACTGTGGGTCGTGTAGAGGAGCTACCAGACCATCTAAAATGTGTGTTTGTGTGTGTGTGTGTGTGTGTGTGTGTGGAGGAGCTGCCTGCCTGCCAGACCAACTGAAACCTACACATTATATTATATTGTGGACCCCAGGGAGTTGCTGTGTTAGCAGCAGTTAATGGGGATCCTAAAATACTATACTGAACAAAAATGTGCAATAATTTCAAAGATTTTACTGAGTTACAGTTCGTATAAGGCAATCAGTCAATTGAAATAAATAAATTAGGCCCTAATCTATGGATTTCACATTACTGGGAATACATATATGCATCTGTTTGTCACACATACCTTAAAAAACAGGTTGTGGAGTGGATCAGAACCAGTCAGTATCTAGTGTGACCACCATTTTCCTCATGCAATGCGACACATCTCCTTTGCATAGAGTTTATCAGGTTGTTGATTGGCCTGTGGAATGTTGTCCCACTCTTCTTTAATGGCTGGATTTTGGCGGGAACTGGAACACGCTGTCGTAAATGTCGATCCAGAGCATCCAGAACAGCTAATCAAATGGCTACCCGGACCATTTGCATTGCCCCCTTCCCCACTTTTACACTGCTGCTACTCTCTGTTTATTATCTATGCATAGTCACTTTAACTCTACCTACATGTACATATTACCTCAATTACCTTGACTAACTGGTGCCCCGGCACACTGACTCTGTACTGGTACCCCCTGTATATAGCCTCGCTACTGTTATTTTAATGCTGCTCTTTAATGATTTTTTTATTCAAATGTTTTATTTAACACTTTTCTTAAAACTGTATTGTTGATTAAGGTCTTGTAAGTAAGCATTTCACTGTAAGGTCTACTCCACCTGTTCTATTTGGCGCATGTGACAAATAACATTTGATTTGATGGCGGCGGATGAATGGCACGACTATGGGCCTCAGGATCTCGTCACGGTATCTCTGTGCATTCAATTTGCCATCAATAAAATGCAATTGTGTTTGTTGTCCGTAGTTTATGTCTGCCAATACCATAACCCCATCGCCACCATGGGGCACTCTATTCACAATGTTGACATCAGCAAACCGCTCGCCGCACAACGCCATACACGTGATCTGTGGTTTTGAGGCCGGTTGGACGTACTGCCAAATTCTTTAAAATGAAATTGGAGGCGGATAATGGTGTAGAAATGAACATTAAATTATCTGGCAACAGCTCTGGTGGACATGCCTGCAGTCAGCATGCCAGTTGTGACATTGTGTTGTGTGACAAAACTGCACATCCTAGTGGCTTTTTATTAACCTCAGCACAAGATGCACCTGTGTAATGTTGTTTAATCAGCTTCTTGATATGCCACACCTGTCAGTTGGATGGATTAACTTGGCACAGGAGAAATGCTCACTAATAGGGATGTAAACAAATTTGTGCACAACATTTGTGAGAAATAAGCTTTTTGTGCATATGGAACATTTCTAGGATCTTATATTTCCACTCATGAAACATGGGACCCACACTTTACATGTTGCATTTTATATTTTTGTTAAATGTAAACACACTCTGGACCCTCATGCTTTTTTTTTTTTTACCCATACCTGGCGGCATTTATTATTCAAGAGAGGTGACAAAGATGAGAAATGTTGTGAGAGCTTCAAATGGGCTACTGACTGACCACCTCAGGGAGAAGGCTATGGCCATTAGGATTCTGCTTTGTTTTTTGTTGTTGTTTTATTTGGGAAGCAGAGGCTTTGCTGGTGGCAATGACTGTGTATATGAATGGACAAAGCAATCACTATGGCCCTGTGAAATCCGCAATTTTTTTCCCCAAATTCCTTTTTTTCCTTTTTCTGAACTCTGGGATTTACGCTAATTTTATCATCAGAGTGTCTAATAATCTGAATGAATAAAAAGTCAACAATTTAATAAGATAACAGTACATTTGTAATGATGCAACACAACATTGCACAATTTTTTATCAAGGCAAGGGCTCAATACAGAGTTCTACTAAGTGTTTCAATATTAGTGAAAAAAAGTAATGCAAGAATCTAGGCAACAATGCAGCAACCTTCTCTGTTTCCAGCTGGCTGAGGATGTTTGAGACTACCTCGGATGATGACTTTTCTGCCAACAAAAACTCTCTGTACAGAAGAACATGCACTGCATGGTACTTCACTGCCTCAAACCAGCTATTCCAACTGGAACTCACTGCTTCAGGAGGAGCCTTGGCCTGCACAAACTCCTTCACAATGAGGAAGCTCACCCATCTTATCTCATCTCATCCATGTCACAAGGGATGCAACATCAGAGCAATAGTTGTAGTGCTGCCAGGTCTCACCCACCAGATTGATGACATGGCAGAGACAGGTTACATGGACACTGTTGGGCATCACTCCTTTCAGAACCTCCTTGTATGCCTTCAGGCAGTAGGATGAATTATCTGTGACCACTGCCAAGGCATCAGTCAGGTTCAGATGGTTGCTGTGGAGGGAGGCTAGTATAGCTTGGGGAAACGTTGAGTCGTTGCATCTGTCCATGAAAATGACATCCACCAGAAAGTACTGGTTTTCAACACCTGCAATGAAAGATAAGGAAAAACTTGAATTATGTTTTAACCTAAAATAATATTGTGACAAAATAAAAGTGTTATTTAAATGTCAAGTGTAAACACAATATAGATACAGCGATAGTTAGCTAGATGGAGAGGCAGACGGCTGCTGACATTATGCATCGCTATATTTCACCATGATAGCTCGTCATTTGGAATATCCCAATTTGCATACCTACAATTCACATTGCAGAATGTAAATGGCTATTGCAACGGTATATTAATAGGCTGTTAACTCACCAATGACGATGTTTACAACGCTGCAATCCCTTGCATCTGTTGTCTTGTCAACAACCACCGCAAACTTCTTCCCATGGATCTTCTGTAGAACGGCAGTCATATGTTGGTCGAACACACGGGGCAGGTGCGTTTGACGGAGGCTGCTCTCATTTTCAGGCAACGCTCCTCCCTGTTTGCAATGCTTCACTACAAAGGGGCATAGCTTTCTTAGCTTTTCTAAGGGGATGTCAGACTCGGCGTACACAGCCACAAAGTCCTGAATAAATTATCGTCTTGAATCTGCTGATGGGCACGGTGCTTTTCCTTGTTCATCACATGGGCTTCAGACTTTAAGTGGTCATCACACATATTTTTCCGGGTTAATCAATAGTATGTTGACATAATTTGCAAAACAGCTTATCGCCTGACTAGTAATAGTCCTTTGGGTATTGCTCTGCTCTGAAAATAGGGGTCAGGGTCGAATATATGTTTTTTGATGACTTGGCCTTCTCAGACAACCACTTCAACATGATTCTCAAAGTGACAGCCAAGTTGTGAGGTGGCGTAAGGGTCCCACGCACACAAGACCGAGCCCCCCCCCCCCCCCTCAAAACACCCCAATCGAAAACTGAAATATTTTTCTCTAGGCCTACTCGTCTATAATTTTAAAATTATGAAATAATTTAGGTTACTGCAATAATTAGGACTACTTTAGATATTTTTTAAATAAATTTCAGCCAAATTATGGGAAATTCTGCAATATTCCACATTTTACAGTTGATTCAATTTTTATTACCAACATCCGCGATTCCGTTTGCGTTTTCCGCATCGAGGAGATCATTAGGGCTCAACGTCACTCACGTGACACCATTCAATCTTATGTTTAGACTCAATAGCGCATTGAAGCCAAATTAAGTCTCATGGAGACAACATTCACAGTTTGAGCTTCTTCAGGAAGTGACGTTGCAGGCTAGCACTTCCGGCGCCGACAGAGATGGCCGCCTCGCTTCGCGTTCCTAGGAAACTATGCAGTTTTTTGTTTTTTTACGTGTTATTTCTTACATTAGTACCCCAGGTCATCTTAGGTTTCATTACATACAGTCGAGAAGAACTACTGAATATAAGATAAGCGTCAACTCACCATCAGTACGACCAAGAATATGTTTTTCACGACGCAGATCCTGTGTTCTGCCTTACAAACAGGACAACGGAATGGATCGCATGCAGCGACCAAAAAAAACAACTCCGAAAAAGAGGGAAACGAGGCGTCTTCTGGTCAGACTCCGGAGACGGGCACACTGTGCACCACTCCCTAGCATTCTTCTTGCCAATGTCCAGTCTCTTGACAACAAGGTTGATGAAATCCGAGCAAGGGTAGCATTCCAGAGGGACATCAGAGACTGTAACATTCTATGCTTCACGGAAACATGGCTCACTGGAGAGACGCTATCCGAGGCGGTGCAGCCAACGGGTTTGTCCACGCATCGCGCCGACAGAAACAAACACCTTTCTGGTAAGAAGAGGGGCGGGGGCGTATGCCTTATAGCTAACGAGACATGGTGTGATGAAAGAAACATACAGGAACTCAAATCCTTCTGTTCACCTGATTTAGAATTCCTCACAATCAAATGTAGACCGCATTATCTACCAAGAGAATTCTCTTCGATTATAATCACAGCCGTATATATCCTCCCCCCAAGCAGACACACCGATGGCTCTGAACGAACTTTATTTAACTCTTTGCAAACTGGAAACCATTTATCCGGAGGCTGCATTCATTGTAGCTGGGGATTTTAACAAGGCTAATCTGAAAACAAGACTCCCTAAATTTTATCAGCATATCGATTGCGCAACCAGGGGTGGAAAAACCTTGGATCATTGTTACTCTAACTTCCGCGACACATATAAGGCCCTGCCCCGCCCCCCTTTCGGAAAAGCTGACCACGACTCCATTTTGTTGATCCCTGCCTACAGACAGAAACTAAAACAAGAGGCTCCCACACTGAGGTCTGTCCAACGCTGGTCCGACCAAGCTGACTCCACACTCCAAGACTGCTTCCATCACGTGGACTGGGATATGTTTCGTATTGCGTCAGATAACAACATTGACGAATACGCTGATTCGGTGTGCGAGTTCATTAGTACGTGCGTTGAAGATGTCATTCCCATAGCAACGATTAAAACATTCCCTAACCAGAAACCGTGGATTGATGGCAGCATTCGCGTGAAACTGAAAGCGCGAACCACTGCTTTTAATCAGGGCAAGATGTCTGGTAACATGACCGAATACAAACAGTGCAGCTATTCCCTCCGCAAGGCTATCAAACAAGCTAAGCGTCAGTACAGAGACTAAGTATAATCTTAATTCAACGGCTCAGACACAAGAGGCATGTGGCAGGGTCTACAGTCAATCACGGACTACAGGAAGAAATCCAGCCCAGTCACGGACCAGGATGTCTTGCTCCCAGGCAGACTAAATAACTTTTTTGCCCGCTTTGAGGACAATACAGTGCCACTGACACGGCCTGCAACGAAAACATGCGGTCTCTCCTTCACTGCAGCCGAGGTGAGTAAGACATTTAAACGTGTTATCCCTCGCAAGGCTGCAGGCCCAGACGGCATCCCCAGCCGCGCCCTCAGAGCATGCGCAGACCAGCTGGCCGGTGTGTTTACGGACATATTCAATCAATCCCTATACCAGTCTGCTGTTCCCACATGCTTCAAGAGGGCCACCATTGTTCCTGTTCCCAAGAAAGCTAAGGTAACTGAGCTAAACGACTACCGCCCCGTAGCACTCACTTCCGTCATCATGAAGTGCTTTGAGAGACTAGTCAAGGACCATATCACCTCCACCCTACCTGACACCCTAGACCCACTCCAATTTGCTTACCGCCCAAATAGGTCCACAGACGATGCAATCTCAACCACACTGCACACTGCCCTAACCCATCTGGACAAGAGGAATACCTATGTGAGAATGCTGTTCATCGACTACAGCTCGGCATTCAACACCATAGTACCCTCCAAACTCGTCATCAAGCTCGAGACCCTGGGTCTCGAGCCCGCCCTGTGCAACTGGGTACTGGACTTCCTGACGGGCCGCCCCCAGGTGGTGAGGGTAGGCAACAACATCTCCTCCCCGCTGATCCTCAACACTGGGGCCCCACAAGGGTGCGTTCTGAGCCCTCTCCTGTACTCCCTGTTCACCCACGACTGCGTGGCCACGCACGCCTCCAACTCAATCATCAAGTTTGCGGACGACACAACAGTGGTAGGCTTGATTACCAACAACGACGAGACGGCCGACAGGGAGGAGGTGAGGGCCCTCGGAGTGTGGTGTCAGGAAAATAACCTCACACTCAACGTCAACAAAACTAAGGAGATGATTGTGGACTTCAGGAAACAGCAGAGGGAACACCCCCTATCCACATCGATGGAACAGTAGTGGAGAGGGTAGCAAGTTTTAAGTTCCTCGGCATACACATCACAGACAAACTGAATTGGTCCACTCACACAGACAGCATCGTGAAGAAGGCGCAGCAGCGCCTCTTCAACCTCAGGAGGCTGAAGAAATTCGGCTTGTCACCAAAAGCACTCACAAACTTCTACAGATGCACAATCGAGAGCATCCTGGCGGGCTGTATCACCGCCTGGTACGGCAACTGCTCCGCCCTCAACCGTAAGGCTCTCCAGAGGGTAGTGAGGTCTGCACAACGCATCACCGGGGGCAAACTACCTGCCCTCCAGGACACCTACACCACCCAATGTTACAGGAAGGCCATAAAGATCATCAAGGACATCAACCACCCGAGCCACTGCCTGTTCACCCCGCTATCATCCAGAAGGCGAGGTCAGTACAGGTGCATCAAAGCTGGGACCGAGAGACTGAAAAACAGCTTCTATCTCAAGGCCATCAGACTGTTAAACAGCCACCACTAACATTGAGTGGCTGCTGCCAACACACTGACACTGACTCAACTCCAGCCACTTTAATAATGGAAATTGATGGGAAATGATGTAAATATATCACTAGCCACTTTAAACAATGCTACCTTATATAATGTTACTTAGCCTACATTATTCATCTCATATGCATACGTATATACTGTACTCTATATCATCGACTGCATCCTTATGTAATACATGTATCACTAGCCACTTTAACTATGCCACTTTGTTTACATACTCATCTCATATGTATATACTGTACTCGATACCATCTACTGTATCTTGCCTATGCTGCTCTGTACCATCACTCATTCATATATCCTTATGTACATATTCTTTATCCCCTTACACTGTGTATGAGACAGTAGTTTAGGAATTGTTAGTTAGATTACTTGTTGGTTATTACTGCATTGTCGGAACTAGAAGCACAAGCATTTCGCTACACTCGCATTAACATCTGCTAACCATGTGTATGTGACAAATAAAATTTGATTTGATTTGATTTTTAGCTCAGTGCTGCTCGTTGAGTAACTCAAGCACTACTTCCGTGTGCGATTTTAAAGTATTCGGTTCAAGGACATACAGTTGATGTCGGAAGTTTACATACACCTTAGCCAAATACATTTAAACTCAGTTTTTCACAATTCCTGACATTTAATCCAAGTAAAAATTCCCTGTTTTAGGTCAGTTAGGATCACTACTTTATTTTAAGAATGTGAAATGTTAGAATAATTGTAGAGAATGATTTATTTCAGCTTTTATTTCTTTCATCACATTCTCAGTGGGTCAGAAGTTTACATACACTCAATTAGTATTTGGTAGCATTGCCTTTAAATTGTTTAACATGGGTCAAATGTTTTGGGTAGCATTCTCTACAAGCTTCCCACAATAAGTTGGGTGAATTTTGGCCCATTCCTCCTGACAGAGCTGGTGTAACTGAATCAGGTCTGTAGGCCTCCTTGCTCGCACACGCTTTTTCAGTTCTTCTCACATATTTTCTATAGGATTGAGATAAGGGCTCTGTGGTGGCCACTCCAATACCTTGAATTTGTTGTCCTTAAGCCATTTTGCCACAATTCTGGAAGTATGCTTGTGGTCATTGTCCATTTGGAAGACCCATTTGTGATCAAGCTTTAACTTCCTGACTGATGTCTTGAGATGTTGCTTAAATATATCCACATAATTTTCCTCCCTCATGATGCCATCTATTTTGTGAAGTGCACCAGTCCCTCCTGCAGCAAAGCCAACCCCACAACATGATCCCCCGTGCTTCACAGTTGGGATGGTGTTCTTCAGCTTGCAATCGTCCCCCTTTTTCCTCCAAACATAACGATGGTCATTATGGCCAAACAGTTCTATTTTTGTTTCATCAGACCAGAGGACATTTCTCCAAAAAGTATGGTCTTTGTCCCCATGTGCAGTTGCAAACCGTAGTCTGTTTTTTTATGGCGGTTTTGGAGCAGTGGCTTCTTCCTTGCTGAGTGGCCTTTCAGGTTATGTCAACATAGGACCCGTTTTACTGTGGATATAGATACTTTAGTACCTGTTCCCTCCAGCATCTTCACAAGGTCCTTTGCTGTTGTTCTGGGATTGATTTGCACTTTTCGCACCAAAGTACGTTCATCTCTAGGAGACAGAACGCGTCTCCTTCCTGAGCGGTAAGACGGCTGCTTGGTCCCATGGTGTTTATACTTGCGTACTATTGTTTGTACAGATGAACATGGTACCGTCAGGCATTTGGGAATTACTCCCACCAGACTTGTGGAGGTCTACAAAAAAAAATTCTGAGGTCTTCTTTAGATTTCCCCACGATGTCAAGCAAAGAGGCACTGAGTTTGAAGGTAGGCCTTGAAATACATCCACAGGTACATCTCCAATTGACTCAAATGATGTCAATTAGCCTATCAGAAGCTTCTAAAGCCATGACATCATTTTCTGGAATTTTCCAAGCTGTTTAAAGGCACAGTCAACGTAGTGTATGTAAACTTCTGACACACTGGAATTGTGATACAGTGAATTATAAGTTAAATTATCTGTCTGTAAACAATTGTAGGAAAAATGACGTGTCATGCACAAAGTAGATGTCCTAACCGACTTGCCAGAACTATAGTTTGTTAACAAAAAACTGTGGAATGGTTTAAAAATGAGTTTTAATGACTCCAACCTAACTGCATGTAAACTTCTGACTTCAACTGTATATCCATTGCCAAATTTCAAGTTTTGATGATAATACTCAAGAACTATAGCAGGTTTATGCTAATGTGAATAGAGTCCATAGGCGATTGACTTATATATAGTGGGATCATGATGCTTGTCTTGGGTCATGTTCATTAGGCACTTAACGGAAGAAATGTGACTTAAACAAGGAGTCACTACCTGGATTTGTCCAACAAGATATGCTCATTTTTGTATTTACCGATGGTTCTATGGGGATAGAAATGGTTATTTCTACCATGCTGACCAATGGGGGTATGCTCAGTATCGACATGTTGAATTGTTTTGTAGTGATGGAAAATGTACTCGGATTTAGATGGCTGAGAATTTCTTAAACAATATTTTAATGTTTATATCATTCCCAATGAAGGATATTTTATGTTAAGGTAGAAACTCAGTGAACCAACGGATTATCATTTATAATGGTAATATACTAGTCAAGGACGTTTGTTATGCAGTTAAAAGTTGTTTGATTCCTCATTTTATTTTCTCATCTGTGTAAACCATGTCATTTAACTTTTAAGTTGAGAGAATTCTCAAAATAGAAAAATGACATATTTACCTGATTTGTTTGATATTAATATTTAGTAATTAATACTTAACAAATAGTAGGACATTTCTGTTCTGTTTAATCCTGTGTTTCTGTAAGGAGATGGTTTCCACTCTAGCTTCCTGCAGTTGGTCTGCTAGAGATGGCTTGAGCTGACAATGACTTGGTGACAAAAACCTAAAAGCTGGCATTCCACAGACAAGATGTGGTGTGTGTTTATTTTATTTTTACCTTTATTTAACCAGGCAAGTCAGTTAAGAACATATTCTTATTTTCAATGACGGCCTGGGAACAGTGGGTTAACTGCCTGTTCAGGGGCAGAACGACAGATTTGTACCTTGTCAGCTCGGGGGTTTGAACTCGCAACCTTCCGGTTACTAGTCCAACGCTCTAACCACTAGGCTATGCTGCCGCTAGCCTGGAAGAGTTTAGAACAATGCCTCATTGTCTCATCATCCTGGCATCTGGGAAACTAAGCTGGGATGGAAGTAAAATAATATCCCGTGCAGATAACCAGGAGATGGACCAAGGTGGCTTATGGGAAGGTTTGAACCAGGCTGACTAAGCATTTTTAGGTCCCAAATTGTCACGTTCTGTCCATCGTTCGTATGTGTTTTCCTTGTTTTTAGTGTTGGTCAGGACGTGAGCTGGGTGGGCATTCTATGTTGTGTGTCTGGTTTGTCTATTTCTATGTTTGGCCTGATATGGTTCTCAATCAGAGGCAGGTGTTAGTCATTGTCTCTGATTGGGAACCATATTTAGGTAGCCTGTTTTGTGTTGGGTTTTGTTACATTTACATTTACATTTAAGTCATTTAGCAGACGCTCTTATCCAGAGCGACTTACAAATTGGTGCATTCACCTTATGACCTCCAGTGGAACAGTAGTGCATCTAAATCTTTTCAGGGGGAGGGGGGGTGAGAGGGATTACTTTATCCTATCCTAGGTATTCCTTAAAGAGGTGGGGTTTCAGGTGTCTCCGGAAGGTGGTGATTGACTCCGCTGTCCTGGCGTCGTGAGGGAGTTTGTTCCACCATTGGGGGGCCAGAGCAGCGAACAGTTTTGACTGGGCTGAGCGGGAACTGTACTTCCTCAGTGGTAGGGAGGCGAGCAGGCCAGAGGTGGATGAACGCAGTGCCCTTGTTTGGGTGTAGGGCCTGATCAGAGCCTGGAGGTACTGAGGTGCCGTTCCCCTCACAGCTCCGTAGGCAAGCACCATGGTCTTGTAGCGGATGCGAGCTTCAACTGGAAGCCAGTGGAGGGAGCGGAGGAGCGGGGTGACGTGAGAGAACTTGGGAAGGTTGAACACCAGACGGGCTGCGGCGTTCTGGATGAGTTGTAGGGGTTTAATGGCACAGGCAGGGAGCCCAGCCAACAGCGAGTTGCAGTAATCCAGACGGGAGATGACAAGTGCCTGGATTAGGACCTGCGCCGCTTCCTGTGTGAGGCAGGGTCGTACTCTGCGGATGTTGTAGAGCATGAACCTACAGGAACGGGCCACCGCCTTGATGTTAGTTGAGAACGACAGGGTGATTGTTCCTGTCTCTGTGTTTGCACCAGATAGGACTGTTTAGGTTTTCACTTTTCTTGTTTTGTATAGTCTGTTCATGTATAGTCGTCTTTATTAAAAACATGAATAACCACCACGCTGCATTTTGGTCCGCCTCTCTTTCACCAGAAGAAAACCCTTACACAAATAACATCTGTTTTTTTCATTATCAGTTAAGCACTCGGCAACACACTTCAATGTGTGGAATCGACGGTTTCATTATCGCAATAATTAATCGATATTAAGTAAAGATAATCGTTTGAACAAAACAAGTCTCTCTCAGTACTGAATTTCCACAACACAGCTTCATGATGTAGTCACCTGGAATGCATTTTAATTAACAGGAATTTCTTTCCTTCTTAATACGTTTTAACCAATCAGTTGTGTTGTGACAAGGTAGGGGTGGTATACATGAGATAGCCCTATTTAGTAAAAGACCAAGTCCATATTATGGCAAGAACAGCTCAAATAACCAATTAGAAACAACAGTCCAGCATTACTTTAAGACATGAAGGTCAGTCAATACGGAAAATTCCAAGAACATTTTAAAGTTTCTTCAAGTGCAGTTGCAAAAACCATCAAGCACTATGATGAAACTGGCTCTCATGAGGAATGGAAGACGCAGAGTCACCTCTGCTGCAGAGAATAAGTTCATTAGAGTTCTAGCCTTAGAAATTTAGATGTACCATACTGTTTAGGTAAGTCTATAGTTTATCCAGACCCCTTGACTTTTTCCACATTCTGTTATGTTACAGCCTTATTCTAAAATGGATTAAATCGTTTTTTTCCCTCATCAATCTACACACAATAAATCCAATCAATCATGATTTTAAATCCCATGGCACTTATTGAAAGAGTAGGGGTGTTCACCCTGGTGTCATGGCTAAATTATAAATTCCCAACCTGGCCACATTCCATCATGGCCACCTAATCATCTCCCTCATTCCTAATTGGCAAATATCACTACTCACCTCTCCACCTGATATGTGCTGAGCATTGTAACATAAAAATGGTCGCCATGCATCACTGAGGTGGATGTGGTGTTTCCCCCTACTATGTAGAGCGCTTTGAATACCTCAGTTGGTAGAAAAATCCAATCAAGTATTATTTATTATTATTTCTATACGATCACACACTATACAGTACCAGTCAAAAGTTTGGACACACCTACTCATTCAAGGGTTTATCTTTATTTTGAGTATTTTCTACATTGTAGAATAATAGTGAAGACATCAAAACTATGAAATAACACATATGCAATCATGTAGTAACCAAAAAAAGTGTTCAACAAATTAAAAAATATTTTAAATTCTTCAAAATAGCAACCATTTGCCTTGATGACAGCTTTGCACACTCTTGGCATTCTCTCAACCAGCTTCATGAGGTAGTCACCTAGAATGCATTTCAATTAACAGGTGTGCCTTGTTAAAGGTTAATGTGTGGAATTTCTTCCCTTCTTAATGCATTTGAGCCAGTTGTGTTGTGACAAGGTAAGGGTGGTATACAGAAGATAGCCCTATTTGGTAAAAGACCAAGTCCATATTATGGCAAGAGCAGCTCAAATAAGCAAAGAGAGTGGAGTGATGAATCACACTTCACCATCTGGCAGTCTGATAGACAAATCTAGGTTTAGCGGATGCCAGGAGAACGCTACCTGTGTGGAATATCTTGACTGTTCTGCACAGAGCCCTGACCTCAACCCCATCAAACACCTTTGGGATGAATTGGAACGCTGACTGCGAGCCAGGTCTAATCGCCCAACATCAGTGCCCAACCACACTAATGCTCTTGTGGCTGAATGGAAGTTAGTCCCCGCAGAAATGTTTCAACATCTAGTGGAAACCGTTCCCAGTAGAGTGCAGGCTGTTATAGCAGCAAAGGGGGGACCAACTCCATATTAATGCCCATGATTTTGCAATGACATGTTCAACGAGCAGGTTTCCACACACTTTTGGTCAAGTAGTGTATTATGCATGTGAATGTTTGGGAAGAGATTTACAAAATGTAAATACATTTTATCTGATTTCCTGGTGTTCACAGTCTTACGTCCAATAAGTATTATTTTGTTGCTCAGAAAACTTTGGGGCTGCCAAATAAAACCACATTTGTCCGAGGGCTGCCAGTTGGGGAACCATGCTGTAGGCCTATGAGATGCATAATGTTGAACAAGCCAATATCTTTTTACATTGATATGTCGTAATGGGGAGTGTGTTATGTTAGACAGCCGTAACAAGGGGGAGGGGGTAACTCCAGATGTGACACCTTGTCTTTATTGACACACCCGGGTTTCCTGCCTCCCACTGTGAGGGGTCACAGCAACAGATAGGTCAAGGCTGAGCTGCTCCAATAGTCTGGCTGGGAGCATTACAAGACGTCATGACTGACTGACATATACCATCCTTGGAGACTAATGAGATATATTTCTCTCTCTCTCTGTCTGTCTGTCTGTGTGCCTCTCCCTCTGTCTCTTTCTATCGCTCCCTAGGTCTCTCTCGTGCTCTCTCTCTGGTTTGGAATGATTATTGTTAATTTCTTTTGAATACTACATTTTTCAGTATTTTGTTTTTTACTTTGTTTTTGTATTAGTTTTGTAATTATTTCATCCAACTTTCATATACAGTGCCTATACAGTACTTTGTTGAAGCACATAAGGCAATGATTACAGCAACGAGTCTTCTTGGGTATGACGCTACAAGCTTGGGAGTTTCTCCCATTCTTTTCTGCAGATCCTCTCAAGCTCTTTCAGGTTGGATGGGGAGGGTTGCTGCACAGCTATTTTCAGGTCTCTATCTCTCTCTCTCCCGAGATGTTCAATCAGGTTCAAGTCTGGGCTTTGGCTGGGCCACTCAAGGACATTCAGAGACTTGTCCCGAAGCCACTCCTGCATTGTCTTGGCTGTGTGCTTAGGGTCGTTGTCCTGTTAGAAGATGAACCTTAGGACCTCAGACTGGGGCAGAGTGCTCTGGAGCAGGTTTTCATCAAGAATTTCTCTGTACTTTTCTCCGTTCATCTTTGCCTCGATCCTGACTAGTTTCCCATTCCCTGTCGCTGAAAAGCATCCCCACAGCATGATGCTGCCACAACCATGCTTCATCGTAGGGATTGTGCCAGGTTTCCTCCAGATGTGACCCGTCATTCAGGCCAAAGAGTTACATTTTGGTTTTATCAGACCAGAGAATCTTGTTTCCCATGGTCTGAGAGTCTTTAGGTGCTTTTGGCAAATTCCAAGTGGGCTGTCATGTGCCTCTTACTGAGGAGAAGCTTCCGTCTGACCACTCTATCATAAAGGCCTGGTTGATGGAGTGCTGCAGAGATGGTTGTCTTTCTGGAAGGTTTTCCCATCTCCACGGAGGAACTCTGGAGCTCTGTCAGAGTGACCATCGGGTTCTTGGTCACATCCCTGACCAAGGCCCTTCTCCCCCGATCCGAAGCCACTGTAGGGCGATTCCACTTCTGAGGGAGTTAAACATACTTTTGGTATCTCAGATTTTAGGCCTACTGGCAATTCTCACATAGGAACTTCATTGGGAGGAAGGATATTTAACATGCTTTTTACATTTTACATAAAAAAAACTTTTTTATAATGATGAAATTGGCAATTTTAGGCCCTTTTTAGACCTACACATGAGCCGTAGATGATACAGACATCTTGGTGTCATTATACTCCATAATGTTCTCTCAAAGTACGTCTAGATTCTGAAATCCAAATGTCCACATTTATTTATTCAACATAAAAAATATTAATATGAATATCTCAAAATGACCCTTTTTGATTTACACTAGCATGTTTTTAGATATTTTGTTTGTAACAGTATACTCTTCAAATATGTCAAATATCCAGAGTGGGCTCTCTGCTGCATTTAATGATATGACCCTATTCATACATAGAAATTGACATAGTGTAACGCCTGTCGTGGGAAGAAGGTGGGGACCAATGCGCAGAGCGGTACGTGTTCATCTTTTTAATAAAGTAAACTGAACACTGAATAACAAAACCACAAAGAAACAACCGGAACAGTTCTGTCTGGTGTAGACACACAAAGACTGAAAACAACCACCCGTAAAACACAATCGAAAACAGGCTACCTAAATATGGTTCTCAATCAGGGACAACGATTGACAGCTGCCTCTGATTGAGAACCATACCAGGCCAAACACAGAAATAGAAAATCATAGAAAACTAACAGACAACCCACCCAAGTCACACCCTGACCATACTAAAACAAAAGACAAAACAAAGGAACTAAGGTCAGAACATGACACATAGGTCATTAACCAATCACAGCTCTCCTGTAGGATGGCACATGCAGCAAGTCACCAGCAGATTGAGTTCCCTTAGAATCCATTTTCCCATTCACCATGTTGGTGGTGCTCATAAAATGTACCACACCTTCAGAAATAGCAGAGAGACCACTTTAGACATTTTATGTAGAGTACTTCAAGAGTATGTTATTCCAAACGATGTCTTAAAATTAACAAAGTCAAAAAGGGTCGTTTGGAGATATTAATATTGAATACATTTATCTGAAATGTATTTCAGAATGTATTGTATTTCAGAATCAAGACATAATCCTTATGTTAGAGCAGTGGTTACCAAACTTACAGTCCCATACCCCTTCAAACATTCAACCTCCAGCTTCGTACCCCCTCTAGCACCAGGGTCAGCGCACTCTCAAATGTTGTTTTTTGCCATCATTGTAAGCCTGCCACACACACACTACATGATACATTTAATAAACATAAGAATGAGTGTGAGTTTTTGTCACAACCTGGCTCGTGGGGTGTGATAAAGAGCTCTTATAGGACCAGGTTACAAGTAATAATAATCAATCATTTTGCTCTTTATTTAATCTTACATATAAAACCTTATTTGTTCATCGGAAATTGTGAATAACTCACCACAGGTTAATGAGAAGGGTGTGCTTGAAAGGATGCACATAACTCTGCAATATTGGGTTGTATTGGAGAGAGTCTCAGTCTTAAATAATTTCCCATACACAGTCTCTGTATTTAGTTATTTAGTTTTCATGCTAGTGAGGGCCAAGAATCCACTCTCACATAGGTATGTGGTTGCAAACGGGATCAGTGTCTAAACAGCACGATTTGCCAAGGCAGGATACTCTGAGCGCAGCCCAATCCAGAAATCTGGCAGTGGCTTCTGACTAAATACAATTTTCACAGAACCGCTTGTTGAAATGTTGCTGAGGCTCTCCTGTTCAGATATCGGTAAGAGGACTGGAGGCAGGGCATGAAAGGATAACAAATCCAGTTGTTTGTGTCATCCGTTTCGGGAAAGTACCTGCGTAATTGCGCACCCAACTCACTCGGGTGCTTCCATTATCACATTTCAAATCAAATCAAATGTTATTGGTCACATACACATGGTTAGCAGTTGTTATTGCGAGTGTAGCGAAATGCTTATGCTTCTAGATCCGACAGTGTAGGTGTATCTAACAGGTAATATCTAACAATTCCACAACGAAACCTAATATCTAATAAATTCCACTTCCTTTTGACATTGTCCGTAAGCTTGAGTTCATTTCTACACAAAAAAAATCATACAATGATGGAAAGACCTGTGTTTTGTTGTTAATGCAGAAAGAGAAGAGATCCGACTTCTTAATCATAGCCTCAATTTTGCCCCGCACATTGAATATAGTTGCAGAGAGTCCCTAGATTCAGATCATTCAGGTGAGAAAAAACATCACCCAGATAGGCCAGTCGTTTGAGAAACTCGTCATCACGCAAGCAGTCAGACAAGTGAAAATTATGGTCAGCAAAGAAAAATTTTAAGCTTGTCTCTCAATTAACAAAACACTTGTAAATGTTTTAATTTATTTTACTAGGCAAGTCAATTAAGAACAGATTCTTATTTTCAATTATGGGCTAGGAACAGTGGGTTAACTGCCTGTTCAGGGGCAGAATGACAGATTTGTACCTTGTCAGCTCTGGGATTGGAACTTGCAACATTTTGGTTACTAGTCCAACGCTCTAACCACTAGGCTACCCTGCCGCCCCTTATACATTGCCCCTTGATTTATTTATTTTATTTAACCTTTATTTAACTAAGTAAGTCAAAGAACAAAATCGTATTTACAATGACGGCCTAGATTACCAGCATACACACAGTTGTGTATGTTGTAAAAGCATTACATGGTCACTGCCCATATCATTGCATAGTGCAGAAAATACACGGGAGTTCAAGGGCCTTGCTTTAATAACAAAGTTAACCATTTTCACTGTAGTGTCTAAAACGTCTTTCAAGCTGTCAGGGACTTCCGTGGCAGCAAGGGCCTCTCTGTGGATGCTGCAGTGTACCCAAGTGGGGTCGGGAGAAACTGTTGCACGCACGTTACCACTCCACTATGTCTCCCTGTCATTGCGCCATCCGGACAGATACAAACATGAGCAGCAGCTACATTTCGTGGAATTCCCGCGAGAGAGTAACGGTCAATGTGATTGGATGTTAATTATTTGACTAGGCTACCTGTATTTGACATTGTGTTGTTATTTCGCTGAACACTAGATGGTTTAATTTCATTTTTGGCATTTTGGCAATTTTTTAAATGTGAATCAAAATTTTATTTGGCGTACCTCCAACGGCATTGCATTTATCTCAATTTGGGAATACCTGTGTTAGAGCAAACTATAAGGACAATAATGACACCAAGATGTGTGTAGTTGGGTTTAATGGCGGGAACTGGATTTCCTGCCAAAACTGACTCCCTTTTCCCGGGATAAATAAGTGCGAGAAACAGGTAAATTATATCTATGAACAGCGTGACTTGAAATGTAACTGTTAAATTAAAAGCATCATCAATAAACAACTGTGTGTGTGTCTGTGTGGCCAGTGGTGCTTCCGCTTTATTGTAGCTTACTGTATTTACTTACACAAAGTCGACATAAATTTAAGCGCACCCCTTTTTACTGCTGAAACTGTACACTGGGACCTTGAAATGCAGTTATTACGGTAAAAAAAAAAAAAGCTCCAACTTTTGATCTACCAGTCGGCTACAATTACAGTTACCTCAATCAATCAAATTCGATTTGTCGCATGCACCTAATACAACAGGTGTAGACGTAACAGTGAAATGCTTACGAGCCCTTTCCGAACAATGCAGGGTTAAAAGGTAAGAAAATGTGAAAATAAAAAAGTAAATAGTAACACAATAACATAACCAGGCTATCTACAAGGAGTACCAGTAATGAGTCAATGTGCTGGGGTACGAGGTAGTTGAGGAAATATGTGCATGTCGGTAGGGGTCAAAGTTACTAGGCAATCAGGATAGATAATAAACAGAGTAGCAGCATGTGTGAAAGAGTGTTAATGTGTGTGTGTTTGTGTGTGTGTTGGGAGTGTCCATGTAGTATGTGTTGATAGGGTCCAGTGAGTTTGCATAGAGCCAGTAACAATTATAGTTATTCTGTTTCTGACCAAGTCGTCTGTTTTTCATGTTGAAAAATAATGAGAGAACCGGGTGTCTTAATGCACTCGAATTGAACCAGCATGGTTTATGATTTTTTTTATTTGTTTTTCTGTCTTGACTAAAAGTAATAATTGAAAGAATAATGATGGGGGTCTTGACTAGTTATTGAATTTTAATATATAGGTCACATTTGTGTAGCCAGAAAGCTCACGTTTAATTTATTTTATGATGTGACTAAATAAACATTCTAAAACAAAACCTTTAGAGATGATCGTTTTCTTTATTGCTGGAAATAGAAATAGGCCTACCATTGATTGAGGGTAACGAATTATAAAGAATGCAATAAGTAAATGTTAGCTTTTATGTACAATATAGCTTACCTTAGAATGGCACAGGATTCATGGTGGATTTAGATTTGCGGGCAATTGATCAACCACAGCACTGATTGATTAGCGGACAATCACATAGTTCCCTCTAACAAAATCACCACATGAAGCTAATTAAAAACAACCACAACCTTCACAAATTCCCCCGATAGCTAGGTGCAAGGGGATCGAAAGGGACCACGCCGTATCTTTCAGTCAAAGGCAGGCTAAAACAAATGTAATTTTCACTAGACTAATAACCTCATAATATTTTACTAGTCGGCCAGCAGTGCTTCATAGGCCTGTGAAAACTAGGCTCCATCAACAACATAGTGCAGCCTTTCTTAATATATGGGTCGCGAGCCAAAGTGGGTCGCGATGTGTCAGAGTACATTTATAATTATTTCATTAATTACTGGAATTGATTTGGCCAAGTGCGCTCTCTGCTTAGCAGCGGTCTCTGCTCAGTTTGGCAGCTGCGTTAGTGAGAGTGAGATGCCCGTGTGCTTCGCGGTTTACCTGATCTTTTTTTCTGCAGTTTTCTTGAAGATTACTCTGCGACACAGGCGATGCAGCGCTGTCGTTCAGCAGCAGATGATGCGCTGTCTGCCACAGAATCGTCATTCCCACTCGCCATCACTCACCGCTGTCATCAAATGGATTCATGCTAGCCACAAGTTCTGACTGAGCTCAATTGTCATGAAATGCATATACAGCTATGACTTTCACTTTCATAGAAACTTATAACGAAGAGCGCCCACAATGTGTTTTGTGCGGGGAAGTGCTTAGTAATGAAACGACACGTCCTGACCAAACATCCACAGCATGATGGTAAACCAAGGGAGTTCTTTCAGAACAGGGTAGCATGCTTCAGGAAACAGTGCTACGACAGTGGAAAAGTAAGTCAGCTAGCATGGCATTGTCATTTTATAACGTGATGATAAGCAGAAATAAGGGAGTACTAACTAACTTTCATAGTAGTAGATGTGAGTTTCTCTTTCAAACAATCCACTGGCCTTGTACACAGCTAATGGCTATCATTTGCCAAAGCAAGCTAGCTACTGATAGTGCAACCCTAGTAACAGTACAAATGAAGATGAAAAATGACCAGGCCTACTGTACATTTTACTGTAGAAATTATTGTTGAAAACTTGTCTAGGTTGGAACTGTTGCTATTAAAATACAATAATAATTTTTATTCTTAACTGGAATAAACTGATTGAAGCAAGATGCTTTTTGAGGCAAACACAGCGTCTCCTGCCTGTTTGTCACCACATACCTATGCGAGTCAGGTTTCTCAACTCTGACATACTTAAAACAAGTACAGAAACAGTTTCAAGGTTGAGCATGACCTCAGTATTGCACTGTCAAGAACGGAGCCCAGAATAGACATGCTCTCAATAGGACTGTGTGTGTGTGTTTTCTGGTCTACATCTGTGTGATGTGATCAATCAGTTTATTCCAGTTTAAAAAAAAAAAAAAAAAGTATTGTATTTTAACAGCAACAGTTCCAACCTAAACTTTCTTTCAACAATCATTTCTACAGCAAGATGTACAGTATGCCTGATCATTGTTCATCTGTACTGATACTTAGGGTTGCACCATCAAAAAGCCTGTGTGTGTGTGTGTTCTGTTATTCACATGTGTGATGTGATCAATCAGTTTATTCCAGTTCCGAATGAAAATTATTTATTGCATTTTAACAGAAAACAGTTCCAACCTAGACCGATATGTAAGAGTGTTTTTAAAGGGGGAAAATAAACTTTAATATATATTTATATGGATATTTAATTTCATTGTTATTTGTTTTTGTCTATATTTCATTTGTTTTAGACATAAGGGCAATGAAATGTACCAATATTTATGTATAGTTATATTGGGTCCCAGGACCCCACAGAATTTCTCATTTGGGTCCCAGGCTGAAAAAGTTTAAGAACCCCAGATATAGTGTGGTGACTTTGAGTTGATTAAATGCAACCATACAACAAGACATCAATAGATTCATGTTACGTTACAGCCTTATTCTAGAATGGATTAAATAAATACAAATATTCATCGTTATACACACAATGTGTAATGCCTAAGTGAAAACAGGTTTTATAATTTGATTCAAATTTATATTTAAAAAATGGGCAGAGTTCCTCTGTCCAGTGTCTGGGTTCTTTTGCCCATCTTAATCTTTTATTTTTATTGGCCAGTCTGAGATATGGCTATTTCTTTGCAAATCTGCCTAGAAGGCCAGCATTCCGGAGTTGCCTCTTCAGTGTTGACGTTGAGACTCTCTCTGGTCTGATTAAACCAAGATTGAACTCTTTGGCCTGAATGCCAAGCACGTCACGTCTGGAGGAAACCTGGCACTATCCCTATGGTGAAGCATGGTGGTGGCAGCATCATACTGTTGGGATGGTTTTCAGAGGCAGGGACTGGGAGACTAGTCAGGAACGAGGGAAAGATTAACGGAGCAAAGTACAGAGAGATCCTTGATGAAAACCTGCTCCAGAGCGCCCAGGACCTCAGACTGGGGGGAAGATTCACCTTCCAACAGGACAATGACCCTAAGCACACATCTAAGGCAACGTAGGAGTGGCTTCGGGACAAGTCTCTCAATGGTCCTTGTGTGGCCCAGCCAGAGCCTAGACTTGAACCCAATCCAACACCTCAGGAAGGAGCTGTGGTGCTCCCCATCCAACCTGACAACAGAGCTTGAGAGGATCTGCAGAGAAGAATGGCAGTAGCTCCCCAAATGCAGGTGTGGCAAGCGTGTAGCGTCATTCTCAAGGAGACTCGGCAGTAATCGCTGCCAAAGGTGATTCAAACAAGTGCTGAGTGAAGGGGCTGAATACTTACTTATATGTCTGTTTTTTATTATACAGTTGAAGTCGGACATTTACATACACCTTAACCAAATACATTTAAACTCAGTTCTTCACAATTCCTGATATTTAATCCTAGTAAAAATTCCCTGTTTTAGGTCAGTTAGGATCACCACTTTATTTTAAGAATGTGAAATGTCAGAATAATTGTAGAGAGATGTCACGTTCTGACCTTAGTTCTTTTATTATGTCTTTGTTTTATTATGGTCAGGGTGTGAGTTGGGTGGGTTGTCTTATGTTCCTTTTTCTATGTTTTGGGATTTCTGTGTTTGGCCTGGTATGGTTCTCGATCAGAGGCAGCTGTTTATCGTTGTCCCTGATTGAGAACCATATTTCGGTAGCCTGGTTTCAGTTTTGAGTTATGGATGATTATTTTCCGTGTTAGTGTTTGTACCACACGGGACTGTTTCGTTTGTTTCACTTTGTTATTTTGTATGTTATAGTGTTCAGTTTGTCTTATTAAAAATGGACAATTACCACGCTGCAAATTGGTCCGATCTCTTTTACCGAGAGGCAGCCCCAAAAGTTTTTTGGGGGGAGGCACACTTGGGGGAGGCACACGGGGAGTGTGCCTAAGTCAGGTAGGAGACCTGAGCCTACTCCCCGTGCTTACCGTGGAGAGAGGGACCGGGCAGGCACCGTGTTATGCCGTGAGGCACACGGTGTCCCCGGTGCGCATGCATAGGCCGGTGCGGTACATAGCAGCGCCTCGTATCGGCCGGGCTAGAGTGGGCATCAGCCAGGAGCTACCAGAGCCGCCAGTCAGCCAGGAACTGCCAGAGCCGCCAGTCAGCCAGGAGCTGCCAGAGCCGCCAGTCAGCCAGGAGCTGCCAGAGCCGCCAGTCCCGGAGTCGCCTCTTTACTGTTGACATTGAGACTGGTGTTTTGCGGGTACTATTTAATGAAGCTGCCAGTCGAGGCCTTGTGAGGTGTCTGTTTCTCAAACTAGACACTCTTATGTACTTGTTATAGTGTTCAGTTTGTCTTATTAAAAATGGACAATTACCACGCTGCAAATTGGTCCGATCTCTCTTACTCCTCATTAGAGGAAGACGACGAACGTTACAAGAGAATGATTCATTTCAGCTTTCATTTCTTTCATCACATTCCCAGTGGATCAGAAGTTTATATACATTAGATTAGTATTTGCTAGCATTGCCTTTAAATTGTTTAACTTGGGTCAAACGTTTCGGGTAGCCATCCACAAGCTTCCCACAATAAGTTGGGTGAATTTTGTCCCATTCCTCCTGACAGAGCTGTTGTAACTGAGTCAGGCTTGTAAGGCCTCCTTGCTCGCGCACACTTTTTCAGTTCTGCCCCAAAATGTTCTGTAGGATTGAGGTCATGGCTTTGTGATGGCCACTCAAATACTTTGACTTTGTTGTCCTTAAGCCATTTTGCCTCAACTTTGGAAGTATGCTTGGCGTCATTGTCCATTTGGAAGACCCATTTGCGATCAAGCATTAAACTTCCTGACTGATGTCTTGAGATGTTGCTTCAATATATCCACATAATTTTCCTCCCTCATGATGCCTTTTATTTTGTGAAGTGCACCAGTCCCTCCTGCAGCAAAGCACCCCCACGACATGATGCTGTCACTCCCGTGCTTCACGGTTAGGATGGTGTTCTTCGGCTTGCAAGCCTCTCCATTTTTCCTCCAAACATAACGATGGTCATTATTGCCAAACAGTTCTATTTTTGTTTCATCAGACCAGAGGACATTTCTCCAAAAAGTATGATCTTTTTTTAAAGGCAATGCTACCAATTACTAATTGAGTGTGTGTAAACTTCTGACACACTGGGAATGTGATGAAAGAAATAAAAGCTGAAATAAATAATTCTCTCTACTATTATTCTGACATTTCACATTCTTAAAATAAAGTGGTGATCCTAACTGACCTAAAACAGAGGATTTTTACTTGGATTAAATGTCAGGAATTGTGAAAAACTGAGTTTAAATGTATTTGGCTTAGCTGTATGTTAACTTCCGACTTCAACTGTATATATTTTGTTATCTGAACTGTTTTTGCTTTGTCATTATAGGGTATTGTGTGTAGATTGATGGGAAAAGTAAAGTGTTCTCAATACTTTCTGAATGCACTCTATATGTGTTAATTTACAGTAGTTTTGCCAGATGTTTTTCCGCTGGTATTATATGCTTTTAAATAGCTCGTCATGTTTCAACAGGAATACCGGGAAGCCCGGTAATTTCTTGCAATTTTCTCAGGAAGGAAAATTGTTAGATTCTCCTGAAAATATTGAACCCTAGTTCACAGATAGGGTCATACAGGAGGCATGTGTATGTCTAAGAAGTGTCTAAATAGGCAACTTTCATAATAATCTTTGCAAAAATGTTTTTTAATACAAATGTTAAAAGCATTTCGAACATCCTTCCAATTAAGTTTCTGTGGCCTTTTCTCAATTGGATTTGCTCCTGCATCCACTGTCCTCCGTCCTCTCGTCTCCCTTTAAAAAAGGAGAAAGTGTCACGCCCTGACCTTAGAGAACCTTTTATTTCTCTATTTTGGTTAGGTCAGGGTGTGACTAGGGTGGGAAGTCTAGTTTTTTCTTTTCTATGTTGGCCTGGTATGGCTCGTTGTCTCTGATTGGGGATCATATTTAGGCAGCCTTTCCCACCTGTTGTGTGTGGGATCTTGCTTTTGTATTGTTGCTTTTAGCCCTACAAAGCTGTACGTTTCGTTTGTTACTCTTTCTTGTTTTGTGCCGGGTTATCATAAATAAAAATGATTAACTTACCCCACGCTGCACCTTGGTCCGACCATCCTTCCAACAACGATCGTTACAGAAAGGAGAGATTGCGAGGGGAAGGAACATGGACAGAAATGTTCTTGTTTGAAATGAGACGGTCCTGCTCCACTCACGCGTCATCAGCTTAAATGACGTTTACAGGAGTGGCTCACAAAATAAACGTGTAAAGTGATAAAACATATTCAGTTAGTTGTGGAAGACATTTTATAGATAAAACGATAAGTAGACTATTGTTTTTAAATGTGTGCATGGTTTTCTCCCCCTACAATACAAAAGCTGATTCAAAGGGTGTGTGGCAGATATCAAAACTCTTTCGTGGTAGGATACACTTGTGCCTCCTCGACAAAAGGAGGCTATCTAGGAGGGTAGGACCGTCTTCCATTTGCCTAGTAACGAATTGACACACTAGTCAACCACTTATCGGTACCTATATTAGGTGCGATGGATAGTCTGGAAGTTGCTTAGTAATCCCCTCCCATCCTTCAGTGCTAGAGTTGTCTATCTGGATTATGGTTAAACTGTGTGTGTGTGTGTGTGTTACTGCTGACGGACCGTTTACACTCACACCCTATCTCCTCCACTGGCTAGATTAATGTCACACACTGACAGCTGTGCATGCACGTGCGCACATGTGGGTGTGTTTGTTGGCACTGTTAGATTTCCTCTGGGATAAATGCTCCAGGGAGATCTAGATCAGTGTTTCAACTTTAACATCTTCTCTTTCCTTCCTTCCCCAGAGCAGTCTCTCTGTCCCTTTCTTACTCTCCCTCCCCCCTCTCCCTCTGCCTTCCTCTTTCTCTCTGTGTTGCCTGTAAGGAGGTGATTAATAAAGCTTGTATGTTTTTAAATCACTGGCTGGACAGTGCCTGTCTTCAGAGCTGTTGACTGATTGGCCGATGTCCCTGACTTGGCAGTTGACCCTCTTTTCAACTGCCCAGAGAAACATATGAGACCATAAACAACACACACACACAGTATTTTGGCTACTTCTAAGATAAAATATAGACTACTGACACCCAGTAGCTAG
Source organism: Oncorhynchus nerka (assembly GCF_034236695.1). Taxonomy (NCBI): domain Eukaryota; kingdom Metazoa; phylum Chordata; class Actinopteri; order Salmoniformes; family Salmonidae; genus Oncorhynchus; species Oncorhynchus nerka. The sequence continues at coordinate 49,911,191 of NC_088422.1, forward strand.
TAGCATGGGGACACATAATGCTAATGTAGCAGGCTTAAGGAACATTTCATCTCAATGCTCACACACTGTCCACACATTCTGGTCTTGGCCCTACTCTAGAAATGGTTGTGATCTTTGAATATGATATCATGTCATCACAATGCTCTTAAACTTGTCCTTGAAAGAGGAGGACATTGAAGGCCAGGGGCTTATATTATTACAATAAAGTATTCCTGCCCTATCACTATGGAATCCTCAACAGCCCATTCTGGAATACTTCATGCTCCATTATGAAATGCAGTCCACCTTTGTGACACCCTTAGAAATAGGATTAATGCTACCGTGTCATCCCAGGCCCAGCAGCCCCCCCCCCCCACACACACTCCATTTTATCTCCTTAACATGTGAAAGGGATATTCATTACCACCTATTAATGAGTCCATAGTGCTGCGCTGCAGCCTAAGAGGTCAACCCTGGCCTGAGGAAGTGAGGGAAAGGGAGGATAAGAGAGAGGGGAGCAGAGAGGAGATCGGAGAGGAAGGATTGTGAGAGAGGAGGGTGAGTGATAGGTGGAGGAAAGAAGAAGAGTGGGATAGATTTTAGAGGAAGAGCAGAGAAGTTAATCATTCATTTAGACGTAAATCAGTGTGCCTGATGGGGGGGGTGCAGTTACTGGAAATCCTGTGATTATTTATGGATATGGAACATTCAGTCGTTGTCCTGGTAGCCTGCCACTGTGCTGTGTGTCTGACTGGACACAGTGGTACTGTATATCTGCCCTGTATATCTGCCCTGCTCTGCATCCTGTCCTGAATAACTAACATGTGAATGCTACGTAGGTAGACAGAATATGTTTTTTTTTTAAAGGATGAAAAACATTGTAATGATACATACACTAGTAAATCTTTGTTGAATGAGGATGCTCTTTGGTTAAGGGGTTGAACATTGCCCTGGTCCTCCATTTTAATGAAGAAGCTGTAATGTATTTTTTTGTTTGTTAAAACCAATACATTTTGGCCTGTAGTCTTCATCAGGGTTTTTAAGAAGTTCTATCTGAGAAATAGAGACATTATTTGTCTTTATGAATGAGTCGTATAAAGAATACCACTCCTCCAGGCTGGATGACCACTTTAGCCCGGAACCTCCAGAGTGCAGGCACAGGTTGACCCGGGCTGTGGGTGAGCACTGGAGATCTGGTGCATACCACTCGCACCTCTCCCTTAGGCTCAATGCCCACATTCGCCCGGCACGGGCGGGCGCAAGCATAGGACGCACTGCACAATCCCAGCGCCCCGGAGACACAGCATGCAGAGCCGGCGCAGGATACCCTGGACCGAAACGGCGTACCGGAGACCAGACACGCTGAGCCGGCACAACATGCCCTGGCTGGATGCCCACACTCGCATGGCATTGCGGGGGGCTGGCCTATAGCGCACCGGGCTATGAGCGCATACTGGCGACACCGTGCACTTGACTGCATAACACGGTGCCTGACCAGTACTGTGCTTCTTCCGGTAAGCACGAGGAGTGGGCTCAGGTCTCCAACCTGACTCCGCCACACTCCCCGTGTGCCTCCCCCAAAACATTTTTTGGGGCTGCCTCTCGTGCCTGTCGCGCTGCCGTGCTACCTCCTCATATCGCCTCCACTCAGCTCTCGCTGCCTCTAGTTCTTCCTTGGGGCGGCGATATTCCCCAGCCTGTGCCCAGGGTCCCTTATCGTCTAAAATCTCCTCCCATGTCCATGAGTCCAGAGAACGCTGCTGCTCGATACCACGCTGCTTGGTCCTTGGTTGGTGGGTGTTTCTGTAACGATTCTCATTGGTGGAAGGAGAGGAGGACCAAAATGCAGCGTGGTAAGTGTTCGTCATATTTTAATTGAAAAAGTGAACACTACACAAAATAACAACGAAGAGAAAACGAAACTGTTTTGCCAGGTGAACAGACACTAACCCGAAATTAAACACCCACAACCAAAAATGGGGAAAACAGGCTACCGAATTATGATTCTCAATCAGAGACAACGAACGACACCTGCCTCTGAGAACCATACTAGGCCAAACACATAGAAATATAACAACATAGAAAAAAGAACATAGACTACCCACCCCAACCCACGCCCTGACCAACCTAACACAAAGACGTAAAAAAGGAACTAAGGTCAGAACGTGACATCATTTTTCAAAAGAAAAACATTGAACAATTTCTAAAGACTGTTGACATCTAGTGGAGGCCATAGGAACTGCAATCAGAGCCCTAATAAATCAGGTTTCCCATAAATGCATTGAAAACACAGAAATATTTTCCCTGGATGGATTGTGCTCGGGATTTCGCCTGGCAAATCAGTTCTGTTATACTTACATACATTATCTTAACAGTTTTAGAAACTTTAGAGTGTTTTCTATCCAGTACTACCATGCATATACATATCCTAGCTTCTAGGCCTGAGTAACAGGCAGTTTACTTTGGGCACGCTTTTCATCCGGACGTGAAAATACTACCCCCTAGCCTAAAGAGGCTGTAATGTAACAAAATGTGGAAAGGGGAAGGTCTGAATACTTTCTGAATGCACTAGAGGTCAATAGATCTGGTCTGCATTCCTGATTTCTGTAACCATTAGCTTAACTGTGTAATATTGACATAAGCTCAGAAATATGTTTTGCAAACATGGTCCGGTTTTATCAATTGCTGTGCTGATCAATGGACAGTTCATTACCTTTGTCAAATGAATATGCAGTCTAAAGTTGTGTGTTTTTGTATTTATTCTTGCAATGAAGATGGTGAAGCTACAATAATACACATTTACAAAAGGCCTATATCTAAAAATACATACATCCTAATAATTGTGTGTGTGTGTGTGTGTTTGTGTGTGTGTGTGTGTGTGTGTGAATATATATTATTTTAATTCGCAGGACACTGCAAAGCCCATTATTCCTATGAAGAGTATGAATTAGGCTGTTTGAAGGTTTTGATTCTTAAGCAACCTGCATACACGTTGTTTGATGTACAATTGTAGTAGGTCAAAGTTGTGTGCTGGAAAACTTTGGTAGGACATGGTATTAAGTTCCTCGGCGTATACATCACGGACAAACTGAAATGGTCCACCCACACAGACAGCGTGGTGAAGAAGGCGCAACAGCGCCTCTTCAACCTCAGGAGGCTGAAGAAATTTGGCTAGTCACCAAAAACACTCTCAAACCTTTACAGATACACAATCGAGAGCATCCTGTCGGGCTGTATCACCGCCTGGTACGGCAACTGCTCCGCCCACAACCCGTAAGGCTCTCCAGAGGGTAGTGAGGTCTGCACAACGCATCACTGGGGGCAAACTACCTGCCCTCCAGGACACCTACATCACCCGATGTCACAGGAAGGCCATAAAGATCATCAAGGACAACAACCACCCGAGCCACTGCCTGTTCACCCCGCTATCATCCAGAAGGCGAGGTCAGTACAGATGCACCAAAGCTAGGACCGAGAGACTGATAATCAGCTTCTATCTCAAGGCCTAACATTGAGTGGCTGCTGACAACATACTGACTCAAATCTCTAGCCACTTTAGTAATTAAAAATTGGATATAATAAATGTTTCACTAGTCACTTTAAACAATGCCACTTTATATAATGTTACATACCCTACATTACTCATCTCATTTGTATATACTGTACTCTATACCATCTACTGCATCTTGCCTATGCCGTTCGGCCATCACTCATCCATATATATATATGTATATATATGTATATTTGTATATATATATATTCACACTTGTGTGAAAAGGTAGTTTTTGTGAAATTGTTAGATTACTTGTTAGATATTACTGCACGGTCGGAACTAGAAGCACAAGCATTTCGCTACACTCGCATTAACATCTGCTAACCATGTGTATGTGACCAATAAAAATTGATTTGAAATTTGATTTGATTTGAGTAGGAATTGTGGTGCTCATGTGAATTCCCTTTCTTTTTCGGCTTCAGACCAATCCCTATTTCTCACTTAATACAGTTTTTTTGTTTTTAATTTCTATGGTTTTTACACCGGAAAGTAATTATACAACATTTCCACATGCAAAATGTTATTTGCACTTCAAATTATGTTTAAAAACAGCAGTTTTGTCACGCATGCTGAAGTTTATTGTCCAATTTTCTTCGCTAATTGCAGGCTACTATCAAATTTTTGGCCAAAGAACATGTGCGCAATGATGTGCCAAATATTTGATTTAGTGTGTAGCCTAAGCATTAGAATAAGCCGCCTCAATATTTGCAGCCATAGGTGATAATTTCTCTCTAAGAGCTGATCTGTTGTCAGTATTTAAAGTTAAGGTAAGATTTGAATGGAGAATGCTGAATCAGAGAGCAGCGCTGCCTTTCTTTCGATCGTGTCAATATCAACACATGCTCTGATTATGCAAAATTCTCCCTACGTGGTGTTTTGGGAAACACATGTGACTTCTTCGGCCGTTTTAGAAACATTGCATCATTAATACACTTGTAAGCTTAAGTTCCATCATATTTGGTAACCGGGCCCTGGCTATTATTTCATAAACATGGCTATTTGCATTCAGACAAAACATGGATTTTCCCTTTAAAGAGGGGGTGGGGGTGAATATCAACAGCTGCTTTACATTAAGCACATTACAGTTCCTGTAAGTGACTCTCAAAGTACTGAATAAGTTGGCTGAGTGAACATTTGGGAAGTTTCCCCAGACCCCCCATCAGTTTTGTACTTGCTGATGGCTACTTTCCCACTAAGGGTGACTTTTTTTTGTGCGGTCCGAACCGGCCTTGATTTCAGCATCCACGTACTGGACTCCCTAAAAACACGCCACTTCAATACAAGTGACTTTTCGTAGCAGGTTAAGAGAGCAGTTTTGCTAACCCTTTTCATAACCTTAACCTAATTCTGCTAACCTGCTTCATTAATTATCCTAACCTGCTACGGAAAATGTGTAGCTTTATTGAGGTGGTGTGTTTTTAGGGAATCTCCTCCACGGATATTGATTTTTGGTCCGGTCCTAACCAAATCTGAACCAATCATAGACGTCTGTTTGGTTCAGATTTGATACTTGATTTGGCCCAAACATGGATGTCAATGTTTGGTTTAGATTTGGTCCGGTCCCAGTTCCATGTAATTTATCTATTCCAGTGCTAACACACCTGATTCAACTTGTCAACTCATTCTCAAGCTCTTGAATCTCACCTAGCTACAGTATCTTAAGATGAATGCACAAACTGTAAGTCACTCTGGATAAGAAGTCTGCTAAATGACTAAAATGTACAAATAGTGAAACGTCTGGGGTCCCCGAGCAGAGGTTTGCGAACCACTGTACTAGAGCACAGCAGAGTGCAGTAAGTATTTTCAACATTCATTCAGAACCGAAAATTAACCTGATTTCAATGTCTGGAAAATACTTATTTTCAGAACCTAAAATGAACCTAACTTCAACGTCTGGAAAATATGTATTTTCAACGGCAATGTTGATTAAAATGACATGAAGAAAGTTGCATTGACAGGAGGGAATGTACTGAGTTAATGCATCACAAGTTAAGGGCTGGAATTTGTTCTGGATGCTCGAACAGCAACGTGAATGTCTTGTGTGTTGATGTGCATTGGCCTGGTTTTGGATTCAACATAGGGAAAAAGAAACATCAGCGACAGTTTGTGTTGTGAGAGGCTGGTCTTGGTTGAGGAAATGTTGGCCAACTAACAGTTGTTTGTCCTGAAACAGCATTTGGCTGCACACCTAGCTAGCTATCCAGTTTGACTGTATCATGCCAGAATAGATAGAGGAGCAATGCCCATAGCTTGTACTATAACTTAGCAGCGTGGCAGTTTCCCAGTGTTGACTATGAACTTTACTTAGCTAGCTAGCTATGCTTTATAGAAGAATGTAGCTAACTAGGATATATTGTCAACATTGAATTGTGGTCTGCAATCTAAACAGCTATATTAGTATATTTGGCTTGTAGCTACTGTGTAGTTGGCTAGCTAACTGGCTATAATAGCATCCAAGGATGTTCGCTAGCTTATTTGTTTGTGCTCTGATTTAGTTTCCACAAATGACTTCAGCCATATGAAAACTTTCGATAGCAAAATATACTTAGCTAGCTACTGGTGCTAACCTGCTACTAGCTAGCTCCTGCAGTTGTGCCACGTACCAAGTTGCTGGTCCCGGTTTTAGAACTCTCAGATTCGGCTAAAAAGATATTAGCATTGTCAGAAATGCTACAAAAGGTTAGCACATCGTTGGTTCTCTGTTGGCACGTGAGAGCGAATAAATTATAAATGTAATCAAAACTGTTGCCTCTACAAACTAATTCAGTCTGAAAGACGGCAAGTCTA